>NC_134718.1:9644856-9947886 GCF_049634645.1 Pelodiscus sinensis
TGAAATCTATGTGTTGCGGAAACAAAATACAGGACTATGTAGCACTTTAAAGACTAACAAGATGGTTTATTAGGTGATGAGCTTTTGTGGGCCAGACCCACTTCCTCAGATCAAATAGTGGAAGATACATTACAAAGATAGCTTCCCCAGTTATCACCTCTAATATCATTAGCTCACAGACATTTACCTTCCCCCCCCCCCCATCCCCTTTCTGTTCTGAAATTTGATTTGTCCTTTTCATATGTGTTCATTTTTTTAAAATTGTATCCTTTGGTATATATGGTTGTGACTATTTTCATCACCTAATAAACCATCTTGTTAAAGTGCTACATAGTCATAGAATCATAGAATAATAGGACTGGAAGGGACCTCAAGAGGTCATCGAGTCCAGCCCCCCGCCCTCAAGGCAGGACCAAGCTCCACCTACACCTTCCCTGACAGATGTCTATCTAACCTGTTCTTAAATATCTCCAGAGAGGGAGATTCCACCACCTCCCTTGGCAATTTATTCCAATATTTGACCACCCTGACAGTTAGGAATTTTTTCCTAATGTCCAATCTAAACCTCCCCTGATGCACTTTAAGCCCATTACTCCTTGTCCTGTCCTCAGAAACCAAGAGGAACAAATTTTTTTCCTTCCTCCTTGTGACACCCTTTTAGATATTTGAAAACCGCTATCATGTCCCCCCTTAATCTTCTTTTTTCCAAACTAAACAAGCCCAGTTCAGGAAGAATCGGGAGCTGGCCGGACACGATCTCCCTCCTGCTGTAACCTGATCCTCTTCCCTCTCCCCTCCCCTTTCCCCTTCGCTGAAGCAAAACGCTCTTCTCCATACTGTAACACGATCCCACTCTCCCTCCAACCTTATGCTCCCTCCGGTTACAGCCAGCATGTGTGCTGAGCGGCAGGCTTTTTAATCAGCTGGTCAGGAGCGCTTAGCATTTTGATGCCGGAGTATCGGGAGTGCCGAACAATTGGATACCGGACTACCGGAGTTTTATTGTATATCATAGTTTCAATCCAGTGCCTTGTGGAGTAGTGTCAGGACTAGAGCACCAGGATTGGCACTGATAGTTGCAGGACAAGGATTCAGTGGTTTAGGGAAAAAACCTGTTGAGTTGATGCCCTCGGTTCTGTACTGAGGAACATTTATGAGTTAATGTGGAAGGAAGCTTGCCCTTCTTTCATCTGTGTGGGCATGTGCATTACTAAAACCAGGAGATGTACGTGACTGAGAAATGGCGAGCAAGAAGGCAAAAATAAAAAGGAGCTCAAGAGACAGCCAACGACACAATGAGCCTGTGTAATGTCTTGGGTTTGTCAAGAGTCATTAGTGGGAGTAAACAGTATTCAAGACACAACTTCACCTCTAATTCTGTTTAATGAAGGCTGGAATCTTTAGACACATTAGATCTTTACAGAGGACAGCACAACAAGCCAGACTTGATAGAGAGACTGGGAATAAGGGTGGAAGCCTTTGTTTCACACCCCTGTGCAACATAAGGGCTAGTGTAGACATGGCCAGAGAGAAACAGCCTGCTAGGTTAGGTAAATGGCTTGGGGATGAGGACTGCAAACACCTCAGGCTGGTAAACCAACAGAAGTACCAGTGTGAACAGTGTTCTACTGTCATAAAAGTTCTGAGGGGCTCAAGTCACATTGAACAAGTACAGTCCCTCTTCCTCTGAAATGACAGCATCACTACTTCTGGAGAAATTCCAGCGTGCAAAGGGCGTTGTCCACATGGGATTTTGTTTAAACTGGGAAAGTAAAGGGAAAATGAAGCCTCTTAAATCTGTAAAATGAACTTGCTCCCCACCCTTGCCTAGAGGACCAGTGAGGCTGTCAGCCCCACAGACCAAAAAATATGAAAATCAGCAGAGGCGACTCCACACCTACGGTTGCCAGGTGTCCGGTATTCATCTGGACAGTCCAGTATTTTCGGCTCCTGCCCGGTAAAAAAAGTCAGAGAATACTGGACACCTGAGATGTCCGGTATTCTCTGAATTTTTCCCGGCCAGGAGGCAAAAATGCCGGACACCTGGCAACCCTACAAACTTTCAGCGCCCAGCCTCCCCCCACCCCGATCCCCTTCCGGTCCCCAACATCCCCAGCCCCCCGACCCCAGCCTCCATGCTTACCTGGTTCACAAGGCTGCCGGCACAAAATGGCTGCCGGCCAAAAGTCTTAGTGCTCTTGGGTCTTAGTGCTCAACCGCTCCCCTGTTCCTATCCCTGCCATTTTAATTCTGTTTTATTTAAAACAAGAGTATTTTATTTTTTGCTCAACAACTTTGGTCTCCCCTCCCCTTTTTCCCCCCTTTCAACAGAATTTTTTCCTGGTGTTTTTTTTGGGGGGGAAGGGGGTGTTCGGTATGTTTGTTTCAACCATCTGGCAACCCTATCCACACCGCCGGATGGAATAGGGCCTTCGGCAGAAGGAGTGGGGCTAGGTTACCACAGACAGCCTCCATTCCACCTGGCGCATTGCTCAGAGTGCACCATGTTGGGCTCCTGCTGCCGCAGTAGTGACAATGGGGGAGGAGGGTAAGGGGGCGAGGAGGACAAAGGGCCCCGCAACTGCCCCAGAGCCTGGTGATTCAAAAGGGCCTGGGGTTCCTGGCCGCTGTCACCAGGCCTGGTTTTGGTTGAAAAATACCCCTGGGAAAGGCAACACTGAGGGAGTGATTAAAATTTTAGTTTTCATGTATGTATTCGTGCCAGTCCTTGCCCAGCTGGTATGAGTGGAAACAATCTTCTTAACATAGGCTAACACCCTAACCACTGGACAAATCTCTAATATGACCTGAGTCTTGTCTGACCTTGATTCTGTTCTTGTTCTGCCATGGAAATGGAAGGATATGTCTGTGGTCATACAGGGAGTCTGTCTGATTCAGTGTCCCATCTGTGAAAGATCTGGGTATTTTGGCACATCACTATTCACAGGGATGTTTTGCAGATAAGTACATAAAAATTGGGATGTACTTAATCTGTTATAGGATGCACTCAGATTCTATTGAACAAGGGATCATTTAATAGAAGTTTTCTGTAAGGAAGTATAATAAGGCCTTACTTTTGTTCCTATTAATAGATTGAGTTCCTACAAGTTTAACTTTCAAGTTAAAGTAAATCCATTTCCTCTCACTATAGTCACACACACACAAAAAAAAAAAAAATCAAGCAACCACCAGCTAGACCAAAATTTTTCACCATAGCATCAGCCCCTCGTGAGTCTTTCCATTCTCACATTTTGCCACCTAACCCAATCAAAGTCTGCAACAAACTTTGTTTTTATTATCTAGTTTGTCTACCTGTTTGAAAACAACAACAAAAAAAACATACCACAGGATATGTGTGGAATATTTCAAACCAAAAATAAAGAAAGAAAAGAGGAAAGTAAAAAAAATTTGCTTCTGAAAAATAATTGACATTTTTAAGCAGCTCTGTTTCCAGCTGGAAGGAATCAAATACCACCACCACCACTAATAATAATAATAATAATAATAATAATAATAAAAAGGATTGTGAATAGGAGCCAGATTTGTTGTAATGGTTATTCTAAAATGTTCCTTTTGCAAAAATTAGTACATATTACTAAAATCAGTTTCCCCCAAAGGGCTGTGATAACCCCTGGACCTGTATTTCTCAGAACAGGATTAAAATTACATTCATTCATGAAGCTAAGTAACAGTTGACTCCAAACTACAGACTCACTACATTCTGAGATATGTGAGAAATTAACTAACGAGATAGTATAAGAGTAGTTCAAAGCCAAGATTTGAGTAGAAACATAAAATACAATCCTAAAAAACAGAATTTCCCAAGGAACCTGCCTCCCTGAGGTGAGTAAACCAGACCAGCAGAGTCACAACAACAGCATGGATAGTTACTGTTGGCAAACACACCCAAGATGGGTGGACAGCTGTGGAAGGTTGTGCGTGTGTGCACATGTGTGTGAGTATAGAGAGACTCGTTTTTTTGTCCACTCTTCTTTTTATAATCACAGTGGCTTATGTGTTTATTAGAATAGTCACATCTGTGGCCTTGTGACATAGGCTAAACCTAGATGTAGCCAAAGGAAATTGGTGTTTCCTACATCCAGGAGTTAGTCTTATGTTAATTAAAACATAAAATCCATGAGAATTACATGGGAAGGAAAAAAAACCCGAGCAGTGTGTGAAGCTATCTAAACTCAGGCTTTTCTCAGATATGAATACATCTAAATGTCAAATTCATCCTCCTTCCCTCAGATACAAATCTGAATATAAATGTCAGGACCCATGCACATGCCTAGTTTCTATATAAGAGCTTTTTGCCTATCTGTAGGAGTGATTTGACTTCTCTGTATTGCATTAGACCACTGTCATTAACAACAGGAGTGTCATTTTGATGTGATCTATGAGGCAGTAGAAGCTTTGAAGTTGAAAGATAGAACAGACATGGATAAATTGTGCTCTGAGTATGCTGCTATCACACCATTATTGCTGGCAATTATTTCACCAAGTGACACATTGGATAAAAAGTCATCTGCCTTGCTGTGAAAAGAAAACTCTGCTCACTGTAGCACGTGGTAGATTTGTCGATTTTAGAGTCTCATAAAAGCTCATTAGTTGTGGGCAGCGCATTCTGTACCATTCTTGGGCTGTTTTATGTGAGTGTTTCTAAGCATTATTTAGCTTGGTTTCTCTTTTCAATCTATGAAATCTGTGAATGTGAGAAGGGACCTTTATGTTATACAGGTCCAATTGGATAGTCAGAGATAGAAGTGAGACAGTCCTTTGGCTTTTTGGTGTCTGGCCTTTTCACATCTCTTTTTTTTAGTAGTACTGTAACTCACACACCTAGTGGGTGTGGTTTACTGTTCCAGATAGTGGCTCTCAGGGTGTAGTGCTCACCCATTCTAATCTCCCTGGGTATGTCTACACTACCCTCCTAGTTCGAACTAGGAGGGTAATGTAGGCATACCGCACTTGCAAATGAAGCCCGGGATTTGAATTTCCCAGGCTTCATTTGCATAAGCGGGGCGCCGCCATTTTTAAAACCCCGTTGGTTCGAACCCCGTGCAGCGCGGCTACACGGAGCACAAACTAGGTAGTTCAAACTAGGCTTCCTAGTTCGAACTACCGTTACTCCTCATTCCACAAGGAATAACGGTAGTTCGAACTAGGAAGCCTAGTTCAAACTACCTAGTTCGTGCCCCATGTAGCCGCGCTGCACGGGGTTCGAACCAGCGGGGTTTTAAAAATGGCGGCGCCCCGCTTATGCAAATGAAGCCCGGGAAATTCAAATCCCGGGCTTCATTTGCAAGTGCGGTATGCCTACATTACCCCGCTAGTTCGAACTAGCAGGGTAGCGTAGACATACCCCCTGAT
The DNA here is from genome assembly GCF_049634645.1 of Pelodiscus sinensis. Lineage (NCBI taxonomy): Eukaryota > Metazoa > Chordata > Testudines > Trionychidae > Pelodiscus > Pelodiscus sinensis. The sequence continues at coordinate 9,650,230 of NC_134718.1, forward strand.
GTATGTAGTCTGAGAGCCAGCTGGCTTTACAGCTTAAGTTGTAGAGGCTCCTACACCAAGCTCCAGAGGTCCCAGGTTACAGTACTAATTATGTTGTGCTGCCATGCCCCTTGCCATCCCTGGATTGTTTAGCAATGTGAAATTTCTCTACTGGTCTTAGAAAATGTGTTTCAGTTCTCCTTTAGGCAAAACCAACCTCTGTACTAGTTTTAAATATCTCCTCGTGGATCAATTGCTGGCTAGCTCGAATCATTAACATGATGCACTTAAAACTGATGGTGCCTATTGCTAGGAATAATAGAATGGTTTTGACTATACAGTACCTGACCACCCCCGTGCATGAATGGAACCTCACTGACTTCATATAAGTCAATGAGGCTCATAGAAGTCTGCATATAAGTGTAAGACCCGTCCCACGTGATCTTGTGGGATCTCAGCCTAAATGCCCATATTGGAGTGTTTGGCCCTGTAAAGTGAACTAGCTTAGTCCTGGGCCCCAGGCCTGTGCTCAGGCCCATAAGTAATCTGTTAGAGGCTCCCCTTTATGTCCAGGCCTAGAGTATGGGCCGAGTGGTTCCACAAACAACAGTCCACTATTTCGGGCATCCACAGGCCCAATGTAGGACTGAGCAACAGACAAACTTCCACCTAGCCTGCAGACAGGGCTGGGTTGGTAAACTAAAGGCCACACCCTGAGGCAGGGCAGGGCAACAACCAACAGTTCAAAACAGTCACAGTTTAGAAGGCCAGGCCCGGCGTAAGGGCGGGGCAGCAACCAACCAACAAACAGTCCATAAACAGTTAAACCATCCAAATAGTTCAAATCTCAGGCCTGTCTGGAGGCTGAGCCAAGGGTTAGGTTCCTTGCTGGTGGAGAACCGACAAGTGCAGGAGTTTTCTCCCTACAGGGGGAACCTGCCACCCTAGGTGAGGGGTGGCAGGTGGGAATGCAGGCCCACCAGATCCACTGTGTCCCAGCTCAGGGCCCTAATGGTGGCAGCACAGGCTGTCACTCGGTTGGCAGGTATCCTGGCCACAACATGCCACCCACCTGACCTCCATCTCCTCTGCTGGCCTTAGGTCAGCTCCCCTGGGCTGTTTCCCGATTCCTCTTGGGGTCTTACCTGGCTCCACAGAGTCTGCCGGGGATGAAGGTGCTGGTAGTGTGTCCATGGGTTTGGCTCAGCCAAATTCTTCAGAGCCTAGCATGGGTCCTGGCAGCAGTCTCAGCAGGTCTACCCATGCTTGAGGCCCAGCAGTGGCCATGGCAGTCTTGGCCAGTCCTTCAGGGCCTGGCAGTGGCCCTGGTGACCCAACCCAACCCACTCCACTCCTCCCACTGACTTCCCTTGCTCCTGTAACCCTCACTGTATGAGGAGTAAAAAGTCCTCCAGCTTGACAGTATTTTGACATTATTTCAAAGTACCTAGCATTATTTCCAACTAATTTGGTCCATGTCTACACAGCAGGCAGTTATTTAGAAATAGTGTTACAGTGTAGATGTACCCTATTATTTAATGGGTAAATTAGAGCTAGATGTCTTCTGAGAAGCCAGGACTGGAGGTTGTAAACAAACTTTATGGGACAACAGGAAACTTAGCCAGATGTCTACTTATCCTGGGTGTGGCCAACTAAAATCTTGCATGACTTGGTCTGGATTTCATTCTGAATATGATCCAGTTATATCCTTGTCGGGGTTAGAGTTGATATTATTTTAGTTACTAACCTAATTTATATAGGGTTATAGTCCATATTTATATTAATTGGTGCTTTGTTAGGGCTAATGTCACGAAGCTGAAAACAAGTATAATATGAGCCAAATAGGCTATGAGGAAGATTTAACCAAAAGACTTCTCAATCATTCATATTTTTCTAAGTATACATTATTAACTGTGGGATTATGTCTTTTGGGGGCATCTGAGAGAGAAAATGTAGTCTGTTTAAAAAAAGTAGAAGTTGATGGCATTGAATTTAAATCAGAAGCTAGGAAATATAGAAAATTGATAAGGGAAGCAGAGTTCTCATTGTGTCCCATAGCTTCCATTATCAATTTTCTATTCTGATGGCCACAAAGGGACATACTGAGCAATCTTCTTCATTTCCTTAATTCTGCTGGCTGCAGAAGTTTTTAAAATATATTAGGAACAAAAAGAATCCTTACCATTTCCATCTGGTAATAGATGATACAATCTTACAATTGCATTGGTCTATTCTCTTCAATATATTTCTGATAAACAGAGAAAAGGCAGAAGCGTTCAATACGTAAGTCTTATCATATTGTGATAACACTTCAGTAGCTACTATTTAATGTATCTGGTCCTGGTGATATTAAAATGTTGAACACAAGTGCAATAGAATGTGTTAAATATCCTTAAAAGACCATGCTAAGGAACTCATTGGATTATTAATGTAGCTTTTCAGTAAGACGTGGAACACTATGGAAGTTCTAGATGACTGGAAGAAAGCTAATGTGCCAGTTTTTCAAAAGGGTAAACTGGATGTCCTACACAATTATAGGCTTGTCAGCCTGAATTAATCCTTCATGGACTGAGCCCAGTATCAGCTGCTACATTATCTTGCCAAGGATTAAAGGAGGGTAATATAATTAAAGCAAATCAACATGGTTTTACAGAAAATCGATTTTGTCAAACTAACTTGTAATCTCATAAAAAGGTAACAAGTTTGGTTGATAAAGATAGTAGTGTTGACATATTAGACTTAGACTTTGATAAGGTGTTTAACTAGGCTCCACATGACATTTTAATTGCCGCCCCCAGAATGATATAAGATTAACTGGCATACATTTAATGGATTAAATACTAGCTGATTGGAAGGTCTCAGATTTAAATTGAGAATTGTCACTAAATGAGTTTGTTTCCAGTAGGGGCTCTAAAGAGATCGGTTGTTGGCCCTATGATGTCTAACATTTTTGTCAATGACCTGCAAGAAAACAAAAGTATTATTTGATATTATTTCCTAAGTTTGCAGATGAGACAAAAATAAAGGATGTGGTTAAACAGTGATGAGGTCAGATCACATATTCAGAGCCAAGTGGATAGCGTGGTAAACTGGGCGCAGACAAATAAAATATGGTTCGATAGGGCTGCATGTAACTGTGTACTTCTAGGATCAAATAGTCTCCCCTAATCCTATAATTATGGCCTACTTTGCTTCCTAGAATAATCGGCTGAACTTGAGCTTCCAGTGTGACAATGGTCGTGATGGCCAATGTGGCCAAAAGAGCTAATGCTATCATTGGTTGCATAAGTGGAAGCAGAGAGGTTATTTTACCTCTGTGCTTGGAATTGTGAACTGCATACGGGATTCCAGGAGTGGTCACTCCAGAGCCAGTCTACAAATCAAGACAAATTGGAGGGGATTCAGAGAAGAGCCATGAGCATGATTACAGTATGCCTTGTCTCCTGTACTGGGTGCAGCTGTGAGTGTCTGCCGCCAGGATTGGAAATTCTTATAAAGGAAGGGGTTCAGAGAAGGAGGGGGAGGCAAAAAGGCCCAGGGCAGCTGTGGGGTAACACCTCCCCTCTTCCCTCCCCCCCATCTGGGTTGTCTCCCAGAGCACATCGGTGACTCTATGTAATGTGGTGGCACTCACCTCCCGGTAGTACCCCTCATCTGGTTGAGTGCATTTGCCTGCACTGCCTCTTTAAAAGACTTTTGGCGACATTTCTGCGTGATACTCAAGACCCTTCTAGGTACATCCCTAACAGGGGCCCATCCCAATGCCTTCTGTTGGTATCTCCAGGCTGACCAAGGAAGTTGCCTTCAGGAAGTGCCATTCTCTCTGAGCAGGGTGTCTGCTCACCTTGAGCTCTGCCCCACACTGACTGCTGCTAAGCTTTGCAGCTCCTTTTGTAGGCCTCCCTGGCCCCTGATTGGCCAGTTTCTCTAAAACCTCTCTAGCCTCTTGGAGGACTTGTCTATGGCTCTTTCTGGATCAGGGTCTTGTCTGCTCTATCACACTCTGACTGAGGGAGGCTTGCAGATTCAAAGAACTGCTCTGATCACGGGCAGCGAACGGGCTGCCAGAGAGAGCAGCAGCAACCTGCTGAAAGACCCCACCACGAGTCAATGACACCCTGCCTTCTCCTTCTGTGCTTTCTGAATCACTGTTCTTCTCATCACTACCATTCTTCACATCCCAAGGGGCTGAGTATTGTGGCTGGACCTTTTAAAGTGACAGTAACTTCACCACATGATTCAATAAAGGTTTGCTTTCACATTTGAACAAATACCTATGAGTGAATCTTTGTCAAAGAGAATAGAATCTTTGAGATCTTGTTGTTGCCTATTTGTTAATCACCGAATTTAGTAAGAACAAAGAGATTTTGCCGTGTGTCCCAATAAGGTGAGGATTACAAACATTTAATTAAGGCCAGTTTTTAGTCATGATGGCAGGACAGTCTAAAGATACTTGCCCAGTATCATTTCCTGTCTTGAGAACTCTAGCTACTGTTTGATTTTTGTTTGTTCTACACAAACAATGTTATGCATACATGCTAAGTTGACAGTTTGGCTAAATGTCACCATTGTGGTTCTTCAGCTATGTAGTGACAGCTGAGAATTACTTCAGAATGGTTTGTTACAATATGAAACACACATAATCATGCAAGACAGACATAGCACAACAGGATCACTCATTACTTCATAGCAGCAACGGGGAGCGAATGCAAAATCTTTAATTCCTTATCTCCAGTACTGTATAACTTAATAGCAATGGAGATTTTCCTTCATCTCAACAGTATAGGGTCTATGAAATACAGCTAAATAATTTTGATTTAATCCAATGAAGGGCAATAATGCTTTTGTAAATAGCATGGACTCTATTGGCTAGTTTATACAGGCCAGTGCTTTTATGTGATGGTCGCTATCCACAACATCAAAAATCTTTCGGTGTTTATTGTTAGGATTGTTTCGGGTTAGAGACATACCTGGAGAGCAAGAGGCTTCATACCAGTGGCCTCTTCTATGGATTCTTTTTGAAAGATTGCCTCAGAAAACTGTAGTTTTTTTTTCTTTTGTTTCTGGTAAGAATATTTTTGACTTGCTGTCCCAAGTTGCTAGTAACTGAGCAGCAGGTGCTAATGACTTGAATGGGGACTCCTAGCCAGAAAGGACAAACAGCGCTGTTTCATTCAGACTTCTACTGTAACTCGGCAGTGGTGGGTTTTCTCGAGGGTGCGGTCGGGGCTTTTCATTGAGACTGGAAATGTAAAGCAACGTTGGGAAGCCGGCCCTGCTGCTTTTCCCTGCCAAACACCCTACAGGCCTTCCCCTGCACGTTGATAGAATCGTTTCAAGGGAGTCCAGCTACAGCACATTGAATCAAAGGCTTGTGAGGAACTGCATTGCTTGACAGCGTGCCATGAGAGCCTCCCCACGCATCCCTTGGATAGAGGCCAAGCACAAGAAAGCATCTGCAGACTCTGAAACGATGAAGGAATGTCTCCTTGCAGCGATTGATCCAGGGTGAGAGGGAGAGAGGAACTCTGAAGTGCTCGGTGAATTTAAAAGGATTCCTTTGTCATGCACATCCTCTGTTCGAAGGGCTGAGTTATTGGCATCAGTAGAGGCAGACAAGCTTGTCAGTGAAGTGAAACGTGAGCTGCCATACACTGGCTGTTGATGGATCAGCTGATAGTGCCCAAATGTGCATCTTTGTCAGATATTCAGTGGTCTCCTGCAGAACGGTCGACGTGTTACCCCAGCTGAGGCAAACCTGAGATGATAATACGCTAGACATACTGGGGATTGTTGTGATCTTTGTATTGGCTTGAAAAAAAATAGCATCCCGCAAGATGGATGGTTCTCCATCCGCGAGGGGCCCTGAGAATGGATAATGAACTGCGCTAAAAGGCAATGAATCCTCACTTATTGGCGTGTTTCACTCAGTCTGAGTTCAGCTCACAGGAACATTTTGCTTCATGATAGAGCATCATATCCAGCCACTGCAAACATTGACGTTAATCATTTGTGCCAGACTGGCATTCATTCATTCTTACTAGAGTGTCATGAATTATTATTTATTTCTTTACTAGAAGAATTACCCGGCATTGCTCGGGTCCTTAACTCAATTAATTTGTGGAGGTTTTTTTTGGAAAGTAAAATGATTTAAATGAGGCATGTGCATTTTCATTACTCTGGGCTGGAGTTGAGGAGGAGGGGTTCAGTAGGCAGGCTGCCCTGGTGAGAGAGGACAACCCCAGCCCTCTCTTACTGCAGTAGCTTGGGGCCTGGAAGGAAACATCTCTCCAGGACTACTGCAGCACCAGCAGACACAGCCAGGGGAGTGGCGCATATCCCTTGGCTGGGGAAGATCCAGATTCATCTGCTGCATTCCTCACTCGGGCTGGGGAGTGCAGGGGGCAAACTGTGCACTTTCCCCTCCTTGCTCCCTGATGAAGGGGAACACCAGCCACAGTGTTCCCATATGGAATAGGGGAGAGCTTCAGCCTCCCAACTTGCCTTCCCTAAAGGGAGCCTGGGGAATGAGAGGCTTGGGGTGAAGCTTGGGGAGGAAGGGGAGTACACCCCAGCTAACCCCTTTCACCTACCTGGTGATTCTGTCTTTTTTCTGTCTGGTTTATGAGAAGCCAGTCCCATTCCAGGCACATCCCATTTTCCTGGCACAACCCATTTTCCTGGCACAACCAATCCCTTACATTGCTTTAAGTTACAAGAAGAAGCTGCATACCAAATTCGCTCTTACCATTTAGGAGGAGTTCTTAGAGAGAGACACACAGACACTTGGAGAGAGTCAGGTAGACGAATACATACATAGTAGATTTGCAGATTCTGGTTGTTTATAGCTGCACTATTGCTGATTGCTTCTCTTCATTGAACCAATGTTCCTAGTGATTAGAACCAAGAAGCGTGATCTTTCAGTCTTTTGTTCTAATCCCGGCTGTGTTGTTGGCACCCAGTTTACCACATGGCCAAATCATTTTAACTTGTGACTAGGTAAACTGAGGCATACCCAGAGATGCAATATAATTTTATGGAGGGAATGAAGACAGGGAGCAGCCTGTGTTCTTACAACCTTTCCCTGAGTGAAATGCGAAGATTTAGAACTCAAGTTACAATGGCCAGAGGTCCTTAAAGAAGATCACCATTACACACAGAAAGGTTAAGACATTATTCCTACTGCCTTTATTATCACCTCCATATTACCGATAAAGGCTTGCAACACATCTTTGTATATGTTTCAATAAATTAAGGATGTTATTTGCCCTGAACTGAGTACTTCAACCAGCTCCCCTTGCCTTCATCTCATGTTTACACCCCATGCACCAAGGCATCTGAAGTATTTTTTTAAATGCTTGTACCCTTTTTGACAAACCATTAGTGAAAATGTTTATTGACATTTTGAATGTTGACCAAAGGGGAAAATTTGCAATTAGAGAGAGTTCCAAATGCAGCATGGAAGCTCCCTTTCTGATCCTGGGCTGAAAGGTGCTTGGAAATTCGGAGTAGGGCTCGTGGTGGTATTCTTTGAATAATACTTCACAAAGGTTAAATGGAAAAAACATTTTTAAAATTTCAGCATGTCAAATGCTTATTTTTCCCTCCCAAGAAAGGTCTCATGTTTGTAGGCATTGCAATGGTACTTAATACACTTCACTGAAATTGCCTTATTCGGGGGCCAAAAATAGTGATAGGAGCTTGCTAAGGTATTACACAATCTGTAGTCAACAGATGTAGCCCATTGTCCTCATTTTACACACAGAGAAGTACTTTCGTACCTCAAAGAGGTAAGTCATTTTGCGTCATTGTACCTCAAGAGTCATACAGGAAGTCTGGAGAGTTTTGAACTTTAATTATTATGTTAACTACTGAATCGTTCTCCCCTGTCTTTCGGTCCCTGAAGCTGAGGCTAAAAATCTTAATTATCTTGTGTTAGGTAGAGAATGTTTGGAGACCTGACCTGGAGAGCTCCAGATAAGATTTTTAATGTGAAGCTTGCCTAAGGTATGATGGAAGCACAGATGCAATTATATCAGTGATGTGTCAACCTGGAGAAGCCACTTTATCACTGAATATAATCCAGACCCACAAAATAATAAAAAAGTGATATTCTGTCACATCATTGTTATTACAAATCATATATTGACGCAATGTGACAGAGAAACAAAATAACCAGCTAGAAGCAATCAGAGCAACACAATGTAAGGACATCAAGTGCTGTCTTCCCTTCCCTCCCCCATATCTTATTAATTACAGTATAGAATGCAGAAGGAACTTACTGACCACTGTTCATTACACCAGTACTCTCCAGCACAGACTGACATGCGTCAGGCTGCATGAGTAACCACTTGCTTTCGCTCAGTCAAATTGATCAGGGTGCCGATCACACACGTACATTAGAAGCCTTCGTCCAAACCTATTGCCATCATCCGAGCCACATGAAAGGTTGCAAAGAGCAATTTGTGGTGCCTACATTCTTATCCTTCTCAAAAAGGAGTCATATAAAAAGTGGAAACTAGGTCAAATTACAAAGGATGAATATAAGCACACAACGCAGGTATGCAGAGTAAAATTGGAAAGGCAAAGGCACAAAACGAGCTAAATCTAGCTTGAATATTTGTACATATATTTGTAGAATGTCTTCTTATTACTCGTTATATTAGAAGCAAGAGAAAGACCAAGGACAGGGTAGGCCTCAGTGAAGAGGGAGAAACAATAAGAGGAAACCTGGAAATGGCAGAGGTGCTTAACGACTTCTCTGTTCTGGTTTTCACCAAGAAGTTTGATGGCAACGGGATGCCTAACTTAGTGAATGCTAGTGGAAATGGGGTAGGTTTAGAAAAGTTAGAAGTTCAAGTAAAGTTTTAAGACATCTGTTTTATTTTAACTTGTTCTTAAGTTACCAGAGCCTGATGAAATGCATCCTAGAATACTCAAAGAGCTGATAGCTAAAGGCTCAGATACCTCCTCTACCATCTTTGAAAAATCATGGAAGGTGGGAGAGATTCCAGAAGACTGGAAAAGGGCAAATATTTTCATTTTTAGAGATGAGCACTATAAGAACAAGCCAGGAAATTGCATATGAATTCCTTAATTACTTGCTTCATTATCTTCCCTGGTATAGAAGTTAAACTGACTGGTCTGTAAACAATTGGAAGATAATAAGGTGATTGGTCTGACATGATTTGTTCTTTATAAATCCATGCTGGCTGTTACCTATCAGAATATCAAGCCTTGTGTATATCAATCAAAGAAAGCTAAGGGAGAAGTGGTGAACGTGGTAGACTTTAATAAGGCATTTGACATGGTCTTGCATGGCCTTCTTATTACTAAACTAGGGAAATACAACTTAGGCTATGTCTAAACTGTAGGCTTCTTTCAGAAGAACCTTTTTTCGGAGGAGAACTTCCATAAAAACTTCTTCTGAAAAAGAGTGTCCATACACAAAAGCGCATTGAAAAAGCAATCTGCTTTTTTGAAAGATAGTGTCCATGCTGAATGGATGCTAGCTTGCATTTAAGCTGTGATTACTATGGACAGAGGAACCTGTGCTTTTTTCCTCTTTCCTCTTCTTTCAAAAGAACTCCCTCTTCCCTGTCCACACACGCCTTTTTCTGGAAGAGCTTCTTCCTCATAGAAAGAGGATTACAAACGCTGGAAAAACCCCTAGCTGTGTCTACATTTGCAAGATTTTGCGCAAAAGCAGCCACTTTTGTGCAAAAACTTGCCGCCTGTCTACACTGGCCGCGAGTTCTTGCGCAAGAACATTGATGTTCTAATGTAAGAAATCAGTGCTTCTTGCGCAAGAACTATGACGCTCCCGCTCAGGAATAAGCTCTCTTGCACAAGAGGCCAGTGTAGACAGGCAACATGAATTTCTTGCGCAAGAAAGCCCGATAGCTAAAATGGCCATCGGAGCTTTCTTGCACAAGAGAGCATCTACACTGGCACAGATGCTTTTGCGCAAAAGCGCATCTCTTGTGCAAAAGCACATGCCAGTGTAGACGCTCTCTTGCGTAAATACTTTAACGCAAAAACTCTTGTGTTAAAAGTATTTGCGCAAAATCTTGCCAATGTAGACGTAGCCCCTCTGTTCTTTCGATTTACTTTTGGAAGAACGCAATTGCAGTGTGGATGGAAATGAGGTTTTGTTGGAAAAACAGTCATTTTTCTGACAAAACTCTGTAGTATAGACATACCCCTAGATGGGGCTACTCTAAGTTGGATGCATAACTGGCGGGATAACCGTTCTTAGAGAGTAGTTATGCCCTTCCAGCATTATTGTGAACCATTAATAAAAAATGGGGTTCCGCAGGAGTCTGTTTTGGGACTGGCTCTGTTCAATATCTTCATCCTATTTAGCCCATTTCGCTAGTTTGTCCAGATCATTTTGAATTTTGACCCTATCCTTCAAAGCACTTGCCACTCCTCCCAGCTTGGTATCATCTCTATGCCATCATCTAAATCGTTGGTGAAGTTTATTAAGGAAAAATGCAAAGTACTCTACTTAGGAAGAAGCAATCAGTTTCATACATATAGAATGAGACTTGATTATCTAGGAAGGAGCACTGCTGAAAGGGATTTAGGGGCCATAGTGGACAACAAGTTAAACATGGGTCAACAGTGTGATACTGTTGCAAAAAGAGCAAACCTGATTCTGCGATGTATTAACAGGAGTGTTATGAGCAAGACTCGAGAAGTCATTCTTCTGCTGTATTCTGCACTGATTTGGCCTCAGTTGGAGTATTGTGTCCAGTTCTGGACACCACATTTCAAGAAAGGTGTAATGAAATTGGAGAAGGTCCAGAGAAGAATAAAAAAAATGATTAAAGGTCTAGAGCTATGAGGGAAGACTAAAAGAATTGGGCTTGTTTAGTTTATAAAAGAGAAGACTGAGGGGAGACAGGATAGGAAGTTTTTCCTAGAGGCCAAGGAGAACAATTTTTCTCCCTTCTCCTTGTGACACCCTTTTAGATACTTGAAAACCTGCTATAATCAATGTGCAACCTAAACTTCTCTTGCTGCAAATTAGGCCCATTGCTTCTTGTTTTAACTGTCAGGGTGGTTAAGCACAGGAATAGGTTGCCTCGGGAGGTTGTAGAATCTCCATCACCGGAGATATTTAAGAACAGATTAGATGGAATCTAGCAGGGATGATCTAGATGGTGCTTGATCCTGCCATGAGGGCAGGGAGATTGGACTCGATGACCTCTCGAGGTCCCTTCCAGTTCAAAGATTTTTTTATGATTCAGCGTGTTTGCTTTCACCAGCAGGCTGAGGTCTATAATTCTCTTATACCACATGTGCAAATGGCTGCAGAATGTGATTCTTCCAAGCATTGAAGATTTAATTCTCTGAACAGTGGGCCCTATTTCTTCATTGTGCTTACAGCAAACAAACATCTCAAAAACGGTCTGCTTAATGAGGCTCTAACTCATATATATTGCTACCTCTTAACATGGATGGCGATCATTTTTATTTCATGATCAGTAGGCAGGAGAGGAGTGACATTTCCTTTTCATTTGCAATTTGATACAGTATATACACACACACACGCAAAGATGCAGTCTTTAAAATTCCTTCCGGCTAGTTCATTTCAGGTACTTGAAACATTCTGCCTCCACTATTCAAGAGGGTGTGGACCCAAAATTATGGCATATGCTTCTCCAGACTCCAAAGCATTCCAAAGCTATGGTAATTGCCCACTGTCGCGAGAACTACAGGTCCGATGATGCATACCCAAGGGGGGAAGGATAGAACCAGGTAGACCGTTTTACAAATCTTAGAATAAATACTATAAATCCATCACTATCATAAATAAATATATTTTATTTACTAATAGACCCTGTTAATAATGAATTTACAGTATTTATTATATTCTATGATTTCTAGTTAAACATGTCAGAAATATGAGAATGATAAGGGGAATAGTCTCTATTCTAAAAATATCCAGCTACACTAATTAAATAACAGTGATAACTACAAACTCTATGGACTACCCAAAACAACTACCACACAATATGCTTATACAACAAAGAAAATCAAATCATACCTACCAACTTACACAGCACACGGAACATTTCAAAGATATCGATTCAGTTGCGAAGGCTTTGGTTACGCCCGAGAGTCGAGGGAGGTGGCTGGTCGGTTGATCAGGCCGGCAGCGCTTTGAAGTATACGAGAAGGCACACACACGGTGGTTCGTGTGTTGCGAAGACCTCCTAGAGTGAACTGTGCGATGGGTATTTATCCTCAAATCTGCACATCGCTTTCCTGCGCTTGCATATTACCATAGACAGCCCAATGGTCACCAAGTGGGAGGTCGGTGTCCCAGGGGTTGGGCCGAAACTGTGCAGGTTTCATGCGACCAGATAAGCCCTGCAGTTCTCATGCCAAGGTGACGGGTGGTAGAGTCTGAGGCTATTTTCCCCTTTTCACACCTTCCCTTTGTCTAAAGGCAATGGTATGCAGGAAGGGTGCGGCTGGTTTCTCCCAAGGAGTACTGCAGCCCACTATAGCAAGAGCGGCCTGGCCAAACTTTTTACTGGGGGGGGGAGTTTTTTCTCTAACATCCACACATCATCTACCATAACCCAGTTAATAAAGAAACACAGGTAACATTAAATGAGCATTTCATGTAGATTTGGACACCTCTCAGTATGAGGGATGACATTTCAGACTGAAGGACTTTGTAGAGCAGCTGCAGACTGTCACTCTTTGATGCCTTTTCACTTCAACAGGGGAGTTGTGTTTAGTTTATGTCCCAGTTGACAGGTTTCTGACCACTTTTCCAACATACCGGCAGCAGAGGCAGCATTTTTAGTTGCTGCAGCACAGACCGAGAGAGACTTTTCTCTTATGGCTTTCCAGGCAAATAGATTTATTCACAACCATCCTGAAGGAACCTCAACACTTTGCTTTACTTAGAGCAAGAAATGGATGGTGACAGACAGGCAGTTTGCAAAGCTATTTTAAACACACACCACACTCTGTGTGTGTTTTCTTTCAGAGTCAGAACCTCAAGAACCCCCTTCCCATACTTTGTATGACGCTTCACCTCTCTCTTTCCCTTTTTATACTTTGTGTTTGCACAATGACTGGCACAAACAATAAAGATCCTGTCACTGTATGGTTTTGCTTGAAAGCTCTTGATGTAACCAGACAATGGGGGCATCTGGGCACTATTGTAATACATAATAAATACTAACGGGGAAGACGATAATGCAGGCATCTTGTCCATTTAGCCATTGACCTTTCTGCTGATTCTGCTACCATAAGTGTTGGTTTATAGATTAAAGCTCATTTCAGGCAGGTCACAAAACAGTTATCGGATTGTCATGGTCACTACTGGCTTGGGCTGGAGTCCAGCTTAGTTACCTAGACGTGAAAGATTCAATAGCCCATTATCATTCACACTATCTAGCATGCACAAATACGTTTGCTCACTGCCTAGCCAAAATTCACGTGAAGTTGCAATACCATCTTTTCACCTTCATCAGCTCTATAGTTTCCCCTCAATAATATTAGTTTGATTTAATTTTGTTTAAAGATACGTTTTTACACATAAAAAATGCTGCGTGTACTTAGAAAATTTCCATTAATAAGCATTCATCAGTTTGTGTGTTTATGGGGTCAACCTGCTGTCTACCAACATTTATTGATTTTTTTAAAAGTCTTCCAGGTGTAAGGATATTTACGTTAAAGCTCAACATCTAGTGTCATTAAATAATTAAAGCGTTATAATCATTAATATGCAAATTCTCAAAACTATCAAGATTCAGTGTCTGAGCCATGCCTCCAATGTCCCACAATGCTTAAAATATAAAATTTAAATTTCACAGTTGTGCAAAATTGATAATAATCTGAAAGACTTGCTTAAAATATATAATTTAAATTTTCACAAAATCTTTCAGATTATCATCAATTTTGCACAACTGAGAAACTGTAAAGCAATTACAAATAGAAAAAGCTTGAAATAAACAAATTTTAGTTGAAATTATACAAAAAGCACATTATGTCAAGCCTAAATCTGCACCATTTTGGTCTCTTGACGATTATTAAAATAGGAAAAAGTGGTCTGTATAAATGTGTTACGCTGCTCGTGTGAAGTGATCAATGTAAACACCAACAGAATCCACGTAATTACATACTATAGCCACATTTTTAGATGATAAGTCCAGTGGCTGCAAGGCCATGCAGTTTCTGTCTTCACTGGAGTCTCGTATTTCCCATGCTGCAGCCTTGAGTGCACCTCCTGAATTGTTGGTCTAGTGGTAAGATACATGTGAACAGTTCTTCACTTGGAGTTGCTTCCTAGGAGGCCTGTGGATGGGCATAATTTGTAGGAGAAGCATACAGATATTATAGAAAGTACAATCGCCAGGGTGGAGTTCTTTTTAGTGTAGGCACAACATGCCTCAGGTGTCATGTGATCAGGGTTCATCACTGAATTTGGCCAGTGTTGGGCTCGGTAGCTTCCCCAGCGTGGGCTGGTGCTGATCCATACCTGGTAAGAATGGAATTTAGTGGATAATAATTATGAATCACAATTCTTACACACACCCGAAATATAATGTAATAGTTAATGGTGTCAGTTTGAGTGTACAGTTCCATTTAATGTATTGCATGCAACAAGCGGTTAGGCTGTTTTACCATTAATCCTGAAGCCTTGTGGACTTGTAAAGATGAATAGTAGATGATTGCAATGAGCAATGCACATGAATAGTTAATGGAATCTGATGATCATATGTTATTTGATGTCACTTACTTCTTAACAAATTAGAACTCATACATTTGGACCGGGAAAGGATGTGAGATTCAAAATACAGGGTTGGATCCAAATTTTGCAGCTAAACCCTTTTTGGTTTGTGTCACAGGGCGCGCCCCCTGTCATAGGATGTGACACCCCCACAATACCAATCTCACAATTTGGTGTCCCTTACTTAGGGGAAATAGGCCCCACAGGCCTAGTCCAACAGTTCAGTGCCCCTTTTCCAGGGGAAATGCGGACTAGGCTTGTGGCCATATTTCTCCTGAGTAAGGGGTACTGAACATTTGGGCGAGGCCTATGGGCCATAAGTTCAGTGCCCCTGCTTCAGGGAAAATATGACCCACAGGCCTAGCCCAAAAATTCACTACCCCTTACTCAGGGGAAATATAGCCACAGGCCTAGTCCACATTTCCAAAAGTGGCCTAGAGGCCTGAGTAGCTAGTGTGCTCTCCCTGGCTGTTGGAGAGCCAACCACCAGTTGGGGTGAGTGTAGGGGGGGGCCGGGTCCCAACCCAGGGCCCTGTTGGCGGTGGTGACTGCATTGACAGTTCAGCGGGAGGTCTCCCTGCACCACACTGAGCTCCCAGGAGGGTATCCCTCCGCCCTGGGCCACTTCCTACTGTCTCTGGAGGGAGTTCAGTCCCCGGATTGTGGATTACTTATTTTGCAACTGATGGGTGCTTTTGTACCTGTGATTAACATACAGTTCCTCTCTTTGGATCTGTAACTGAACCATATTTCCTATAGCTGTGCTTTCAGTCAGTGCCATTTATAAACTTCCCCCTTTGCTTAGAATGACATTGGCAACACTGAAAGTTAAATGGAGTCTTTGTTTGCTGGACTAGAGCGTTAGAGCCGTGAGTGGTACTTTAAAGAGGATGTTTATTCTTGTGCTCATTTTTCTGAATGAGAAACAAAGCAGCTTCTGTTAGGGTATTGTACATCTGTCTTTGACCGTACTGTCTGATGATACATGTGTAAATTCTAGTGAAGTACTAACTTAGATGTCACAGCCTCTGGGATTGGCACATGGAAGAGAGAGACATAGGTGATATCAGATGTCACATGGCCCTGGAGTAGGAGCATACAAAGGCATTAGAATGGCATTTAAAGGTGACTTAATGAGACTTCAGTATTTGTTCTGGCTGCAGAAGACTGCTCTAGCTTCTATTAGTTGGGGATCACCCTTAAAAATGTCCTGGCCACATCCACTTTCTCCTACTCATGCCCCCTACTCTAGTAGCCTGGAAGGGTGGCCGGGATAAGAGTAATTCCACAACTCAAAGATCCTCTTTAGACTGGTGATCCTTGGGTGGCCCAATCCAATTGCTTTCTAGTTGCTTTTTCTTCCTGAAAGCAACCCAACGCAGCTGTAGAGGTGGGTTGAAGAAGCCCAGAATCTGACACAGTATGCCCCATATAGGCAGGAATGTGTTGACTAGGTACAAAGCCCATCTCATGCAAACCTTCTGTTAGTGATGGATTAGGACTATTACTCTGTGTAGATGTTTTCAGAAGCAGTAGTGCTTCTAGCCATCAACTTTGTGGGGTGGAGAAATAGTGATCCAGATAGTTGGCTAGCCAGTTATTTTATTACCCTAGAACAATACCAGCGTAAATGCTCTCAGGATTTGGTCCTATAAATTGGCATTAAATACAGTGGCCTGGAAAGTAAGGACAAGAAGAAATTCCACCCAAGGGAACAAATGTTTAGGTATCTTCTGGGCAGAAACAGGACATTGCTAATCTTGAAGTCTGGAAAGACATTCCTGAAAGGGTCATCTCCTGGAGAGTCTTCATGCTCAGAGATACACAGATGCTTTGGATCAGGGCAAAGACTAGAAAGGAGAGGGGAGACTTGTCAAACACAAGACACTAGGTGGCTTTTCATAGTAATTCCCAGGCCAGGATGTTTTTTACTATTTGCAATGGTGTAAAGCTAGACTAACCTTGGGGTTACAGAGCAAGGTGCTAAAACACCCACAGAAGTAAAGGGGAAAAAAAGAGATCTTGTAGCTTGAAATTAGCCCACTGATATAACCACAAAGCTAGATACTTGTGTGTTAGGTCAAAAGCATGTAATTCTACACATGAATAGATAAGGAAGATATCGCTTGCCTTTTGAGCTTTGTGTGTTCCTTATTTAATTGATGTTTGTCCCTGGAAAATTATTCTAACAAATTGTGTTCAGTTAAAATACTGAGCAGTCTGCATCACCAGACACTAAAGCCTGTGCCAAAAGCTGGTGCACATTTCCCATCAAATACACAAACACACTTTCATGTAATATACAAATTCAGAATTCCAAGTAAATATATTGCAGTTGCTTTCTTCTTTACAAATAATTTTGGTTCCAGATTACCTGAAATCATCTAAAATGCCAGAAACTCCCATTGAAAATGTGTTTAAATGTCAAAGGAATCTGTGAGCGAAGGGTCAAGCAGAAGGAACAAACAACAATTGGCTCGTTTCAGCTTTCTGGTTGTGTGTGGCATGACTCCAGGTTTGCCATTTACCTGTGTCCCTGAGAGCAAACTTTTGTCGTCATCAGTCTGGATTCCGATTGTCAAACTTAAGTGCTTTCCTTCCTGCCTCCCTTCATTTCTTCAGAATTTTTAAATATTATGTTGTTAGCTGAATATTCTGTTTTAAGCCAGGTCTCTCAACATCCTTTGGAGGTGGAAGCTGTCTACCTGCCGAATGCCAAAGTGTTTCCTTTCCGTAAGGATGTGCCTTGAACAGAAATAGCAATACATGGCTCATGCAAAGACTCCATCCAGTGACAATAACTCCTTCACTTTCAAGGCATCAAATGCTGTACATTTCTCCACTCAGCTTAGCTCATACACTTCAGTTCTTCCCTTCAGCATTCATGGATCCAGGCAGCCATCTTGGCCAAATAATGTTGATTTTAGTGCCTAATGGATGTTGTTCCATATCACACACAGAGCATCTTGATATAAATGTGGCTCTAGAAATCAGAACCAATTTGTTGCTCAGGCCCTCTGGCCCCATCCACCTATTCTTTTTTATAGCCACGTATCAACATCGACTGAAATTCCATGCAATGCGGAGCTCCCAAACAAGGTCCTTGAAACCATTTAAACCCTGGGGTAAAATGTTCAGTGCTGATGTGCTTTTTCGGGCTTTTGTCATGCAGGTGACTTTCTTTCGCACTAAGCTTGTGAGAGTTTTTTTCTTGTTTGAGACTGACAAGTGGTCAATTCATTAAAGATAACACTGGATTCTTCATAATTACATATCTGGGATTGGTATGATGTCTATCCAAGGTGTAACTTCTCAGCGTCACTAAGCTATTTTTTAAACTACTGGAGGCCAGTCCTGGAAACTGTGCTAATCTTGAAGCCCACGGGTAGTTCCGTTGTTTCAAAAAAACCAACAATTTTTCTTCTTAAATTAAGCACCTTTGTAGGTGCCCTCAGGAATAGGGCCAAAATTTGGAGTGTGCTTATCTGATTTCGCTTCTGATAGCTATACAATGAAAGTGTAAATGTGACTTGTAGCCACTGGGGCAAGAACCAATTAGACTTTCTTTAAATGTGTGCAAACCTAACATTCAATTAACTATCAAAACTATTAAAAATGAAAGAAGAGACTCTCTTTTATGGTTAGGTTAGCTAAATTACTCCAGGATATAAATCATATGTTGGGATTGGAAGGAAATGTATCTTGGAGGCATGGTTTTGCAAATTTGTCCATAGGGTTTCCACATCTTCCTTCAAAGCGTTTGGTTTTGACCATTAGTGGAAACATAGCAACAGGCTCGTTGGACAACTGGCATGAGCAGCTAGTTCCGGTAGTTTCTAGTTGTGAGTCCCAGATTAAAGGTGGCATGCAAATTAGAGCAATTTTATTACCTATCAGGTTGCATAGTTACTGGTAGGCTTGATATCTACTGTTGCATCATACTTTGTGAAATACCCATTTCTACGACAAAAATAGAGCTCACGCCTTGTTTTAGAACACAAATACATAAATTTTAATCTGAGAAAAATACAAAATGAAACCATGTACAAGTTATGTACAAACCCTTTTTACAAGACAAGATATTTATCACTGGATATTACATATGACAAAGTCAGGTAGATCATTTCTGAGCACCAGCATTTTATCTCTCTCACCGATCCTTGGTACAAAGAAAAATGATGAAGTCATACTCCTTTTTCTCTATGAACTGGAAGCGTGAATACCATAGGTAGTTTATAGGAATTGTTTTCAAGGAATGACTATAATGGCAAATGCTTCCTTATATTATATGTATGAACAAGGGGTCTTAAAATAGTTAACCTGTTAAACAATAGCACTTAACTGGCTAACCATTTTAACATAGGGCCTGCTTCCTAGCCTGCTGCCTGGCCGTGCCCCGTCCGTGAGGTCCTGCCACTGAGCCTGCTATGGCTGTGGTTTCCCGCCACTGGAATTGATAGGCATACTGGTAAGCTTCATGTTTAACATCTTTAATGTGAACTGTATGTTTTCTATGGTCTAGAGGAGGAGAAAGGCCAACTTTGCCTGAAAAACACTGACATTAAAATTTTAATTCTTCTGGAATTCCAATAGGTTTAGCAAATGCAACAGCTAAAATATGTCTCTGAAACAATATCAGGAGACCGAGAGAAAGAGAGAAATGTTAATTGCTTCTTAAAATAAGCAATGTGAGGATTGCAGCTGAAATGTTGATGAGATTCCTTAAACTCTTCTCGTTACCAGAAAAATTCCCATTCTCACTTTTCAATTTCAATGAAAGAAGAATTGCAGAAATTTCTCCATTTATTCTTATGTGCTTTAGTGCCTACATTCTTTTTTTTTTTTTTTTTTTTTTACTGCAGGCCTCCTCTGAAACTCATTGAAACAGTGGGGGGGTCTTCTTTCAACTTCAACAGGTACTGGATTTGACACATAAATGGGGGAGCATTTTATGGATATTTTATTACTTTTTTGACAAATCTGAAGCTAAATTAGAATAATCTTCTTTATTTTATTGCCTTTAATGAGGAGCAAACATCAATTTTAGTAGTTCAAAAATCGGCTAGGTAAATGTATAGACTATCGCAGTTTATAGATTATTCAATCGCTGTTTTTTACTTGGCTTTGTGCGCCACATCACTGGATGTCTGCCTGCTAAATAACAGCAGCATGCATTCTCACACATCTCACGCATATTCATTTGCAGTTTTTTTCTAATTATCAGAGAACCTGGAAAAGAAGTTTACACACATTGAATAGAAAAAGACCTAAAAACTGAGATGATTAACACACACTTAAGAAAAATAAGAGATGAAAAAACTACCCCACTGTACAAAATAAAAGCAAGCGCAAATTTTATTTTTTTCTGAAAGCAAAAATTGAGATTAGTTTTGGATGTCTGTGGCCAAAAGCTTTTAAAGCATATAATCATCTGGCATTTCTGCAAAGGTACAGAATTGTGAATATCTGGTTTTAGTATAATGTCCTGTCTTCTGTTAAATGTTTGGTATTTTGTAAGGGAGAAATTCATTCTACATAAGGCCCCTCGTACAACTTATGGGAAGTTAAGTTTTGAGATATGGACGACTCTGCATAGTGGAGAATTTGACTGATGCTGAACTGTTCTAGTATTTATATTATACTCTGATTATGACCCACTGCCAGTCATGGGTACTAACACTGTGTTCAGTAAAGTTATTTTCATACCGTCAATGGAAACAATTGTTTTAAAAAAACAAATTATAATAGACCCTATTCATCAAAAGCCTTGAAGTACATGCTAAAGTGTGTAGCTAGATCCACTGCATTGACTAGATTCAACAAAATGGGACTATGCACTTGCTCAAAGTTATGTATTTTGCTGTATCAAGACCTTAGTGGCCCAACACATATTTAAAAATCGTGTTAACTATCTTAGACTTGGTTTCCATTACATCAATCTATGTGACTAGCATAGCTGAAGTCGACATACCACAGCAAAAACACTGTGAAAATTAAATCTAAGGGTATGTCTAGACTACAGGGTTTTGTCAACAAAAGTGGACTTTTGTCGACAAAACTATACCTGCGGCTACACTACCGCCGAGTTCTGTTGATATAAAGTTGACAGAACTCGGCAGTTTTGTTGACGGCGGTAAACCTCATTCTATGAGGAATAATGCCTTTTGTCGACAGAGTTCTGGACGTAGTCTAGATGCTCTTTGTTGACAATATCTGTTGACAAAGCCTCTGTCGACAAAAGCCTGTAGTCTAGACACTCCCTAAGTTACACAACTTCAGCTAAGTGAGTCAAGGGTAGATGCTCTCCCATCAACTCTGGTACGCCACCAAAATGACAAGCATAGGCAGAGTCGACGGGAGAGCACTCAATAGTCTATTGATTGGGTCTATATCAGATGTGATAAATTGACCCCACTGGATTGATCACTGCCCATCAATCTGGAGGGTAGTATAAACATAATTTAAAAGGGTAAGTACTGACTGGTGCCATTGAAGAAAGCTACTAAGCTGTGAAAGATAAAGAACATGCGCTTCCCTAGATTTTCCCAAACAGCTCCCATAGCCTTTGATCAGTTTCCTACCCACACCAACACAAGGTATGTGGGCCTTTGCACTGACTCACTCACCCTTTTATTTGTTCTGCTTTGCGGGACATATGACAAGGTGTAGAGGCATGTGCCCTGATAATTGCTAGAACACTGGAAGCACACTTCAAAACTTGTTGGCTTCTTGAAGCTGTTGCCAATTAATTTGTATTACGTTAAGAAGGTACAGATTTGTACAGTAACTTTTAGACTGGGAGATGTAACAGGGCAGTTGCTAAACATATGTATGTTTTCACAGCTATGGATTGTATAGCATGCAAACAGGCAAATTACCCATTTGTAAGTTGAGTCAACAGTGAGTAAACATATGAGACAACAGTGTGACGCTGTTGCAAAAAAAGCAAATATGATTCTAGGTTGTATCAACAGGTGTGTTGTAAGCAAAACTCGTGAAGTCATTCTGCCGCTCTACTCTGCACTAGTTAGGCCTCAGCTGGAGTACTGTGTCCAGTTCTGGGCGCCACATTTCAAGAAAGATGTGGAGAAATTGGAAAGGGTACAGAGAAGAGCGACAAGAATGATTAAAGGTTTAGAGAACATGATCTATGAAGCCAGGCTTCATGAACTGTGCTTGTTTAGTTTGGAAAAAAGACGATTAAGGGGGGACATGATAGCGGTGTTCAAATATCTAAAAGGGTGTCACAAGGAGGAAGGAGAAAATTTGTTCCTCTTGGTTTCTGAGGACAGGACAAGGAGTAATGGGCTTAAAGTGCAGCAGGGGAGGTTTAGATTGGACATTAGGAAAAAATTCCTAACTGTCAGGGTGGTCAAATATTGGAATAAATTGCCAAGGGAGGTGGTGGAATCTCCCTCTCTGGAGATATTTAAGAACAGGTTAGATAGACATCTGTCAGGGATGGTGTAGGTCGAGCTTGGTCCTGCCTTGAGGGCGGGGGGCTGGACTCAATGACCTCTTGAGGTCCCTTCCAGTCCTATTATTCTATGATTCTAAGTTATCGCTCTTGCTGTGCAATAATTTATGAATCTGATTAGTAAAGGCAGTTTCACAGAGAGAAAACAAATGCACCAAGCAAACTCTATGTACTTCAGACCCTTAAAGGACCCAAGCTGTACTCTGCAATATTTTATCAGATCTTAATTTAAAATAGAACATTTTTAGATGTGTAATACATTTTTTGGTACTTCCTTTCCCATCCATGGCACGTTACCAAGATGTGGGTGGAGAGGAGAAGGTGTCTCCCTTATAACCCAGCATGCCTCATTCAGCCAGTCATCTATTTCTTAACGTGACAAGAATTTTTCATCCTTAATGTCACAGATAGATGGGGTGCCTAACCCCTCCGAGGCAGCCTCCTCTGTTTCCCCCTTGATGCAGCAAAAAATCTAAGCCATTGGGCTTTATTTGGCTAAATAGTACATCGGCTGGGATAATGCAAAATTTTCCACCACCTTTATCGTGGGCTGGTGTTGTCCGCCCACCCACATTCAGTTGCCTCTCCAGCCTCGGGGCTGGAATAGAGACATCTCCTCCATGCAAATTACATGGATCCTTAGGTCTGCTCTCAGTCCTTATGACTTCAGATCACATGGGCTTCTCCCTGAATACCTGCTAATATACAGAGCACGTCTGAGAGGGTGGGGCAGCTAAGCTATTGCTGAGAACGTTTTTGCTAGCCCCCTGCCTCTGGGTGAACAGTGCCTTCAGTGATTCTGATCTATCGCTCTGCTCTTAGTTGGATGCGTTGGGCTCACATTCAAAACAGCAGAAGTTGGGCATGTTTAGCTCAAATAAGAATTAGGCCTTGTCACATTCCAGTAGTCACTTTGCTCAAGGAACCCTGATGACTCGTACACACGCGCTCATATACACATTGTATTGCCGTTTCGACCAATGAAGTACTGGCTTAGTATTAGACCTGTCCCAATCGATCCCTCTGCTATGCCAGGACATATCAAATACGAATTACTGCCCTAGTGACCTACAATGCTGTATCTGTCCTGGATCTGACCTGCCATTTCTTCAAAGTACAAAGCCATCAGATGCACACACTTTGCCTCTCTTTGGGTTTAAAAAAACAACCAAACAGTCAAATGGTCTAAAACAGGGCCACTCAACATGCGGCCCGTGGTGTGGTTTGGGTTTATGCGGAGCTCTACACACAGCACGCTGGTGGGATCATTTGAATATGGCCTTCACTGGGAACACGCTACACAATGGTGAGTCAGTATAATGATCTTTTGTTGATATGCGTTGAAGTAGTTAAATTCCTGGACTGTCATTGCTCATTAAAAGTACTGTCATATGGGTGGAAATTGGGTAACTGTTGCATTTTATTAATATCAGCAGAACCGACTTAAATGGGGCCTGTGTGTTGTGCAGTCTTGCCGTAATCTTTGTATTCATGCCCGTCAGTGTGAAAGAAGTATTTGCATATATATTTGCATGTCTATGCAACCACACTTAAGTTGTGGCACGTGCTGAGAGTATCACGGTGGCCCCGGGGATTCCAAAGTTGAGTAGCCCTGACCTAAAACCTAGAACTTTCCTGTCCTACTTTCAGATTTTCTCATGTAGCCCCATAGACTTTGTTTTGCTGAATTCAGTACACTGTACGTGAATTACAGTGGTCACTTTCTTTGCCTGAAAACCCAAACCACAGCTGTACTACATGTTTGTTAAAAACTCATTAGTAATCTAAGGAAGGAGCAAGTCTAAAGTTTGGATTTCATATGTTTTTAAGAAATGTGTGTTGTTAATTATTTACAGCCCCCACATCCGATGGTATAAATGGGTGCTATTGCAATTAGCTATATTAATAGAACTGCTTTTCGTGTTGCCCAAGACCTAGTTATATAGTGGCAATCTGCTTTTTAACGTAGACCCCATAACAGCGTGACCCTGACATGCAGGCCTTAGCAATGCAGGTGAGGTTTTTTTTACAATTCAATAAAAAATATGTCCTCTACATGAGAAAGGAAGGATGCTAAGAAATGGCACCGTGTACAGTTACTTCTGTAACATTCAACTTAAGAGTACTTCACATTATTTCCTATGCCAGCCATAAAACAAGTGACCTATAAAAATCAAATGTTTTTTGGCTAAGATTGACATCAATTTCAACAATTCTATTGGGATTGATGCCAACTTTTTACTCCTCTGGCAATAAAATTAGTGCAGTTCACAAATGAAAAAGGAGTACTGACTTGAAAGGAAAGGTTTAAAGTGACCCAATGCAAAATCAGAATGCAAATTATAGGCTGCCGTTAGCTAACGTAATAACAAATCAAAACCACCAGATTCTTGCTTTATTTGGGGTTTTGTGAAATGGGTTAAATATGCGTAAAAACGGCTCAAGTTATTTTGTTTCTTCATAGGATAGTGAGTATAAATATTTTTAACAATCCCATTTTACATACATTATATTCACAATTCTTGTTAATTTTTTGTTTAAAATAACTAATTCTACAAAAGGTAACAACAAAGTAGTCACAGTCCCAAAAGTCACTCCAGAGTAAAGCCTGTTTAGGTGGCAGTATGGTTATATTTGTACTGCAGCCAGCGAACAAACATTGACGCTGAGATAGTTTAGCTTAAATGTTGGATTATATAGTGGATGTTCTTTTCACAGTAAATCGATCTGCTTTGTATGTGTCTGATTCACTGATATTTCGCTAATGTTAATAGTACCACAACATGTTTTATCTTGGCGTTTTGCAACTGTACAAAAGTACAAAGCCTAAACTTAACTGGCACAATGGGACCTTATCTTTTTTTAACCCATGGGGGCCTTTTTTTTTTTAAACCCTTGATAGCTCCGCTGGTTGCATCAAATGTTAATTTGAAACTGAGAGTTGCTAACTTGCTTAAAACATCAAATGCCTAGGTGAATACATACTGCAGCACAGATATGAAATATCACATATTTGTCTGATGGCTGTAAAGCTTGTTGGCCACTTTGTGAAACTGCTAATACAATTGGTTTTACTGTAGACAGCTCTTCAAAGGCCTTTTGTAAGTTATCATGCTTAAATACATTCATTACTTTTGTTTTGTTTTGGTTTTCACTGTACCTTTGAGTGGAGTCGCAGCAACTTAAAAAGACAAGCAAACAATAACATTTAAGACATTTTTTACCAAAATTAACTGGCAACAAGATGTTGAGACACTGTAGACAAAAGCCTGAGCTGCAAAGTTTGTGCTGTGAGCTGAATTCACCAAAAATACAGGTGTGCTCAGAGCTGTGGTTTTGATTCGGTCTGTTGCTGATAGATGGGCCATCAGCAAAATTCTGCTATGGACCCAACCTTTGCCACCTTTAAAGGAGCGTTTGGATCAGGTAGGGTTTGGGTCAGGCACAACTCCAGTAGTTTTAAGCAAGAACTCAAGTGCAATCTGGTAGATGTGTGGGTTATGAATATCATGATCTTGTGTGCTATTTAGACATCCTGGATTAAAGTACTCAGAAACCTGGCAAAAGAAGAGGATTTTCCATGGTTGAACTCCTTGAGTCAGCAAGTGCTGATGGATAATATGCAATGTGAAGCAAAGCAGAATTGCACATTTTGCAACCTCAAAGAAAGTGCCACTATGTGCATCTTATCTGCATGCCCTTTGTTTTACACTAATGGTCACTACCCATTGTCATAGAAATGTACCAATGCATGGTTTTGGATCTTAAATTTACCGGCGCTTGAGATGAGCTGTAGGAACGTCTTCACTGTGGATGGTAATAAAACGATGAATAGTTCAGAGAGAATGTTAATTCTACAAAAATATGACTTTCGGCTTTGAAAATAAATACATTTCAGTTTATTAAGAGCTGGTGTCAATGCTGAACAAAATACATAGTCTCCAGTAAAGAAACATGTTGGTGAACTGTTTGGAGGTTTTTTTCTTCTTTTTTGATTTACTAAAATGCAAGTTGGACCTTGTATTTTTTTATATATTATGTATCTCCCTTGATTACATTTCCTCATAACTGTGACCATCATTCTCCTCAGATATGAGAGTCAGCAAGAGCAGATTTTTTTTATTATTATTTTTAGGAGTCTGGCCACATATTCAGCTATTTTAAAGGGAAAAAAAGACAATGAAAAAAAGAAAAATATATTTTCTTTCTAATAAATAAAAATAATTTAAAATGCTAGAGGCTATATATGATTATTTTTGATTATGTTCATTTATAAATGAAATAGTTTCCAAAATACATGGAAGCAATATTAAAGGCAGACAAACAAAGATCTGTCTACTTTATTTTCCCATAACGCTCGCCCTTCGTAACTTTTCCACCCGTGGGTCAGCATGTAAGAGGAATAAATGTCACATCACCATTCATGAAGTCTGCTTTTAAAAAAATAGTTCTGGCCTTCTGTGAGTCAACATTCATCTTCAACTTCTCTGATGGGTGGGATCAAGCTGCTTGTAGATTTATACTGATTGATCTGATTGGCCATGTGAGTGCTCATGGGCTTGATTTGAATGTTTCTGGGATAGGCATTATCCGGCTCATCTGTAAACCATTTCTTTTCTGCTAAAGAGCAAAATGGGTAGAGACAGAACAAGGAGGGAAAAAGAGAAGTTTAATTAGTGCGGTGCAAAAAGCAGTCAGTAACGTTCATAGAGGAAAGGCAATCAACAGAGGGTAACAATGAATAATTGCTAGCAGCAGAGTATAGTAGCTTAGTACACTTGAACACATATTATAAAAGGAGGAGATGTTTGCAGGGTTCATAGTAAAGGGTTAAGGAAAACTGGCAATTTGCTGGGGTGTTTGAATGTATGAGATTTTTTTTTTAATGCAGTCATGTGACGTGCTGTGCTGATCAAGTATCAGAAATAAAAAGGATGCATTTAGAAGCTCGGAGCATGCTGGGGTTAGTGTTGGGCTCCTCTCCTAAGGTTTGGGAGGTTGTATTTGGTTTGTGGCAGTACCTGAAAAGTCAACCTCGTGGGGTCTGCACAACTGGCTCAGGAATCACACCAGTGCAGGGTTTCTTGTACGTCTGCTTCCAGCCCTTGCTAGAAATGCAGAGCTGGATAAAGCTGAAAAACCATGTTAACGATGTGGGAAACATTTCAATTCCTTCCTGCGGGGTTGGGCACTAGAATACAAAGTCCTGGCTGGGATGCTTTAGTCAGGGTGAGTTTTTCTTCATGCGAGAGGTTGGACCAGGTGGCCTTCTGAACCTCTTTCACGGAAGATTAGGGTTGGAAGCGACCTCAAAGGGGGGATAGCACCAAAGCCTTGCCTCTTACATCCAGGAATGGACCCTGGCATCATGGCTGTTTGAATGCTGCTGAACTTTCTCATTACATGCAGCTACAGATGGATCAGCTGACTAACCCCAACATTCCGTTAGGCTGAATGGGTTGTTAATGATGAATAGGAGCATGGCAGGCGAAGCAGAGGGAGGGACGACTGACAGGCAAAAAAGGGGAAGAAAAATGGGGAGGCTTTTCCTTTTGTTTCGGGTCCATTTGTGCAAATGTGGAAACAATTTTAGAATTGAGATTCGAGGGAGTGGGGGGACACTGGGAGACAAAACACAGCACGCCGCCACCTCTTAGGCTTTGGTCCTGGCTCTACAGCGCGTTAGAGTCATGATTTCTCATATAGAATTTTTAACTAGAGATTTTCCTTCAATTGTTTATAGAGCAGAGCTGCGCATCCCGTGACTCAAATACAGAATAGTGGCGAGAGGAGAGGTACCGTGCAAAAATGAATCGTCGTTTTTCCTGGGCACAAATGAGAGGATTGGCCCATAGGCTGGAATTCTGTAGATGCGACATATTTGCGTGGTGCTTGGGTAGAAAATTTCAACCTGTATATTGTTTTCTCCTGTCACCTTAAAGCCTTTGTACTCACTGGCGGTCAGAGTGTTCAAACTCAGGCAACTTTACTAGGGAAACAAATAAGCAATGTTTAAGCTCCCCTCCCCTTACCTATTATAATTAAGCTCCCTTTGATTTGAACAGATTGAACGATAGGAATTCATAATGTTACATCCTGCACAGTGAAGCTAACTGATTAAGTGCTTTAAATTATTCTTCCTGACAGAATGATAAAGTTACAATCTGTTCTGAAATGATCTACAGCTTGCCAGACTCCTACCGCTTCTTTCTACATTCATTTATCTTTTTGTCAAGCAGTATTTTTTTTTAAAAAAAGCTTCAATTCCAAAGATCTTTTAAAGTCATCAGAACATTTGAATTATTAATGAGACTTTAAGGGAATGTCTGACGGGGGCTGGTTTACAAAAAGGGGGTAGGGGAAAATATCTGGGAATGTGTAGACATCAAAATAATTTCAGCTCCGTTTAAAAAACCATTTAGTTCAAGTATGACACACGAACCATTATGCATTTGTGGAAACCAATTTTATGTGATCTACGATTACACCTCTCTGAAAGGTTAGTTTAAAGTGTGATGGTTATCATGTTCTAAAAGCCTCGCAAGATCACATAAACAATTTCAAACTAACAGTTTTCAAATGGTCTGTGTTTAAAATGATTTTGAGGCAAGTTAAGCATTGTGTACTTTTATCCGACTTTTTTTTTTGCCTACCGCTGCACACGCTTTGTTTACAGGGAGAACTTGGTGAAAGTTCTTTCAGTCGGTGTCAAAAGGAGGACAGAGTGTTGGTGCGAAGGATGAGAATGAACTACATGTCCTCCCCTTCCAGCGGCAAATGAAAAGCTTTTCCATCTACCCAGCTTTCGTGGAAATTTGCAGCAGCCTCACTAGGTAATTGCTAATATATTTGTCTTCCCCGTACAATCCATGGAGACCTTTAAAAGTACAGACACTGTCAATACCCTGGTGCATTCACACTGTATATAAAATGCTTGTACATTCCATTTTCTTCTTTTTAATTCCATCCTTCCTGCACGCAAAAACTCTGGCCCTTGCAGGGGCCTCTCTTGTGCTGGGACTCATCAGCCCCTTCCTGGCAGCTTCATACCTTACCTTTTCTGTCTCAGCTGCTCAGATCATCTTTCTTTTCTGCCCTCATCATGGCCAGACTCCTCTCCCCTTCAGAGCCAGGTGCAAGCTCTTCTGCATCGTTACCTTCAAGCCTCACGATCTCTTTCATTATATTATTTTCTTTGCAATCACTTTCTGCCGGCCCATTTGTCAGTCTCCAGAGATGGGCAGAATAGCTGCTAAGCTCACGGCAGGTTCTACGGCTCGGTGGCTGTTGAAATGCTCCCCTCAGTCCAATCCAAATATGCTCCAGTGAAAGTTGTCCCACTCCCTGCCTTGTACTTTAGGGTGGAACACGCTGCTGTTCCAGCAGCTGGCCAAGGAGGTCACTGGACCAGAATTGCCAGCACAGCCGCCAGTGAAACATGGAGTAGTTCAGATGTTTTATTGTTCAGCTGCAAAGGCACGTCCAGTGTTCTAACCTGGGGGCCCTTCCTGTTTCCTCCTCTAGAAAAACCCTCCCATCATCAGTGATGGAAAAGTGATACTTCCTGGAGCCAGCTTCCCTTTTCCCTGCCTGGTGCATGTGGTTGACTAGTCAGGCCCTCTGGAAGACTGCAAAGGTAAGTGGGGAGGAAAGGTGGGTATCTGACCATTAGCATTTGGTCCTCCAGAGGATCCTGCAGGTTTGGGGCTGATGCCATCTGCTTTAAAACTGAGCCTGAAAAATGGGGTTCGGGTGCGTTCCATGAATGGACCTTGCAAGGTTCAACCACATCTAGTCAATGCATTAACCACCCCCTCCCTTCCATTGCCAGATGCGGTCTCACTTTTGTTGAAGGCGCTAATCCCTAAAGCCATGCCTGTACCTTCACCCCCTGAGGACAAGCAAGGAAGATACTGTACACCCATAGCGGGGAAGTCAGAGCCTATTCTTGTTATGTGCTCGGCTGATTTTTTTCTGTATCAGCCGAGAAAATGTTTTCCTTTCACACATTAGCTTCAAACCACAGCTCGCAACAACAAAGTAACAATATAGGCAGCTTATTTAAAATTAAATGGTGGTGTTAGGAAGCAACTGCATGCGAGATTGTCTAAGTAAGAAATATTAGAAGTTTCACCACCCACCAGGGTTGTTAGTTTGGCAGGGGAGTATTTTATGATACTCAATTTGCCGCTCAGTGAAACGGCTCTCATTATTTGTAAATGTCTGTGACTGGTTATAATGCAGCTCTCCTTGTACACATACTAGTGGTTAGAAGGGCTCAGCTAGCAGTTGATTAGATGATACAAACGTGCTGTCAACTGATGCACATATGCATTTTGTAAGAACAACGACAAAAAAGAAGCCCTGTCTTTGGGGCCCAATCAGCATAATTCCCTGTGGTGTTAATGGCAGCTTTGCCTTTATACGGAAGGCCAGGCAGGGCCTGCTGTCTTCTGGGGATGTGAAAGTCTGCTTGGCAGTGTCAGATACCCCATACGCTCGCTAGGCTATGTCCAATCATTAAGTAATGTTTATCACGACATAGACGCACAAAACCCAGCAAACACAAAAGTGCCCCATACACTACACTACTACTTTGCAAAAGCTAAGAGTTCCTTCCTGTTTTGCCTTGCCAATCAGAGTCTAACATGTTATGGGGGAACATGAAAGTACAGAGAACATAAAACTACAGAACTTATGGAAAGCACCTAACCAAGCTCAGTATCTGAACTGTGGAAAGGTCTGTTACCATAGAAACCTGAGCATTTCACTTAATTGTACCTATAAGGGATACAACTCCCTCTGGCTTTTCCTTTACAGGAGTATTCGTTAAACCAATGTTATGTATCTTTTATTCGAAATGCATGAAAGTTCTAAGAGAACCTTTGGTTAAAAGTACTCTGCAATATTCTACCCATTGTACAGTTTTTCCCCTTTTGAGTGGAGCAAACATTGGATGCATTTGGCCTAGAATAGCCATATAAATGTTGCTGTAACTCAGCTAAATCAGTGTAGTTTTTGGTTACTTTTACAAATATAAGGACCATAATCACCAGCAGGGTGAGAATGCATGAGTTTACCAGGAATGGCAATTAGAAAGGAGTTGGGGGAAGGGAGAGGGAATTGACAGCTATTCGTGACTTCAGATAGCTTTGGATCTCTGGGATGATAGAGTGTTTGTTTAAACTAGATTGGGGCTCTCTAGCCTTTGAAAATTTCCATAGTGTCATTGAAAATGTAATAAAATATGTCTATTAGAGACTGTCATATGCAAAGAAAATAAATAGTCAACACGCAGGTTATTTTGTACACTGAGCTAGATTCCTACATATAATTCAGTGTGCTTTTATATTGAGAGCAATAAAAATGTATTTGGCCCAATCCTCAAATCCTTTTTCACTTCTTCTGCATGTAAAATTCCCATGGCGAACTAGTCCTTAGTAAAACCATGGAATTCGATATAGGCTCTTACATTTAGTGTCTCATTTTCTGCTCAGTTCCAGAAGTGGACAGATTAGTTCTCTCATTGTCCATCACTTTCTGCCTGAGACAGAAATGATCATATCGTAGAATTTGCATAATTGTGCATGCATTGAAATCTATTTTTCAGATACGTGACAATTGATTCCATATTAACGCCCCATTCAAAGGAAAATGAAATGAAATGAGAAGAGAAAAGCATGTTAGGTGGCAACGCTGCTAAAAAGTGTGCAACTGGTAACAACATCAGTATTGCCACTGGAAACAACATTAAAAAAAAAAGTTCAGGGCCTTGGTTAAAAGGTTTGGGGGGCGAAGCGGAATGGAAATGAGAATTTGGCAAGGTGAAATGAGCTCTGTAACAGGTCAACATTTTTACTACATAGGTACGTAGATGGTTAGCAGAGGGCGCGTGCAGTTAAACGCCAAGCAGATGAGAGGAGAAAAATAAAACAGGGTGGAGCAACAGCAGCAGCAGCAGCAGCCAGTTTTACTTTTGATTTAGGGGAAAAAATAAAGCAAAACAATTAAAAAACACCCCCAATAACTGAATAAAGTTTTTAACTTCTTTTTTTTTAATTTCACAAGTTTTCACAAGGACAACATTAGAGAAGGAACCCCACAGCCGTTGCTAGGTCATGCAGAACCATTAATTGTCATACCTTGGCCCATTCTATTCATCCTTGTTGCACTTTAGAAAGAGAAGTAAGCTCTGTAAGTTTTACAATGCTTTTAAACTGTCAAATTTCCGGTTGAGCACTTTAACTGGCACAGCCTCGTCATTATGCATGTTCTTAGGGCAAAACCTCAGAACTGTTTTCAAAGAAT
This sequence comes from Pelodiscus sinensis, assembly GCF_049634645.1. Taxonomy (NCBI): domain Eukaryota; kingdom Metazoa; phylum Chordata; order Testudines; family Trionychidae; genus Pelodiscus; species Pelodiscus sinensis. The sequence continues at coordinate 9,682,755 of NC_134718.1, forward strand.
ACCTGAGTGTGTCTTCAGAGGCAAGAATTTTTGGGACAGGGGACAAGCATAATTTGAAACATCTTCCACTGGGAGGACTAATTGGCTGCAATTATGCACAAACACATACGCAATAATTTCTGATTCCAATCATTATTCTTAACACTGCACAGATGCACTGTGGGTAGCCCCGTTTGTACCATACCAGGTTTTGTCAGTAAAAGTGCTTGACTTCATTGTCAATTCACACAGCAAGCAAAGCTCTAAAATTACCATGCTCGGGGAAGGGAGAGAGGAGAAAACAGCGCTAACCATAAAAACACCTCTTGCTGTTGGGTAACTACCATGCTACACCTCCTCGGTCGGTTTTCTAGAGACATGCCTATTGGGCTGGGCAGCTCGTCACAAAGTAGGTAGTGTGATTTCAAAGTGTCCCCCCTGCTGCTGGCATTTAAAATAGGTTTCAAGATACAATAAAGAAAGGGCAGCTAGGATTGGAAGCCACTAAAATGTATTTAATTCTGGCAACGGCAGGATACTGCACCAGTATTGTAGCTAGGAACAGCCTAGCACACACAGCCTCTGATTTGCTCACTTCTGGCCATGGGAAGGCATATAGTTTCATGTGTGGGCTGTGCTCTGTAACTCACCCCTCCACAGCTTCTTATGCTGCAGGCCCACAGAAACTATCGTTCTCCCTTGTGCTTCTTCTAATGCATGCGCCCTTTACAAACCAGAACACAGCCGACGATTTCCTCCTATTCATTAGAGCGGCCAGTGAAAGATCTACCAAAGCTAGCCTATCATCATCCCCCAAAGACTGATACTTTGGTTTTGATACTTAAAGTCCTAGAAAGGCAGGTTGTAGACATCTTTGTACATAAGGTATCTTTTCAGACTAAAACACTGCTCAGAAAAATATTTTTGCCATGTTTAAGACTTACATCCAATCTTTGATACATATGGCTTTTCATCCCAAATGTCACAAGTGAAGGATAATATAGCTACTCATGTGGCAGTATAAACAGTGAGAATAATAATTTAGCATGCAATTAGACACTTTTTTAAGTTAAAAGTTTTACAACTCCACGCCTGGAAAATGTCAGCGGTACAGGGAGGAGATGTGGAAGGACATGCTTTAAAATACTGTCCTTTTTGGCTACGTCTAGACTACAGGGTTTTTCTGGTATACCAGAGGCATCCTGGAAAAATCCCGCCACAGCCAGGGAGTGTATTTGCTCTTCCGCTTTTTTTCGCAGAAGAGCAAATGCTCTCTTTCGGGAAGCCCTGTATACCTCATGCCACAAGGGATAAGGGCTCCACCAAAAGAGGAGGGTTTTCCGCCATTTGGCCCCATCTAGACTGGGCCAAATGGCAGAAAAGCGCGTCACTTTTTCCAATAAAGCCCCATACTCGAGACCTAGCCTTAGAGAGAACAAGTCTCTGATGTAGAGCTGGTGCTTAATAATCTATACAGATGGTGAAAGACTAGACTATTTCAGCTTTGACGGTGAAACAATCGCTATCTTTACTTGAAGCGTAGAAGTTTTTGTTCAACGGGTAAGCTTTCTAATATCTTGTGTGTGTTTAAACAAAAGCCCCAATATATCACTATTTCTTTATTAAATTACGTGCTTTGTGTGACTGACTTTATGAACAAGCATTCGTGCTAAACACATTCTATCTTTGGATATGTAGAGTAGTTGCTACGGTGAGTTATTTATGCTTTTGGCATGCCTGTGGGTTTAGGATTTTTCCCCTCCTTAGCATCATAAATAACTTTTGGTCCGTCTGCTTTGTTGCTGTTGTGCTTAAGGGTTTTATGGTGGTGAAATAAAAATGACACTCACATGCACACTGTCATAGCTATGTAAAATATGTGTACAAAAAAGAAGAACTCCATGGGAAAAACAGGGAAACACCAACAGGGAGGAATGGGTGGCAGATGCAAGTTTCACACAGGGTAGGGATGGGTACACATATCAAAGTCTATCTTCTTGAACATACTTCTGTTTTTCCCGGGAGTCCCTGGTCTTGCTGCGGTTCTGTCGGTTTGCTGTTGACGGGATGGAGTGCACTGATGAGCTCTTTTTGCTGGAGGAGTAGGAAGAATGGGAGGAATGAGAGAGGCTGGCTCGGGACTGGCCAGCGTTGTGGTCAAATTGCATCAAACAGAAGATCAAGTCTGTGGGCACAAGCTCAAACTCATAGGGTGGGTTTGTGATCACGTAGCTGGAAAAGCAAAAGAAGAAAGTGGCTTTAGAGTTGCATTAACGTCTTCTCTAGTGACATTTATCACAAATTTTGCATGTCTTCTTCCTTAGTGGGGCCTGTGTTGAGCCCGTATGAGGACCTAGGAAAATCTTATCTCTGAGGCAGCCTGACACGAGGAAAGAGGACGTCTCTGTCAGTGGGACCGTCAAAGCAGAATATTCTCCACAGGGTGAGAACTCATTCCACTCCCTTGGTGATTCAGTTTATGATGCAAGGGCACTTTAGCGGGGAAACCTAACACCTTCAAGCACCAGTGGTAACGCACTAGCAACACAACATTTACATAATTGCAGAAGCGAGGGCACTACACGTGTGGTCTATTTAAGTACAGTCAGGGAGCACGATAGAAAGAAAAATATATATCATTGTAAAAGAACGGAGCTAAAAAATAAACTGCAGTAAAGTGAAACATTGTTAATTTAAAATGCGTCTCTCACTAATCTCTTGGTGCATTTATAAATGTGCCAAAAGCAACACCGACATTTGAAGATGCAAACAAAAGATGCCTTTTAACCTCAACCCTCAAAAAATCAAGGCTGGAGTCACTTACAGAGTCTCCCAGTGAAATTCTGTGGCCATGTGATGCTCACTGACTTCACAAGGCAGGCCTCGCATTGTATCCAACAGCAGAATTATGTTTTTTCTTTAGGTGGGAACTAAGTAAGTCCTCAGTCTCTGATTACTTCCTTGTATCACTGATATTCAAGTAATCAAAAAATGATCAAGACCACCACAATTTAACTTAAGCATTTTATGAGAGAGAGAAAGTAAGAGATGAAAAAATGGTAGGGCTAAAGGGAATTTTTTGAAGTGAATTTAGTGTTTATGGGAGATTTGGATTGGCACTTTTGAAGAGCGAAGCATTTTACTTCTCCACAGAATAGCTAGCCGTTAATCTGCTCAGCAAGTGAAGTGACAATCCAATAAGCAACCCTGTTGTCCACCAAGGAGACACATTTGTCACACCCATTTAGTTGTGAATCTTTCTACAGCATTTCTGATAGAAATATTGGGCAGTTAGAGTGGGGGTTGTGTGATGCAGCTATCATCTACTAAAGTAAGACCCTCTACTCATAGAAGCTTAGCACACTGATAGCCAAATGGTTTAGTGGCGGCAGTGAATATGGTCCTCTTTGCTGCGTACATTGGCGCAGATCCTGGTGCCAGAGAAGCCCATAGAAATGTTGCCTTTGACGACTTCTGTGCAATCAAAATATGACATATCAGTAAGATGAAGATCTGTGTCTTTCATTGAGCAGAAGCCAAGTCCTGGTCCATTAATTGAAGGCAACGATGAGAACTGCACCGAGCAGTAAAATTTCTCCTTGGTTTCCTAAGGGTGTCAGCTATGCAATATGAGAGAACAGAGTAAGTACAGACCACTGTGGCTGCTATTATCTGATAACCTGAGCCCCCTCACAGAGAAGAGGTTATAATTATGTAATAAAGCAGTGTCGTTAATATATAGCCCTGATGGTGTTCTAACCAAACTTCTGTTGGTGAAAGAGACATGCTTTGAGCTCTTCTAATTAAGCAAGGATGCAATTAAATATATGCTGCTGTCTGAGCATTTCAGTTACTACTTTGTCTCATATATGATAACCCAAGATATTCTACTTGTGCTTCGGGAATGGGGGGAAATTTACTGTGCACTAAATTTAATCGGCAGTAAATTAGAATCAAGGTGGGTAAGGCAATTTTTTTTTTTTTTTTTTTTGCTTGAGACCACTATGGCTATTAGGGGTACTCAAAAATTAACCAGTTCAAGCCATATCAAAGAATATGAATGGTTTTGTTTTCTAATTCTTTGGTGAGCCTCAGTGATAATCCCCTTTGTATCCCCCCAAAAAAAGAAGAGGCATTTGTGTCTCGGTGATACAGAGCATGGTTGGGGATGGTGGAAACAGTTTACAAGGCACAAATACCAATCATTTTAAGGGCATCTGGATTATCCACAGCAGGAAGAATGAAGCACAAATCAGCAAGAGAAATAAAAGTCTAGACATACCGTTTAGTGCATTGGCTAGGTGTACTTTGATGTGCATCCCTCAATCGATAAATTCCAAAACAAAGCATATTGTATGTTTTCAGTGCTTTACAAAATAGATCTCCATAACAACCACCATCCTAGGAGACAAAATAAAGGGAGAGGAGGAGAGAGATTTTCAGTCTGTGTCACACCTTGGCCCAGAATCACAATCTGTTTTTTGTTTCTCATCTGTGGCAGGTTATCATTCAAGAAAGTCTCTAATTTAAATGTTGAATTGTATATGCATAGAATGTTACTGGCCAGTGATTTTATTTGATGGGAACACGCAATCAGTGAATGACTCTGTCCCCAAGTCTTGCGCTTCCAGTTAAAATCAGAGAATAGATGTTCCATCCTTTGAGAGGGTCATGGTTGCAACAAAATGATGATTGACTTACTTTTTGCTCCAATTTTGGGAGTATGCTCTTCCTGCTGCTTTTCTTTCACAACATGCAAAGTGGTGATGGCTTAGAATTTTAAGGAGGTAACTATTTATTAGAGCCAATGAATTCAGTATTTGGAACCAGAACCCATCCATCAAATTATGCTTGTTGCAAAGTTCTGTTAACTCATCATAGAAATTCCACAGATTATTTACGAAAATAAAAAAAATGATTTGGGGAGAAATAATCACTTTGTGATGAGACATGACTGTACGTGATTAGCTCTGCTGATACACTCCAGCTGAATTTCAGGCTTAGTTCCATAATAAGAATTGGTAGTAATCTTTTGCTTGCCTATACTTTGGAGGCTCTGTTGTTTATCCTGACTCCAACTCAAACGTCAAAGACCCAATATATCTTGACTCATAAAGCAAGATCCCAAGAAAACACTGAGCGCTAACATTTGATTACACTTCTAATGCAGGCAGGATGAGCTTAAGTAATTAGTATATCCATTCTATAGTTGTATTCATTGATTGTGGAAGACTTTCAAGTAGGGAGACTGTTCATAGATAGCTGGAGTTCTGTTCCATGCTCTTCCACTATAACCCTGTTTGTAATAATATGTAGTGACTTACATAACCATAATTCTGGTGCATCACATGATATGATATTGGATGCAGCTTAAATATTCATATTTAACTAAATATGCATACCATTCCATAGTTTTAACTACCATATAGTTATGTCAAAGTCATTTAAATTTGTCAGCTAACTACGGAATCCCAGTGTCTTGGTACTCTCAGAACATAAACACCAATCAATTGCCATACTGTCTCTGTCGTGTCCAATAGGGTTTCTCAGCATCTTCTGCTATTGTCACGTTATTCTATCGGTATCCACCTTACGCCTCCCTCAGCAGTTCCTACGCCATCCATTAGTGTCTGGTTTATGTCTTGAAACTTATGAGTTAAGATAAAAATAGTTTTTACAAGGGAATCTGTTGTAACAGATTTTATGGGTTGAACTTCTCTAGTTCAGAACCAGTCAGGCCCGGAAGATGCCGATCGACAGTCTTCCAGACCATGGGAAGTCAATATTGTCTAGCAGCGTTACCAGCCCACTGATTGTGAGCACATTTAGGGTAAATTAGAGCTAAATAACAGCACAGAACACTGAGAGCTAGGATTGGTGGCTGTAATCAAACTTTTCATGGGTGCGGACAAGTTGCCCATGGTCCCATAAGGTGGACAATCTGGCTACCTGAAATCATGACAGATGTTTCTGGAGAAGGGAGTTCTGAACTAGAGAGGTTCAACCTATAGTTATTATGTGAAAGACATCTTCAAATACTCGAGAACAAGATATGTTTTGTCTATAGATTACATAATTTAATGGCCAATTTATGCACATATTGCAGCATTCACTAAAGGCTTGATCCCCACTTTCAAACATTTGACAATTAAATCATAAAACTAGAAGAGACCTCAAAATGTGATCTAGTCCAGCCCCCTGCCTTCAAGGCAGAACTAAGTATTATCTAGGCCATCCCTGACAGATGTTTGCCTCTGAAGATTGTGGAAGCTCCATCATTAGGGATTTTTAAAGAGCAGGTTAGATAACTTTTTCCCAGTGCTTAACTACCCCAACAGGAAGTTTTTCCTTATATCCAACATGAACTGCCCTTTTTACTCTTGTAACCCGTCAGGATAGGACAAGAAGTAATGGGTTCAATTGTTACAAGGAGGAGGAATAAAAATTGCACAGTCTTTTATGTACTTAAACTTTGTTATGTCCCCCTAAATCCTCTCTTCCCTAGACTTAAAAAACAAAACAAAAACAAACCATTAGTGTTTTCAATTTTCCCTGATAGGTCTTGTTTTTTCTTGCTCTTTTCTGGGTGTCCTCCAATTTATTCACATCTTTTTCTTTGCCTAGTAGCTCTACTTATTTTATTAAATGTTTGAGCAAAATTATTACTTTGACCAAATGAATGAAAGTTTCAGACATCTGGCCAATGCAACAGAATGTCTATGACCCACACATGAGCATGGCTTATACACCCAACACTGAAATGTAGTAAGTTAATTTCAGCCTATTTCCTTGATACAAACTGTGGAGTCGCTGCCATAAAAATGGCTGTTGTGTTCTATCTCTTAACTGTCTCCAAACCCATGAAATAACTACCCAACACTTTAGCAAGCAAAAACTGTTTTACTTGCTTAAATATCCTATCAAAATGATCAACAAACACATCCTTAATTTGGATACTCAGATTATGTTTAAAAATGGTTTTTTAATCTTCATTTGACTTTTGCTGTAAATACTTCTGTGTAATTTCTTAGTCTGTCCATTGACTGAAGATTGCATTTACCAGTACTGGTCAGAGAGAATGGACTGCTGTGTTCCATGAAAATCACAGAGATTTGATCATTATAAAATAATCAGATTTTCTAACAGCATGTAAGGAGACGTTCAAAGCATCCATAAGATTTACAAGGTTTGGCAATTTGATTTGGTTCAAATAATTTTGTCTCTGTGTCTGGATACTTTTTGACATTCAGAACTTTATAAATAATGTTAGGTACTGGAGAAGGAAAAAAAAGAAATCCATACCTGCTAAAACTCATGTAAACACTTTTTTTCTGATTTTAACTTAAAAACAACACAATCTAGTGTTCTATGATTCTATAACTGGAAGGGACTTTGAGAGGGCATAGAGTCCAGTCCCCTGCCCTCATGGCAGGACCCAGTACTGTCTAGATCATCCCTGACAGGTGTCTGTCTAACCTGCTCTTAAATATCTTCAGTGATGGAGATTCCACAACCCCCCTAGGCAATTTATTCCAGTGTTTAAGCACTCTGACAGGCAGGAAGTTTCAGTTTTCCCTCATAGCTCATGTTTTCTAGACCTTTCATCATTTTTGTTGCTCGTCTCTGGACCCTCTCCAATTTCTTGTGTCTTCCTCACAAGACTCTTATGAATGCATCCCAGAATCATGTTTGCCTTTTTTTCCAACAGTATGACACTGTTGACTCATGTTTAACATGAGTCATCCACTATAACCTCTAAATCTTTTTCAGCAGTACTCCCTTCTAGACAATCACTTCCCATTCTGTATGTGTGAAACTGATTGTTCCTTCCTAATTTGCATTTCTCTTTATTAAACTTCAACCTCTTTACTTCCAACCATTTCACCAGTTTCTGCAGATTATCTTGAATTTTGACCCTATCCTCTAAAGCACTTGCAACCCCTCTCAGCTTGGTATCATCTGCAAACTTAATAGCTCTATGCCATCATCTAAATCAGTGTTTCCCAATTTTATTTGGCCACGGAACATCTAGGGTTGCCTTAAAAAAAAGCCCCGCCCAAGTATTGTGCCGCCACATTTTGTTGAACAGAGGCACTATCTCTTTAAGAGAGGGCGGGGGAGTGCCAGCTCTTGGCGGAACCCTTGCTTTCGCTTCGCAGAACCCCAGGGTTTCACGGCACACCAGTTGGGAAACACTGATCTAAATCGTTGATGAAGTTATTGAACAGAACCGGCCCCAAAACAGACCTGTGAGGAACTCCACTTGTTACGCCCTTCCAGCATGATCGTGAACCGTTAATAACTACTCTCTGAAAACAGTTATCCAGCCATCGTCTTCCTTGCTGTATATTCTAGCTGAGGTTTATGGTCTTAGACTTATGAGCAAAAACAAGGACGATCAGGAGTACAAAAGGGAAAAATATGCTACCAAAGCCCCACAAAGATTCAGATTTAGTTCAGCTTTAGAAAGGAGACTGGGGAAACAGCTCTTATTTCATCCAAATTGTCTCACCCATCTCTTCAGATACTGTGAAGAACTATAGTTTTGTTTATAATTGCTTCCATGAGCCAGTGTTTTCCTGAAAAAGTCAGCAGTCCCATTAAAACACAAAACAGTTTCTGTAAGGAGTTCCTCAGGTTGCTTCTGTGGATGGGTCCTGCAAATCTACTCTGTTCCTTTTACATTGTCATCTCCGGTTTCAGCCTACGGAGCCATTAGGGGAAGTTGGGTGTTGACAACAGAAACGTAACACCGGAGCTATTCAAAATTTCAAGTAAACTCCACAGCTTATGGGGGAGAAATTAAAAAAAAAACCCACCTCTTTCATTGTTACAGAAACGTTTTTTTTTTTAAATTCAGCAAACGGCGCAACAGTTACGGAACGGCTGCCTTTTCTTTTCTGCTCTTACCCCTAGGTCTGCAAATGGCCCATCATACAAAGCCAACTGAGCAACTCGACACCTGTCCCTGTTTGCAAGTGTCTGGGGTGTGCTGTAGCCTCCTCTCAGTGCATTCTCCTCAGCAATCAGCGCTTCCAACTCTGGTGTGGCTCCTCCTGTTACCAACGTCCGTATCAGCGTGAGGATATTGTCATTGAAGTATGTCTGCAGAGATAAAAGAAAGCTCTTTAAGCAAACACCATTAAAGTCACAACTGAAGACATCCAAATTACAACTTTTCTGGGTTTCTGCTGTTTAAAGTTCTCGGCTGTCTCTTCAAATGATTTTACATAGAAAATGAAAAGACAGCAGACTCCAATTACTCTATTTTCTTCTATCCCATTAGGCCCCTACACTAGATCTTGCCTTTTAAACACCAATTCAGGCTGATTTTTATTAAAGAACAAAAATTTGAATGATTTATGTTTCCTATAATTGGTGTTAGTAGTGATGCAATGACTGCTTTCCTTCTCATTGCCTTCACGTCTAATAACAAGCTTTAGGACATGTAATTGTAAAATTCAGACCACATTTAAGGCTTACACAGGCTAGGCTGCCTTTTTATACTTGTCACCAATTCGTTGGGGAGCTGCCTTTGTGCTCCAAATGTCGTTACTTATTACTGTGGCTGGACTCTTGCCGTCTAACCGATGTATTGTACTAAACATCTCATTACGAGACTTGACAGTGTTCAGACATAAGCATGTATCAATTAAACATTTTGAGTTCATTCCAGATAAATGTATGATGAGTTTGGGATCCTGGTGGTCCTTTTAAAAAACTCTAGGGTATAGGATAAGTGTGGTTTATTAGGGAAGATTTACTCCATACTGACGTTTTGCCAGCGTCTGTAGCATTGCTGGGCTGTCAGGCAAACAATGGGCATTTGAAATATTAATTTAATGCCAGATGAATAACTTTCAAGTTCATTTACAAGTATACTGGTCTAGTTCAAAGATACTCAGTTAAACACCTAAAATATACACTGACAGTGTGCACTGTTTAAAAACAGAATACCCAGAAAATGACCACGACCAAAAATTGGCAACTATTACTTCCAATTCTATTGATGTCTGGTATTTTTAGAAGATTTGCACACAATGAAGTAGATTAGGGAGAAAATGGTTCATTGAAATCTTGTGAGATCAAAGGATTTGCCTTATTGATACTTGCCTATCACTGAAGTTAACCAGATGCCTACAGTGCCACAGGACTGCTCACTATTTATAACAGAGACTCACAAATATATTACATGGGTAACCCCCGCTTCATCAGATGAGTATGAATACTTAGACCTGAAACTATACGTTTCATCCACAGATCTCAGTCATGCTTCCCTGTCTTTGTAATGAGCACTATCTACAATTCACTGATTGGGAAACAGAGGCACATAGAGGTAAGTGGCGTACCCTCGGTCATACAGCAGGTTGAATAGTAGAGCTAGCTTCCAGACCAGGGCCTTATAATCTCAGCATGCCTTCATCAAGACACAAACATGGCAAACGAACTAATTTTCCATCTTTGGCAGGGCTACTGTACTACAGGTTGAAACTCTCTTAACCGGGACTCTCTGGTCCAGCAACTTCTGTCGTCTAGTAGGACCACAGATGTTCCAGGACCAGAAAGTCCCAGTGCAGGGCTAGCGCCAGGACAGTGGGAGCCCCCTGTGTGGCAGCAGGAGCCCGGCGTGGAAGCTACGGGCCTGCCCGGAGCGGCAGCAGGAACCAGGCATTGCGGTAGGAACCTAGCATGTGGAGACATGCTGCACAGCATGATACTCAGAGCCAGGTGTGTGAAGGCAGAGGGCTTCTGGGCACTGCTATAGGAGCCTGGTGTGCACATAGGTGGCCAGGGTGCCTGGCGTGGCAGTGGGAGCCCAGTGAGCAGAGGCAGCGGGGCTGCCCGCTAGAGCAGCAGGGTCAGAGCGAGAGGAAAGCCAGCTGGGAGGGAAATGGTCAGGCCAGGGCTGGAGGGGGTTGGTGGCAGGGTTCCAGAAATGACCACCCCCGATCTGGCAAAAATCCCTCATCCGGGATGGGTCAGGTCCCGAGGGTGCCGGACCAGGGAAGTCCAACCTGTAGTGAATGGGGAAAAGCAGTAGATACGATAGCCTGTCAGTCATGCAGGACACCGATCTTTCAACCAGTTCTGCACCCACTATGTATACAGTAATTTAAACTAAATCAGTGTTTCTCAACCTTTTTTTGCTCATGGCCCCCTTCTGAGTCTCATTCATCATACACCTGGCAGTTACGTTTGGGTGGCCCCCTCAGAAACTTACTGTGGCCCCCTAATGTTCCTTTTTTTCCACGTTGCCCCCTAGAAGTAAGGCATGGCCCCCTGGGGAGCAATATGGCCCATGTTGAGAACCACTGATGTAAATCATGTTTAACTAATCTTTGTCAAAAGCCTTCAAAAACTAAAGCGCTAATAAGTAAAGAGTTTGTTCTTAAAGTGGGAGGTGGGGACGCTGTAGCAAGTGGGGTCCTATAGGAATCTATCCTGGATGTTATAAAATTTGTTCTCCAAGTAATTAATGAAAATATCAGAGTGTAAATAGTACAAGTCTAATGACCAGACACTAAGCAGGAAGGAGTTACAAGCACTTTGGAGGACAGGATTAGAAGTAAAAAATGATCTTGGTGAATTACTCTGAAATTAATAAGACGACATCCAGTAAAAGACCAGTCCTAAACTTAGTCCTCGTTCTGTGGTTGTGCATTTGATTTTTCCTTCCTAACTGACTGCATAGGTAGTAGAACTGCAGAAAAGGATTTGGGGGAGGGGGGTTGTATCACATTATAATGGATCACAAATTACGAGCCACGTGGCTCTTCTAGAACTAACTATATTAGGTTTTTTCAGCAACTGCAAGACATGGGCAATATTAAAGTAGTTCCACTCTACTTGGCCCTGGTGAAGCTATATCCAGTTCTGGGCACCACATTTTAAGGAAGGAATGGGAAGCAAATTGGAGAGTGTTCAGAGGATAGCTTCAAGTCTAGAAAGCCTTTAGAGGAAAGGATTAAAGAAACTTGGGCATGTTTAATTTGGGGAAGAAAAAAACCGGGGTAGGTGGACTGAGCCCGCAACATTCACCTCACTAAAGAACTCTTGTTAAACTGTGAAGCAAAGGCAAAAGAATATATTAAGTAGTGCATCTGTCACAAAATCAATAACACAAACACTAAACATGTAAAAGGAAGCGATAATAGGCGTTATTCTGATTCCAAGGAGCAAGCTCAATGGATTTAGTGACGTTAAATTGATCCAACTGAGGAGGGAATCAGGCCCGCTGTCAATGGAACAGAATGCTGTCACAGGAGAATGGTCTCCCACTGCTAGACAAATGTCAAGGCAAAGCGAAGACATTTATTTAGAAAGCAGAGAACATTTATCTTGGAACAATAGATTACTTTGAGTTTCCCACCATGACTGATGTGGATGTTCTCATTGAATTTGACAGCTGAGTGCAGTCAAGTGACACTTTTTGGTCATGCTCCTGCAGTTGAATGAAAATGTTCTGATTTTGAGAATGGATTCCTCCTGGCCTGCTGCCCATCAGAAAACATCTGAGATGATGAGGAGTTTAACTTTCCAGAAGGAACGCTATTTAAAGATGACCCATGCTGCCTAATCTTGCATACCCGCAACTCCCACGGCACTCAAGCGTCCTTCAAATCTTTCCACGGTGCACCTCAAGCTCAAAAGGGTTAGAAATGGCGATCAGCCAGATCAGACTTTTTTTGAACTAATAACATATTAAAAATGAATGAGAGAGTGACCCACTCAAGAATTGGCATATCCAGGCCTTGCAAGGGGATAATGGGTTTAGTGCTACATCGCTGTTCCAGCTTCATTCAAGGTAGCAAGCCACTTTATGCAATTAACAAAAGGAATTGTTTGTTACTGAAATCATAACTGAAAATCACTTTTCTACTGCTCTTACTAACTGAACCACAGGCTGGCTGTCATGATAACTTTATCATGCCAGTCTGAGAACATGCATTCAATACAGTGCTGAGTAATGGAAAAAAAGGAAATGCATCATAGATGCTACACCATAGGAAATTGACAAGCAAATTCTGAAATAGATAGCTGAGGTAGCAGTGCCACCTAGCCCGTGAGACTGAATTCTGCTGCAGTTGTTTTTGAGTGTGAGTGTTCTGGGAGCGCTTTCCAGTTTGCACAACCATTTTTTAAAGCATAATTACCAGAGCTTATGTTTCGCAGTTAATGCTGTCAAGCCTTTTAAACTAATTGGTCTTTTACAGAAAATTTAACTGAAAATTAACACATCTTTTAATAACATTGCTTTAACTTTAATGACACTTTGCCTTTCATTTATAACTCCTCTAAAATTGTCATTTTCCATGTCATAGCTGCCATTTTTCTTATGTTTAAAAAAATTACCAAAGTAGCAAAGGAAAAAAAGGTGGTTATTTTGCTTCCATTTCAGGCAGATACTTTAACTTGCTTGTTTCTCCATACGTGATGAAACAAACGGTATTCATTTGACAGAATGGATGTGAATGCATATCCAGATATGGGGGATTACAGAGCTAAACTCATTAACTTAATCCTGAATAGGCCCTTGGGACAGGTCCAAAGCAAAGGTGAAAGAACGATGTTTTATATTGTACTACATTGTAAAAATACCTTCTAGACTATTAAGGTCTATTGTAAGTCCTCTGGGTAAAGGGATGTATTACTACCTGCTAATCCTTCTGAACAGCAGGACACAAAAATAGAAAAGTTGTGTTTAAACTTACGAGATGGTCATTTTGAAACATACTTCCGTGGCAAAGAACCTTGGGGGTTCCAGTGCAGGCTCATTTATTCAGAAAAATTAATTTTTAACATTTATCTCATGAGGGAAGGAGGAGTGACTTCTGATTTCATAAGGGAAAAAGGAATGATGTTGATAGGTCTGTGTTGATAGAACCATAATTTTTTTTAAAAAAATTATAGTTCTATCAATGACAAAGTTAAATTTAAGTCTCAGGATCTGACTCTGAATAGACCATTTTGTACATTGACAATCCCTAAGCTAGACAAATCCCGCTGCCAGTGGTATGTATAGAAATGATGGTAAAGCACTGGAAGTTCTGGATTGGCAGTAGCATCACCAAAATGAATACTATCTACAATCAAGATACATAGGAAACACTTGTTGGGGCAAATGGCATTTTTGCATCCTGCACTTTGCTTGTCCTCCACAGCTAGAGATGTTGTCCAAGACTTTCTAAAGTCACTAGTGATTTTGGGTACCGAAAGGCCTTTGAGAATCAGACCCTTTTTAGTGCCAGTGTGGCACATCTTACTGGGGCCTGATTGGTAAGATTTTAAAAAATCATGAGACTTAAGATATCTTAAAGACATACCTCTTTTGAAAGTGTAAAGCTTTTGAGAGTAAAATGTCTTGTGTCTCAAAGATAGTTATGAAGCCTGGATTAACCTATTTCTGTTTTGCTGTAAACAAGCATGGAAAGCAATATGTACTTCTTTGTGTACTTGTTTGATTACCACTCAAACATCTACAAAGCATGTTCTGACAATACGCTTAAGTTTTTCATTTGCCTCAACTTAGATTGCCTAACCTTTACTGTGTCTCCAGAATAGAAGGAAATATAATGAAAAACTCAGGCATTTCTTCTACATCAGCCTTAATCATAAAGTCTCTGGCATATGCGGAAATGGTTCCCATCCAAAAAATGCTTCCTTGTTTGTTATCAATAACTAACACAGTCTTGTCTGCACACCCCTCGTTGCTGAAAATGCAAATAAACCTGCTGAGGAAATATATAGTGTGTTGCTATAAATGAAGTCTTCTTCTGCATAGTGCCATTGGTACATATAGAAAAGAAACCCCGTATGGTTGGGCCTTACCCAGTGGAATTCTGGCATATCTCCACTGATATAAACTTACTGCACTGGGTACAACAAAGGTGTAAACTGCTCACATTCTTCTCTCACTTATTACTTTAAACATTTACATTACCAAAATTAATTACATTACACAGAGATCATGGGATAAATTTCAAGTCTAAAAATTAATGTGAAAGGGAAAAGCAGTGCACTTTTTTAGTCAAGGGACACAGTGGGAGAAAACAGTGTGTACCTTCTCTAACTCTCTTTACTATTCTATGCAAATATAACTTTTGCCCAAACATGCTAATCAGTGACCTCCCGTTACAGACCTACTAGCTTTATGGGCTTTCCCCGCAGACTTTGAGTCTATCTGCTAAACTGATCAACTAATAATTGAGTCAACCTAATCCTGAAGCTTACAAAAGTCCGTAGTGAGCTGACATGTAACAAAGGACTTCCAGTTCTAGTATGCTATGATAAGAGGGAAGGGACTTTGAGAGGTCATCTGGTCTTGCCATGAGGACAGGAGATTGGACCTAATACCATCTAGACCATTACTGCCAAATGCCTGTCTAACCTGCTCTAAATATCTCCCACGATGGACCTTCCACAAACTATGTATGTAAGCAATTTATTTGAGGACTTAACCACCCTGACTGGAAGTTTTTCCTAATGTCCAACCTAAACCTCCCTTGCTGCAGTTTAAGCCCATTGCCTTTTGTCCCATCAGGCGTTAAGGAGAATAATTTTTCTCCCTCCTCTTGGGTTTGTTTAAACTTTGGAAAAGTTGAGACTAAAGGTCTAGAAAACATGATAGCAGCTTTCAGTCTTCCGTCATAGGTCATATCCCACCTCAACTGTTTTTGTTGCACTTTTCTGGACCTTGTCCAAGTTCGCCACATCTTTCCTGCAATGTAGTGCCCAGAATTGGACACAATACTGTAGCTGAGGCCCAATCAGCACAGAGTAGAGTGGAAGAATGACTTATTGAGTCTAGCTCATAACAGTCTTGTTCATGTATCCCAGAATGATGTTTGCTTATTCTTATAGCATTACTGTGGAGCTAGTGTAGTGAATGTATGACTCATGTTGGTCCTATAATCCTACAGACTGTTTTCGGAACGATGCTTGAATTAAGACAGTTTGACTAACAGCACAAGTAGAGGTCAGATCACAAAAAGCAAAGTGGATATTAGAGACCTAATGGACGGTGTGGGAAATGACAGGATCCCCTTTTTTTTGGGAAAAATATTTGGTGTAGGAGAAAGTCAGGATAATTGTTTGATGCCTGTTTCTTTTCCACCCTGCAGGGAAAGTCGCCCAGAAGCAGGGGACTGTGAGATCCTATCAGCAACACAGTAAGAGGAAGAGACAGAAAATTCTAGCTTAGAAGAAACACTAGTCAAGGGGAAGAACTAAGGTTTCACTCTAGAATGATTTGCCAGTCCTCATTTGCTATATCAGTTTCTTACATCAGAGCCTTCTCCCTGGCTTCAGATGGTGGTTTCATCCTTAAGAGATTAAACAATATGGTGGGGCACAAGCTTGTCATGTTTCTTCTGCAAAGATTCCTCTTCAGCAGTCATGAACAGATAAAGGGGGAAATACATTTGCTTTTTGAAAAATAAACTTGACTGACTGTGCTCAAAGGAAATATTTCTAAATTGTGTTTATGCTTAGATAACTCACAATGGAGTATTACAATTATTCTCTTACAGTTTCTCTGTCTAGCGTTTGCACAATAAAGCAACAGTGTGGTGTGTGCAACATTGCTCTCTGTTACTCTGGGAATGCCTATAATAAATAGAAGGATTAGCCTTTCAATAAGGGAAAGGGCAAGCAGCAAGCATTGAATTACAAGACATTCTTTGCATCAGGATGCTTAGACACCTGATTAAATGGCAATTTGGGGAAGAGAGTTACAGGAGAAGAATCAGTGAAATCTAAATGGCCCTGATGTTTAAATGTTGACTGAAATTGACTTAACTTTCAAGACAGAAGGCTAATCTTTCAGCTGCCATTCTCGCCCATATTTTCATTCTGTCCATGCATTATCTGCTCATATTTATGATTAAAATTCCTAAAATCAGGAATTGTGTGTCCTAAAACTCAGTTTTATTTGGGAATCCTCTTTTGTCTGGTAAGATGAACAGTACAAAATGCCAGTTGGAACTCTTACACATGAAGTTTTCAAAGGCATTACAAAGAAACTCTAAACCATAAAACATTTATGGGTCATAAGTATTGAACCAAACTCAAGCCCTAAATCCATTTAGAAAGTCCAGGTGTGTGACTCTTGCAAAATTTGGCTGCCGACTCTCAAGAACAGGGTATCTCATAAGATTACTGTTATTTTATTCCAGAAAGGAGCAGGAAATATCGTAGGAAAAGGGTCCCTCATATTATTTCATTATGTCTGGCTCCAGCAGCAGAGCTGGGTTTCTGAAAGGTCAGCTGAACTTTTTGAGCCATCAAAGTTTGGTTTGACTTTTTATAAGCGCCAATTCAAACCTTCACCTAAAACAAATTAATATTATTTGGGGCTCAAGCCAACTTATCTCCGGGGAGATGGGCAAACTAATGACATGAAACTAAATTCCATGGCATAGTCTGAAAGGGACTGGTTGAGCGTTCTTACTTTACATTTAGCTTTACAAAGTCTGCGTCTGCAACTTTTGGCATGCACAGTCAGATTTTTTGTGCACAAACAGCATATTGGTCACACAGGTATATATTAGTTTGTGTGTACAACTGCTTTGCACATGGACAGGGAAGGTGATAGTGTCTAGCCTTAATTTAAAAACAGAATTTAAACCAGTCAAAATCACTAACTTTTTTGTCAACAGCCCCAATCAGGATCATGAAAGGCACTATTAAAAAACATAATTTACAAAGTAATCACATTACAACAGCTGATACTGCAACAAAAGAGTCTTCGGAAACAGCTGCAGTTAGGATAATCAGGAGTAAACAAGGTCTCCAAAGGGATACTCATTTGAACACTTTTAAATCAGAGGTATAATATAACAGGCCTGCTTAATGGAGCTTATCATAAACAACATTTCATATTCTCCGCCATTAATTACAGCTCTCCTGCATCTTAGACCTCTCGGGGTAGATGACTATTTCCAGTGAAAAGTATCAATCTGCAAACTGCTAGTGTTTGTATCCTAGTGTTTCTATACAATCCCCCAGACTACTTGCTTTCCATTTGTCCTCTTTATGTGCCAGCAAATGAATGCTGGAGCAGCTTTCTGCAAATGGACCAAGGATTTTAAATGGCGATCCTTTAACTTGGAGAGCATCAATTTTTAGCTGGTTTAGGCACTCAAAGTAGAGGCCAGTACCATGCATGTAGTGAGAAAAGCATTTAATTATTTGCTGCTGGCCAGAGAATAACCATTCTCTTGCTTTTCAACCAATCTGAAGCCTTAAGATGGGTTTTTGTTAGCTGCTTATTTTCAACTCCACTGAAACTTAATTAAAATAAACCTATTCTATTTTAAAATCGGGCAAACACTGGTTTAGACAAAACAAAACACCCGTCTCGATTAATTATTTTTTTTCAGTCTGGGTTCCAGGTACAAGCAGGAATATTGGATTAACTTGACAGCACGTTCTCACGTATATTCAGCCCTAGAACTGTGGTGTACCTAATCTTTCAAGAAATCCCATTCCCACTGATTTCCAGCCCACTTTTGCAAATCCTAGAGGGTCATCTGGTTTAATTAAGATTTGTAGACGCATCCAAGCTTCTATCTGCTGACCAGATCTGAGCTAAACATCCTATCCTTTTGTTAGTGCATTGTATGGGTAACAATCACTTTATGGATGAAACATATCCATTAGAAGCTGTAAAATGTGTAAATCACTGTGTTTTTACATAACATACCTTCCTTGACACTTCAATTTCCAGATTTTAGAAATCATGCTCTAACCTGCCACCGGCGACTGGTGATTTTGAGAGCTTCTAGTTTTGGAAGGCTAGTTTGTGACACCCTGCTGCAAGCCACTGGCTTTTCTATCCATTCTGAAAATAGCACATATTCAAAATCACCAACATCTTGAAGACATAGGCCAATCTACATACCTGATGGTTTGAAATATTAGTTGCTACAGTCTCAGATCCAGATCCTCAAAGGTAATTAGGCACATAACCAACGGACAACAGGAATTAAGCATATAAACACCTAAAAACCATCATGATTTTAATACTTTGCAGAGAATACCTTTGGTTGTGAACCATAGACAGACCATGGGAGGCTGATAATGTGTAGCAAGACCAGTGCCACCATGCAGCCTATGGGGAAGGGGGAGAAAGGTTTGATTTGCTTACAGCGCTCATGAGGGAGTCCAACACACTGACGGCGAATGCGGTTCCGCACGCAAATGGCTGTGTGAGATACAGTTCTGTGTCTGGGTCATCGTCGTCATCTTGGTCCAAAAACTGAACATTTGAATCGTTTACTGCAAAGAATAATGCAAGACATATTATCACCTGTTTCTTGGCCCATAACACGTGACCTTTCATACTACACAGTCAGCAAGAAAAAAAGCAACAGCATGTGTCTGGAAATACAGACTTGTGTCTTTGACGCCACTTACAATGAAATCAAAGTGGATGTGAAAATGTGCACTTAAAAATCTGCAGATCCGTGTTTCGCTTGTCTGAAAAGAGACTATGCCTGTGCCAGAAAGACGGCACCACCTGTTTACTTGCCATGGAGCTGAAGTGCATCTTCCCTCAGTACAGGTGAGATACAGTAGGTCGGGCTGTGCAGTGCTGCAGCGAGCCATTAAAGCCACGGCCACTTTGGGTCAAGCCAGTGTTTTCATGGACCAGGTTTATTTCACAATGGAGCTGCAATTGCATTAACACAGTTTCACTGGAAAAGAATCACAGCAGCAGATGCCTAAGAGGGAACCCCCCCATTCAGCTTGCATTTAGATAGTCGTGCCAAATAATACACTGCAATTCTACTACTATCTTGCAGTAGCAATGGTCATCCACATGGTTTGAGCCACAGCCTTACTGCCCTAACCACAACTTCTGCAAAGTAACCTGATTTGGAAACTTCCTCACACCGAATGGCATAGAAGAGAATAATCAAGGAAACACTTGACATTTAGATCGTAGTGGCATGGGACAGGGGTGCGTCGATGAACTCTGGCAACTCAAACAGCTTGATATAAATCTTATCAAGCAGATGATATTTGAGGAAGTCATCTCTTTCACATACGAGGACCCCTCGGGCATAAAAGTGCAGACTGATTACTTGTGTCACCAAAGATGCTTCTGAACTTTAATTTGTTTATGAAAAAATAACTAATTTCAGACACGAAAAGTATTCAAGACCCACACTAATCAGCTGCCGTAAAATGGAGACTTGCCTAGCCCCGGATGGTAACATTAAAAATGAAATGACAAAGATGCTTCTAAAAAGCCAAATCCTAGTGCCTTTGAGTTCAGTTGGATCCCTCTCTGCCTCAAGAAGATAGTTCAGAATGGCAGGCATATTTCTAGATAGTTACTTTTATTTGATCAAACCGCCCGGTTTTTAACAGCTATCTTTCGCTGGTATAGTAGTGCACTGTTCATGCTGGGCCTCAGTGACAGCACTGTGAAGAAGATAAGCACTGTTATCCGTCTTTTACAGCTGGGCAAATTAAGGCACCAATTGGCTGTGACATAACCAAGGTCGAACTGAATCAGGAGACGAGCTGGGGATAGAAAGTACAATTCCTGATTCTCCGTCCCCTGCGATAACCACTAGTAAGTGACATCTTTCAGAGCTCTCCACGGTCACTCGTTACATTATGTGATGCAGATGAATTTTGTCCTGGTAAATAGCTCCATTTACACTAATACTATCCTTCCCAATGGCTGTCAATTTATTCTTGGGTTTCTAAGCAAGATGCCATTTGAAAGGCTGTTGTACTGTTTCAAAATATACTTTTTCCCAAAGATGGATTAGTTTGCTCGCAGAGAAGAGGAACTAAGGCACAACCATCAGAAGCACTCTTTTTCCACTTCTATCAGAAAACCTATGCCAAGGTCAGATATTAGCCTTACAAGTCTGCCAAGCAGTCTGGAGTGTCAGTTTCCAAGTTGCATCAGGAAAATAAAGATATTTTCAGCCTTAAACTGCACTTGTAGAATTCACTGATGATTTGGTGTAAGTTAGCCTGCTACAATTTGTAAAAAAGGTCTCTGGGCTAGACAGGGGTAGGTTTAAGAGTGCAGCGCTGCGCCACAGGAAATGCTAATCAAACTCTGCTCTCAGCACCTTGTGAGATCTTGGTTTATTGAGAGAGAAGCTATACAAGCAGCTAAGCTTCTCGGCACTGAGTCTAAGAAAAGGTCTACCCACAAAAATAAAGCCAACAAATAAACAAACAGCTTAAGGAAAGGTCTGATACCAGGGTTTCTTTTTTGAACTCGTTTATTTCTTTTTTGACTTCCTGTGAGAGCTCAGACATGTCAGTCAAATTGACAATCGTAGACTGAAATAAAAAAGAGAGGGAGAGAGAGGGAGGCCCAGGCCAAAGGAAATGAATTGGTGAGAAGATGCTATGGAAACAGCCGGCAGGTCAGACGAGTGTGATCAAAGGTTTACTGATGCTGCGTGAAAAAGAAATCATTAAGGAAGGCCAGAACAAGACAGTCAATTTCTACAAGAACCACAAATAAAACACATTCAAAGCAGTGCCAGGAGGGTAGCCCCTCTGATACAGCCAGATAAATAAAGAAAAAGCTGATGATGGTAGGAACAACACCACCAACAACAAAAAAGAAGACAGTGATGTGAAGGAAAAAGGCACTTCTTACCCAGTTCAGTTATCATTAGTATGTGGGTTCCACTGTTTTTTTCCTGACTGATTGAAACCAAAGGCAGAAGTTTGCCAGGCTTAGCTAATAAGTAAAGTATTTGGGGGGGGGGGGGGGAAGAAAGTACAGAAAGAGAATAAAATAAGGGAGTAAGACAGGTAAGGCTCTAAAAAAATAAAATTGAAAAATAAAAAGGACAAAGGACCACAAATCAAGTTTGTATTTGCCACAAAAGCTTCTGCACTTCACACCACAACAACTTGACAACATGAATATCCACAGCTGGAATGGAAATCATACCCTGGTCACCAGCTGCCCCATTCTCAAGGGTAACAAGTGTCACATCATTATGCAGTGATTATGCAATAGTAAAACAAGTTTTGGAGCATGAAGGGTTACAACCAAGTGGTCATTTAAATGCAGAAGGGAAGTCTTCTGGCATCTTACATAGTCTTTTCAAAAAAAGGAAAGTAATGTATTACCAAGTAGGCAGCATTCTTTGGCATAACCTTTTGCCTAATGTAATGTGTGTTCTTGAATACAGCAGATGGAAAATCCATATGGAAGAACTAGTTTAGTTACTTACTTATCCAAGTAGAAATAGCTGTTTTGATTTATGCTCTCTTGGAAATATTAGGGGAAACTAACTGAAAAGTAAGCCCCGTGTCACTAGCTATGAAACAAGTAACTCTCCTGAGGCCTGTAAAAAGAAATGGGAAAACATATGGGAATGGACATCAAAGGAGTGTTTTTGTTTTTCTTACCTAGCTCTGTTATAATAGGGATGTTGGCTCCCGTTGTGATCGAGGGTTGCCGTAACAGACCATGGACTGGACTGTTGTCTGGTGATGTCCTATCCATTCCTGGTGGCGTGAACCCTAAGGAAGGAAAGTCAGACAGTTATAGGATGGCCTTCAAGATGCAAGGCAAAAAGTCATTTCAGACAGATGCAAATGATGACACCAGACACAAAATTTGCACCTAGCTCCTGCAATAGGTTTCTACCTGTAGCTCTCTCTGAAGAATAATCCATCATACTTACTACAAACCAACATTCAATATTGCTGAAATACAGCCCTTCAAGCCTATCAATATTCAGAGAGTTTATGCTCTACGCCAGCTGGCAACAATTAAAGCCAACACACTTCTGCTCAATTTGTAAAAACTGCTGTTTCACAAACATCAAAACATGCTAAAAGTTTCCGTGCAAAATGTGATCCTTATCTGAAATATTGATAGGAGAAAAAATAGAAAAACTGAAAACAAAATCCAAACACCATTACTCTTTTAAGAACACTAGTAATAGGCATCCTTACTTAAACCCATCAGCCCCTGAAGGCTACAGGCATGGTGAAGTAAGAGTCATCATTGTATATCCACCCCAAAACTTCGGAATCACGCCTTGCACAGCATTCTAAAGGCCTAATAGATTTAATTACTTTGTGGAGCCCATTGAGTTCTTTGCACACAAACCTTGTGACTTCTAAGATCAGCCTGGAAACAATGTAAGAGCAGAACACACTAGTCTAGAAGGAATGGGGAGAGCGTGGGAAAAGGGGTGGGGAAGGACATCTGGGAATAAACAGTAGAGAGGTGCACACACTTCAAGTGGAGAAAAGCCACATAGGTGGAGCATGCAGATTGCATAAGGAGGCCCTTGCTTTTGCCCCAGATGATCCCCTAACCTCCTGACTCGCCACTGCATAATTCTTGTATCATAATTCCAGCTTAGGAAAATACTGTGCCTGGGTGAGTGCTGAATTTGTCAGTGATCTCAGTAAACCAAAAATCTCTCATAAAAATGACTTTCCTGCCGACTTTTTGTGCTGTGCACTTAAATGCATGATCCTATTCTTCCTACTTTTTTTTTCCAAACCAGGGAGACACAACATCACTGTTGTTGCAGTGCAAGTGACAACACAGAGTTAGGCTCAAGGGCTCCATTTCCCCATTACGATGGCAGTATTTGTTTGAGCAGCTATTTGTCTGCTGGGAAGAGAAATGAGGCCAAGCTAATCTTGCATTATAACTTGTTGAACAGCCATTAGAACTTGGACAAAGGCTGCCCAGATGTTTTACTTTATGGCTAAGACCCCAGGACAGGGTGTTTGACCTTCTGACGTGGAGTGATTGAAGAGTGGCAACTAGCTGATTCAAATCTAGCTCAGGAGAATAATGACGAAATCATTCTGGGTGTAAACTTCTCTTTGCATACAAACAGAGCTACTCAGCTACATTGGCTCAAACATTCCTCCGCTGTTGACTCCATTGCGAGTGGCTACTGTATTTTCCTCTGCCCCACCCTCAATTTTGGCAGTACAAACAGATCATGAACTATGTAGGGAATCCTTTGATCACATTTTGAAATACTATAAAGTTATGTCAGCCTCTTACCTGAATTTGTGCCCCTTTTGTGACACTAATAATTACAGCTATCAAACTAGTTTTAAATATTTTAAAATATTCAGTGTGCTCATTTTAGACCCTCCGTTGTCTTCTCAGTCTAACACAGGGGTGGGCAAATACTGGCCCAGAGGCCAGATTCAGTCTGCCATGGTTATCCTCTGGCAGAGGGCTTCGCAGGTACGGGGGATCACGGCTCCTGGTGGCCACGGGTCACAGTTCCTGGCCAAGGGGAGCTGCGATCATGGATACCAGTGGAGGTACAAGAAAATATAGTGGCAGCAGCCCACCAGGAGCTAACCTTGGTGAATGTACGCCATTTTCTTGTCCACGCCTGATCTAACAGCAGGTCGGCACATGACGTGAGTCTCCAGTTCAGTTCTGTGCACCCACGTTAGCAAGGTATGACAGCGTTGCTGGGGTGCTGGAATATTTTTAAGAGTGAGGGTGCAGAAATCAGCCCCTTTACACCTGTGCACCCTGCCCCTCAGAGATGGGAATGAGAGCAGAGCTATGTCTCTGGAAGGTGGGGGGCAGGTCCAGGGCATGGGATGGCAGCAGATTCCACTGTAAAATGTGGGACTGCTGCATGACCCCCTGCACTTCTAGTTCCCACACCTATGAAGTGCTTGCAGGAAGGGACTATGTAGCACTTTAAAGACTAACAAGATGGTTTATTAGATGATGAGCTTTCGTGGGCCAGACCCACTTCCTCAGATCAAATAATGGAAGAAAATAGTCACAACCATATATGCCAAAGGATACAATTTAAAAAAAAATGAACACACATGAAAAGGACAAATCACATTTCAGAACAGAAGAGGGATGTAGGGGGAGGGGGGAAGGAAGGTGAATGCCAGTGAGTTAATGATATTAGAGGTGGGGAAGGGGAAATGTCTGTGAGTTAATAGTATTAGAGGTGATAATTGGGGAAGCTATCTTTGTAATGTGTAAGATAGCTGGGGTCTTTGTTAAGTCCGGTGCGGAGAGTGTCGAATTTTAGCATGAATGCCAGTTCAGAGGATTCCCTTTCAAGTGCAGATTTGAATGTCTTCTGAAGTAGGATGCAGGTTAGCAGGTCATTAAGACTGTGTCCTTTCTGGTTGAAATGACAAGCAACTGTTTTTTTCTTTGTGATCCTGTCTAATGTCTGTTTTGTGGGCATTGATTCTTTGGCGAAGTGTCTGAGACGTTTGTCTGATGTACATAGCAGACGGACACTTACGGCACATGATAGTATGGTTGTGACTATTTTCTTCCATTATTTGATCTGAGGAAGTGGGTCTGGCCCACGAAAGCTCATCATCTAATAAACCATCTTTATAGTCTTTAAAGTGCTACATAGTCCTGTATTTTGTTTCAGCTACACAGACTAACACGGCTACATCTCTATCACTATTCTGCAGGAAGGGGGCATAGAACTCTGATGCAGCACAGTGGGTTCTGAACAAAGCAGAGAGCGGCCTTTTGTGTTACATGGACACCACACTGGAGCTTAGGCAAATATGTGGGGCTGAGAAACTGCCCCACTCCTGCAGGGAAATAGATTTGCTACTGTGGGCCTTGTCTACTGGGAACTCTCGTGCTCCTCCAGAAAGCATATTAAAGGGATTTTGTTTTCTCTATGAATGAAAAATAATTCTCTGCCTTCATGTTTTTCCTCTATGGGTTTGGAAGATCTTAGAAATATCCACAATTGTATTTCTCTGATTGTGCTTAATTTGAATTGGCTGGAGGAATCCATGGCTAGTGAATAGAAAAATACTTACCTCAAATCCTTACATTTTCTGATTTTTCTGTGCCTGAAAATATTCCAGCTTCGTTTAACAGGACATAAGGACTTTGCAGCCTACCTTCCAACCCACAACATAAATGTTAGTTTTTTCAACAACAGTCCATTTTCTTCCACCCAAAAAAGTGAAGGAAAACTAAACTGTTTTATCAGAACTTTAATTTGAACGCATGAAAAACTACAAGTGACAGCTGTGCAGATTCAGTGAATGAGACGTTTTTGAATTTCTTCAATTTGACAAGTAAACACCTTAAATCGGTAATGCTATATGCATAATACATGGCCTGTATTTTGACATCCATCATCAAATGCTGACTTGAGAAAATACAGGCTGTACATCAAGGAATAACACTCATAAAGTTGAGAGAAATTCAGGTCACAGGGTATTAGGAAAACTATTTCATTACAGAACCAGAAACAAGCTAAGGTACCAGTTTTAAGATCCATTTTCATCTGTGAAAAGATTCAATTTGCACAGAGCCTTCGTTTAGACATGACCTGTTTTCCTCATGGTCTTTTTTCACTTCCCATTTCAGATTCCATTTTCTTCTTCAGTCTCCAAGTCGTGCTCCATTAACATTCATGGACACAGTAAAATAGGGCATGCGGTTATTGCGATCTTCCAAACTGCAGTGCCATGCTTATTCCCGAAACAATGCCAGATGTCTTTGCCCATAAGTATGTGAAGTCTATGTCAATTTCACCCTTGAGGATTATCTTCTTCTGAAATCCATGTGAGATAACATAATGGCCGATGGCGAAGGATGAAACTCCGTTCTCTACAAGTAGCTGGTAGGGTGTTATTGTGCAGCTAGTTCATGACAGCATCTACATCTAACTATGAACCAGCAGTAACAGTCATCATTGTCCTTGACTGTTGAATCAATGGCCCCAATCCTTGCATAAGTGAGCAGTAGATAGAATACAGCCACTCAGTCTGCCTCAGTCATGTTTCTGGAGAGAGATCTTTCAGTGAGGGTATAGCTAGACTATGCGCTTCTTTTTTTTTTTCAAAAAAACTGCCCTTTTACGAAAAAACTTCACCTGTGTCCACACTGCAATTGTGTTCTTTTGAAATTAAATCGAAAGAACGCAGGGTTTTTTTCGACATTGATAAACCTTAAATTACGAGAAAGAATAGCAATCAGGGCTTTCTTTTGCAAGAGCGTCCATGCAGTCTGGATGCTCTCTTTCGAAAAAGCAGTTTGCTTTTTCGATCTGGTTTTGAGGCGTGGATGCTCTCTTTCGAAAGAACCTTTCTCAAAAGAGTTCTTTCAGAATAGCTTCTTTTGAAAGAGGCTTGTAGTCTAGACGTACCCTGAGTGACACATGCAAAGGTCCTTCTGTGTGGGGCAATACACATGCCCTTTCTGTGGCTTTAATTAACCTTCTTACTAGTGGTTTGCCAGAATTTGCATGCAGGAACAAACCTGGCCGTTGGATGTACGCTACAAGGCTTCCACGGACTTCACTGGGCACATTTTGATCTTTTACATTTATAACATGGTTTCCATTCAGAAGGATCACCTGATGCCTCACAAACTAATCCAGAACTGAGGTACAGACAGTTTTAAAGAGCTCTTTAACTTCAAGGGCAGGTAGGCTGGATTCAGGTAAGTATTCGAAACCATGTTGTGTTACTAACTCCAGTCAAATACACATTCATCTTTTCATCTTCTCTTTCACAGCACACAGTAAAATCAGTTTTCCAGACTAAAATGCCAGCCATACTTATGGCGCTGCCTAATGACAAGCAAGACTATAGCCTTTAGCGCTGGCAATCTGGTTACATTTCAAAGAAGTAATAAGACATTACCTCATAAATCCCAAAAAGCTTTTGCTATCTTATTTTTTAAAATTCCACTTCTACAGGATTTAATCTGAATATCTTTTGAGAACTATCTCTATTGTTTCTTGCTTCACAGATGCATCAATCATATTTTGAATATAGATGATCAGCGTGCAAGTGGTGAACTTCTAAAGCAGTGGAGGGACAAGAGTAAAGAGAGCGAGAGCCACGAACCAGAGACAAACAGACAATTCTCCTACACTAGGGCTATGTCTAGACTGCAAGCCTCTTTCGAAAGAGGCTCTTTCGAAAGATACTTTCGAAAGAGCCTCTTTTGAAAGAGAGCGTCTAGACTGCACGTGGAACTTTCGAAAGAGCAAGCCGCTTTTTCGAAAGAAAGCACCCAGTGAGTCTGGATGCTCTCTTTCGAAGAAGCCCTATTTACATTCAAGAACGCCTTCTTTCGAAAGAAGCACTTTCGAAAGAAGGCGTTCTTCCTCGTGAAATGAGGTTTACCGCCGTCGAAAGAAAAGCCACGTTCTTTCAATTTAATTTCGAAAGAACGCGGCTGCAGTCTAGACGCAGGTGAAGTTTTTTCGGAAAAAGGCTACTTTTCCCAAAAAATCCCCTGAGTCTGGACACAGCCTAGGACTTCACCTTTGCTACTGTTGGCTGACAGTGCACATTAAATGTCCATTGAA
Organism: Pelodiscus sinensis; assembly: GCF_049634645.1. NCBI lineage: Eukaryota > Metazoa > Chordata > Testudines > Trionychidae > Pelodiscus > Pelodiscus sinensis. The sequence goes on from NC_134718.1 coordinate 9,711,059, forward strand.
TTCAACAGAATGATTGCCTTTACCTCTTATTCTCCAAAGTATGGCCATTTGGGTATAGCTAAAAAGTTCAGCGGCAATCATGCAGCTAAAAAGGTGCTGACATTCACAGGAATCTGTTACAGCCATTCAATTTCGAAACCATTCCAGCTGCAGTGTCCCCCTGAGACAAGAGCTTTGGTTTGACCACAGCACCAGGAAATCTTGAGTTCTAATCTAAACCGTTTTGGTGCAGCCTTGTATTTAGATACAGTTGAGCCGGAAAACAACTATCAGGATCTGGACTGGGATTTCAACCCCTCAGAAACCTGGACCAAGTGACTTCCAGACTTTTATTTAACAGTCCAAACACAGAAGTTTATGTACAGATGCCCTGACTTTGAAGTTCATAAGATCCAAGGAAGTTTTTTTCTCAATGTGACTTCCTGTTATTCTTCTGTCCCACAGTGAAGTGGTTAAAACTACAGTTTGCCTGAACCCAAAACTCTGAATTTTGGTGTGTATCTGTACATAACATCGTCACACTTACGAAGGACCAAAAATTTGGGCAATTTTAGAAGGGTTTTTCTGTTTGCTTTTTAGCTTAGAACCATGCTAAACCACACATATTATTCACCCTGGAGCCATAGAGCAGGTCAGGTTTACCACAAGTTTACACAAAACCTAAAACCACAGGAAGGGTTTAGGTTTTGTTATCAAAGCCTTGCAGACCTCTGTTTTGGAGCTCTGTCTGCTCCCTTCCCCACACACTAATTTAAATAAGATGAGATGCAGTCCTCTGCCATTTCCAGGAATAATAACCCTATCCTAGCAGACATCAAACACAATCAATATTCATCCAGATGAACTTTCCACACTCGGTGGCGCCAAGCACAATTTTACTGAAATTACATTTATTTTTGGTAAAAAGGAAACCAAGGGAAAGGCCACTTTTGTTGACTTTTTATCCAGATTTTTCAATGCTGCAGCAATTTTTAGAAGGATCCGATCACACTTTTGTCCAGGCCACTAAATTTCTTTGCCCTAGATTTTTTTTTTTTTTTTGGTACTTGATAACACCTAATACACAGTCTAGTACTCTGATTAGGACTCACAAAGTAAATTTTGTGTGCCAATGCATAAGTGTTATCTTAATAGTGTCTTTTTCTATTGCCTAAGGAACCAAGCAGAGAATAACACTTTAAAATAATTGTATTTCCAGGTTTTGTTAGTGCAAAACAGGCCCTGCATTGCATGAAGAGCAAAACTGCAGAAACCCACAAAGTCATAAAGAGAGGAATGGTGCTTAGATTGGAAGGCAGCTATGTGGAGGAGGGGTACTAGCAGCCACGTCTTTTACAATTACAGCAGATTCTAGACATCAGGGATATGTCTAGACTACATGCCTCTGCCGACAGAGGCATGTAAATTAGACTACCGGATATAGTCAAGGAAGCGTGGATTTAAATATCCCCTGCTTCATTAAAATAAAAATGGCCACTGCGCTGTGCCTGCTCAGCTGATCGTCAGCACAGAGCAGCAGTCAAGATGCTGACCAGTCGACAGGGAACGCCTTTGTCGACCGCTCCTGTAAACCTCGTTTCACGAGGCATAAGGGAGCAGTCGACAAAGGCTTTCCCTGTCGACCGATCCGTGTCTTAACTGCCGCGCTGTGCTGACGATCAGCTGAGCCGGCACAGCGTGGTGGCCATTTTTATTTTAATGAAGCGGGGGATATTTAAATCCCCACTTAATTGACTACGTCAGGTAGTCTAATTTACATGCCTCTGTCGGCAGAGGCATGTATTCTAGACATACCCCAGAACAGAAGATTTCACATTTAAGATACAGTAGAATTATTTACTGTAAAGTGCACATTACAAGTAAGGGACCAGAGACATACAAAGTATTTTCATAATGCAGAGAGGATTTGGTCTAGATTGTGCTCTAGTTGGAAATATCCCTATCTATTACCTGCTTTTGGCCTTGCACCAGCAATCTTACAATCTTCTACTAGGATTGCAAATGGGAGAGGGAAATAGCCACCAATCAATCGTACTATCATCTACCCACCTTTCACACCTTTTCCATGAAAGCAACAGCTATAGCTGGCATAAGAACATAAGAATGGCCAGACTGGGTCAGACCAATTGTCCATCCAGCCTAGTATCCCGTCTGCCGACAGTGGCCAATGCAAGCTGCCCCACGTAGCTAAGTGTTTAAGTAGTTGTGCAGTCTCAGATGCATTATGTATTTTACATTTCTAGAAGAAAGGACGGAGCAGAACACAACAGTGCAGTGAACTTTCCTGTCTGGTCTCTTCCCCTTTCTGTACTTCTGCTCCTGCTTCTCTAACAATCTGCCCCCTTTCTCCTCCTGGCCTTTTCTTTCTTGTTGGGGACTGTTCTCTTCTGGGTGCACTCCCTGTGGACGGCTCCTATTTCCTCACCGCTCATGTGCTGGCTACAGCTGGCTTGGCGCCAGCTATTTTTATATACACCCCAAGCTTTCTTTTGCCAAGAACCACCCAAAGAGCTGCTGAAGTAGTTGGGAGCAAGAAGGAGAGCATGGTAACCCAGCTTTCCTTGGACCAGCCACAAATGCAGTTAGGAAAAAGTGAGGAATTCTGAGTTCTCATGGTAAAACCACGAGGCATGGGTTGCATTTTGAATATTTAAATTCTTAACCTCAGTGTTGAATCTGTAGTTTTTCCTCTTAGTCTCCATTTAAAATTTGTAACTTTGCACAGATTGGCATCCATTGCACGGGGGCTGTGAACAGTGTTATATTGGTTTATACCCAATAAAAAGTTAGAAGCATTTATTTACATGCACAGACTTGCAGCTATACTGCTTACGGACCAGATTCTCCATATTTTACTCATATGAATAATCCTGACATATTTAGCCTTAGTCTTGGAAACCAGTATGCAATTCTGCTGATATGGCTTAATTTAGTTGACTCATTTCATATAGCAGAGACAAGTATTCACTAAGAAGTTGTAAAATAGAAAGCTCCCAGTTAAAAATGACCTATAAATACATGTTTGGGAAACATTTACTTTTTCTGGTACATGATGTAATATAGGATGTCTCCTCAGTGGAAAAAAGGAGCTAAGCCAGATGTGATAGCAAGCAAAGATCAATAAAAAACAAAAGTAACAATGCTGTTTAACTCATGATTGGCATATGCTGAAACATACATTATACCGATTTCCCATGGTTGCTTATGGGAAAATTATGTAGATTAGCATTTGATTAGGCTTATATCATGAGACTCAATTTGGACTTTTAATCTATTAAACTCCAATAAATGAGGAATCTGAATAGCTCCCCTGAGCAGCAACAGTAATAACCAAAGCAGTCATTTTTTGCAATATGTATTCCGACAATTTCCTTAGCTGAAGAAATTAAGAAAATTCCACATCTCTGTGTACAATTACTTTGTAAGAATCCATTTCCCAGTTGCATACACCTGAAATTTCTGCAAAAGTTTCTACGTGCTTAAAGAGATAGTTCGTGAACAGCAACACCTGTCACCTTATGCTAGCGATATTGTTTTCACATCAACTTAGATTTATTCATGGTTGACTTTCTGGTCTGCATGGGTGAAATAGGGTTTTACTTTACAATTTCAGCTGAATTCTTCCTTGAGCAATTTATAAGCCTGCTGACACTATTAAGTGCCATATATGAGGGGTCATAACCAAAATCTCAGATCCAAGCCTGCTCAGATTTTGGGACAGTTTAGATTCAGAGCAAGATAACTTCTAATGTGTAGCTCAACTATTTCCCATAGGGCTCCTGGTACACTTACTATAGTATAATCCATATACAGTGATTCCAAAACTTTTCTACAACTGCATTCATATTATAAAACTCAACTGCCAGCAAAAGTTACTTATCAAACAGGGCATTGACGAATATTTTCATTCTTTCAAAGATGAGGTTGATCATTGAAATTGTTCTTTGCTTTGTACCTATGTCTCAGCCAAGTTTTTGGAAGACAATTATGCAAGTGCATAATCAAGTGCCAGTCAAAAATTTTTGGGCCATGAGATAAAAGGCCCAACTTTAAACAAAATATTGTCATAGAATCATAAAATCAAAGAGCTGGAAGAGATCTCAAGAGGTCATCGAGTCTAGCCCCCTGCCCAAGGCAGGACCAATCCCAACTATATCAAACCAGCCAGGGCTTTGTCAAGCTGAGACTTAAAAACCTCTAGGGATGGAGATTCTACCACTTCCCTAAGTAACCCATTCCAGTACTTAACCACCCTTCCTAATAGTCAACCTAGACCTCCCCCACTGTAACTTGAGACCATTGCTCCTTGTTCTGCCATCCGTCTCTACTGTGAACAGCCTCTCCCCATCTTCTTGGGGACCTCTCTTCAGGAAGTTGAAGGCTGCTATCAAATCCCCCCTCACTCTTCTCTTCTGCAGACTAAACAAACCCAACTCCCTTAGTCTCTCCTCATAGGTCATGTGCTCCAGCCTCCTAATCATTTTGGTTGCCCTCTCCTGGACCCTCCCCAATTCACCCACATCCTTTCTATAGTGGGAGGCCCAGAACTGGACACAATACTCCAGATGTGGCTTAACTTGTCTCCTAAGGCTAACAGTATTCGGCAAACCAGTACACTGGATCGCTATCTCCAAGGCCTTTTTGTAAAATCAAAGATTTCACACAATGCCAGAATTCCTACCGACCTTCTGTAGGTCTGTTTAGAAAAATACATTCAATGGCCTTTTCCATGGAGCTACCAGCTTATGTTACACAAAGGCTTCAGAATACTAGGGTATTTAACATTATGTTATTTGTATGAAAACATATTCTGAGACTTCTGAGCTATGTCAGTGATACAATCCCAACACTTTGAAAACATTATGTGATAGGGTCATACCACCATATTTGAGCAAGAAGTTTATAGTTGAAAGAAGGTGACAAATTCTCAAAATCTTCCTAATTCTTATGTCTCTACTACATCCACCAGCTTTCTCCTAGGCTACTCAATGTAGTGCTAAGAGTCCCTCACTGCCTACAGCCATCAAAAAGGCCTAAGAAATGCACCACGCTAAACACTGCTGCCATAGTCTATTGGGAGTGAAGAACATTTTGATGACTTACTTATATAAATTTTGTGAGATGCCTACAAGGGTAACAATTTAAAAAGTTGTAGGCACATACTAAAAATATGCTGAATCCATAAAACCAGGCAAGGCTGGTAAATAAATTCCAGCCAGGAATGTTGAGTTGCTGTCTGCTTAGGTCTCACAGTAAAACCAAGAAAAATGTAAATCTCTATAAATTTAAAGTTCTTCCCAGTGTAATACATTGAAGTGTGAGCACTTAGGTGACCTAACTGTGTTGTCTCTCTTTGGAGACAGCGGATTTGGAAATTTCTGTTCATGTCTGGTAATGGGCTGGGTTCTGCAGAGGAGTCCTTTTCAAGAAGGTTGAGGAATTGGAGAGCACCTGAAGTTAGCTCCCCAAACCTCTACCAGCGTTTACTTAGATTTGCTGGAGCTAAAGTGTGTCCCTGATCACCAAGGTCTGTTAACCAGTCTGTTAACCTGCAAGGCATTCTCTCGCTATGGCAGGGGTAACAAGTTACTTCCTCAGGGAGTTCAAGGCCAGGAATCATCACAAGATATCACCACCACATGGAAAATGAGCACCCTTGCAAAAAGCATAATTTGGTCATGGAAGAGCACCCAACTTTAACACAAGTTGGAATGAATATAATGAGAAAGCCTTGTTGAATATGGCAAAACTATTCCATGACTCTCACACAAAGTTCATTCCAATGGCAGAGATATTTGCATGTCCAAACTAATTTTTTGCAATGTCCATGCAGGACAGCTCTCTCTGTCAATGTAGCAACATACAGGCAAGAAGTGAACTCTATTAAAATAAATTAGCCAGACGTGCACTTCTGTAGTAGAGGATTGAAATAAAGCCTCATGCTTGCTCTCAACTTGTCCTGTACCGTTCAGCTCAATATAATATCGCTATGCGTTGGACCATATTCCACTGCTTTGGAAAATTCTAGTTTCAGTATCAAATGCTAAAATTTGTGTTTTTGAACTATTTGTTTGTTGCAGTGTGACTGTTACTGGAGCTATTACTGACAGCACACAATGTAATCTTTTCTTTAAAATGTATAATCAACTATTAAGATTATACATTTGTGCGTTCTGGGAATCAGGGCATACACTAGAGCAGTGGTTCTCAACTAGTACACGGATGTCTTCCCAGGGTACATCAGCTCATTTAGATATACGCCTATGTTTACCATAGGCTGCATCAAAAGCTCTAGTGAAGTCAGCACAACCTAAATTTCAAACACACTTCAGTGTATAGAGCAATCATGATCTAAGTACTAGATTTGTATTATAATTATTCAATAAATCAATTGAATAGTAAAAATGAGAGAGTAAGCAACTATTCAGTAACAAAAATACAAACGTGTCACCTCATATTAAGTCTGATTTTGTCAGCAAGTAATTACTAGGTGAGACGAATCTTGGGACATGAAAGACAAATCAGACTACTAAAAATAGTCTGTGAAGGTTAGGTCACCCTTCAGGCTGCTCTAGTGAAATGGCTCTCAATTTACACCCAGAATTAGGGAGTAGGAAGAATATCTTCTCCAAGGAGCAGCCAGACCATAAAGCAGTATTCAGAGATGGCATTATTTGCTGCCGTTGTCATCTATTTTCCCTGATTCAATGGTTCAAAACATCCAAGAACTGGGCCCAACATTTTGCTAACAGCTAGACTTTCAGCTTTTTTTTGGAATTTGCAACACAAGCAGCAGTCTTTCTGCGTCAGACAATCTTAATGAAGATCCTACAACCACAGTGCTAATGATGATGTAAAATCAGAAGCGAATTCAGTGTTAAATGCAACAAGAATTATTACTATTATTGTAATTATTTATATATTGATCACTGGAGTTGAATATCATAGAAGCATAAGGCCAGAATTTCAGTTGGGGCCTTTGGGAGCTGATAGCAGAAAGGTTTAGCTGAGGGCAGGTCTATGCTACTTGGCAATGTCGACGTATGTGGAGTCGCGCTAACTTAGACTGAGTTGCACTGGAGTCTTTATTGTGGGAGGGCCGGGGTTGTTGGGAAAAACTCCCCTTGTCAGCATCCTTTATGCTTCTTGTTCCAGAGGAGCACTGGTGTCATTGAGAGTGTGTGATCAGCAGTCGATTTAGCAGGTCTTCACTAGACCCGCTAAAGCAACCCCCAGGGAATCAATTGCCACATCACAAATCCCCCGATAAGTACAGTTCATACCCAGGCTATAACCTTATCTGAGTGATATGATAGACCTTCTTGACTTCTACCCTGACATCAGGCCCATCACTGCAGCATCTCAGTAAGGGTAGGAATAAATCTCATGGTGTTTGCCCTATGGTACCATATCAGGTTACCTAGCCTAGTGTTGGAGCTTATTTGTTTTATATCAATTCCTGACATCTCAATGTTAAATTGGAACTTTCAAGGTGCAGCACATAACTGTGGCCATGACAACACATTTTCAGCTCTATTTTATAAGTGGATTGAAAAAAATTGCACTGCATAAATTCTCTCCTAGGACATGTGTGACATTTGCTTCCCAGCAGAGGCATACCTTACACATGGACATATTATTTGGAATACGGATATATGTAGTCTGGTGATAGATCTACTGTGATGAAGAATAATAGCTATTATTGAGCAAGTGTAATTTCTTGTATTGTACTTTGTAGATGATGGTTCATCATCAATTATTTGGTGCAGTGACGACACTGAATTGCTCTAGTGAAATTGTTCAAGCTCACTCATCCATAGGTGTATTATCTCTGCAAGTGCTAACAGTTGTCAAAACTCATTTCTGTCAATATATTGAGATGACATGGCTTGGAGATACATAGGGAACTGATACGTCTGCTAAGAACACATCACTTTTGCAAAGTATCTTTTCTGACTATACCCATAACTTTATGATTAAATCTAATTCAGCACTTTATGTGTTATGCTTGATCACACATGGACTAAATGATAGGAACTGCACATTGGGCCACATTCTGATTTCCATTACATGCAGCAATGGAGTTGATATAACTGGGTGAATCTTGCATTCATTTACACCGTTTCAAGACAAACACAAAAGCATAACACTGAAGCCAGTAACATAATGTCTGTTAATAAAGTAAACAGAAAGACCCATCTTGCTAAACTCTATTTTGGTTTCCATTATATCAATTTCCCCCATTTTCACTGAACATTACATTATAATGAGCTATGTGCATTTCTGTGATTAAAGGTAGGTATAATTTCAATCACTCTCATTTTAAATGTAAAAAGTTATTTGAATTGCATGACAGATGTTAAAAAGCAGATGTTAATATCCATAAGGATATTAGGAAACTGTTTAAAAAGTGCATGCGAAAATGTCTCTTTCTCTAATCTCCAAGTGTTTCACTTAAATGGGATCCAATAGGCAATGTGGTAGAAAACAAACTGTAAATGACAATGATAACAACCCCCCCCCCCATCTGATATTCTTAATGTAGTGGACAGCAATAAAGTGTTTGTTTTCAATAGAATGTTACTATGCTTGATTCATGCTGCAGTCTGCTGACTATCTTAACACTTTCTCAGAGAGCAATTTTTGAATGTATTGTACAAGTATAGGCAATCTCTACCCTGATGTACATTTTAAAATATGTTAGTATTTAGATAATCTCCATAAACCTTTAACCTACACACATTCACATATATATTATTATTTATAGCACCTAATGCATAAACTGGAGAGGAAAACGGACAAGTAAATGTATGTTAGCTTGCTTGTTTTACTTATAGTAATGACAAATGTACATGGAAACATTAGAAATCCCTATTTTAAAAGACAAATATGAACCATGAAATTCAGAAATGTGCCCATTATTTGATATGACTGTATAGATACAATTTGGAGATGGGCTGGATCTCTGTAAAATTCAGATCCAAATTTTTCATGTGTTAGACTGGATGCGTTGGATTTTCATGTGTTAGATTCCACCCAACAACCCCTGAATTTTCTCCTATTTCTAAATTTTACACTGTGCCCTCCTTCTCAAATAGGTCATTCCACACATCCAAATCCAATCAAAGCTCTCTGTTAGGATTTTGGTTTATGCATACTCCAAGACATAAAGTATTAATATGAAAGCCAAACTTGCCACCTACCCCACGTTACTCCTGAAAGTCTAAACTTGATGGATGATGGGGGTCATTTAAATAAATGCAGACTTGCTGTTTTTCTGCAGATTTTTCTGTTTCTCTGTAATTTAAGCTTTCACTTCATTTCTTGTAAAGATATAGCAGACCAGGAATGTAAAAAGCATCATTGAGTTAATCTGGCTGAAAAGAACTGAGTTTTTGTTAAGGCATTTTGATTCTCTCTCTGAAATTCTGTGGTGGAGATGCAAATGATTAGAGTTGACTGGATTGGGGCAAAGACATCTGGAGCTTTGCCATGGACTTTTATGTGAACAATTTTTTTTTTAGTGCAACAATATGCATGGTATGAAGACAAGGAGAGAAAGCCTAACCCCATTTATGTGGCTATAAGAAACACAGCTGTAAATAACTATTTTAATGATATAAAAGGAGTACATGTTCCCAGAGTGTCAAATGAAATAATTATACATTTTGGTATGTATCTATATAGAAAGTTAAAATGAAATCTCAATGTAATGTTAATTATAGCTATTTTTCCTTTTAAATAAACTTAGGTCACAGCTCACAAATTTTTCTCTCTAAGGATGGTTGGGTTGGTTTGTTTTATATTTTCACCCTCCAAAATCTGCAAAAATATCTGGGGGGGATTTTCTCAAACACTTTTAGTGCATGTTATTGGCGTAACAAACATAGCTCCATTTAACCTCAGTAGCCCTCATCTAGTGAACTCATCCATTCCACATGCAAAATGTAAAGGTTCATATCCATGGTTTGACAGCTTGATACTTTTCAAGAATAGGGAAGTTTAAAAACAAAACAAACCGAGAACTTCTCAAACAAGGCAGCTTAGAGTTAAAGACGTCAAGAAAGCTGGGGAACTCAACCACCTTAAATGCTACCTTCAGAGATATGTAAGCTTTTATGTTTCCTCCTCTGTGGACAGAGAATTGGGAAGCGTGCACCACAACATAATTTAAAACATTTGGTTTACACATGGTGCTCATAGCTCCAACACCAATGTATTGCTTTGTCACCACACTAACATTTCCTGGAAGTGCTGTAAATCTATAATCTGGGCACATGTGATTTTGAAGCATACAAGCCAGAGTTGGGCAACCACAAATAGTCAATGCACTGCATCCTTCATCTCCGTGGGCCGCAGCAGCAGTGTTCCAGTTCTGGGAGGGAGGGGAAGAAGCGGGGACCGAGTATGAATCAGCAGATTCGCGGCTCTTCCAAGAGTGCTGGGAGGGAGGGGGAAGAGTAGGACGTGCAGGGCTCTAGTACCCGAGAGGTGCAGGGGGAAGGAGGGCAGACAGAGCGTCCATTTGCCACAGATGGAGCCCCACTGGACAGCATGTGACTCAGAAGCTGCAAGTTGCCTGCCACTGATGTGAGCTTTGTGTCCTGTGAAACGTAGGCTTGGTCTATGCTTAAAAGTTAGGCTGATATAGCTACAGCGCTCAGAGGCGTGAAAAAAATCACACCCCTCAGCATTATTGCTACGCTGATCCAATCGCTGCATGGCACAAGTACTCTCTGATTAGAATAAAGACATTCTGGGTTTTGTGTTCACTGGTCACATCAAACTTGCTCATGGACACAGAAGAGAATGAGAACTTCTGATTTTTAAACTGCTTCGCCCTCCGGGGGGAGAGCGGGAGGGGAGACGAAGGCATTTTGGGAGCCTTGTTTGGAGTTTGAGGCTGCTGTTTCAGCCAAGAAAAGCAAATTTGAGATTGCACTTTCCAGTGTTCTTGAGCAGAAATTAGCATTCAAATTAGTGATCTGTGCCTGAAACTTCAGCTGCTCCTTAAGAGAGTTTTTTGGTGTTGGAATTCTCTTGGACTAAGGAGTGAAGGAAACTTGGCAAGAGATGGACACGGAGCCTTTTCCTCCATTCTGAAGTGTGCGCAGGGAAATGTTCATTAATTCACATCTCTTGCAGACCTATCAACCCCCTGTTTAATCTTGAGAGGCTTGTCAGGTGTTCTACAATCTCTCCAATCACTTGGTTCCTCTGAGTCCTCCAATTCCCTTGCCCCTTTAGATCTTAAATGTCCTCTCAACAAATGTGAGTCTTACACTAGCCCCAGGATAAGGAAAGGCTGCTAGGAGTAGCTATCTATCTAGGGTAAATGTGGGAGGGAGGAGCTGACATGCAGCTCGGTGCTGCACAGAAGGCAGAGAGAAGCAAAGCAGATAATTTTCTGAGGAAGACAGCAGTGAAAAGTCCCCGGTGATAAACCTCAGGTACCCCAAAACTTCCTTCTCCTGCTGCACTGTGGGCAAAGGGGAAAGCAAGCTTCTCTACCCAAGACACTACCTGTGGTTCATTTACTTCCCTCCCGACACTTCAAAGTAGGCAATTTGGTAAATTATAGTCACATGTCACAAAAATGTCTGATTGAATTCTTCCTCTAAACTAAATCTGCTTTAAGCTGTTCTGCTTCTTAAAGGCCCCATTGAGAACTGATTTCAAAAGTTTGGCCATGTCAGACTCGTTCTTGAATTGATATATCTAAGTTACATTTTTACAGACGGACATCTGTATAGGAGGATACTTATAGGAACAGGAGTAATGTCACAAATCGTTGGCTTCTTCCACGGTAGATCGATATTATATCCATTCAGAAAATGATTGTAAAATGACCCTATACTAGAACCATCTAATGTTTCGAATCATAAGCTAAGTATTCAAAAAGCTATTACAAAGAATATCTGATAAAATCTTATTATATTCATCAACTTTAGCTGGTTTCAGTCAACGTTTCCCCATGATTTGTTCTTTTAAACTTTCCTGGCTACCTTTGCCTGTAGTTTGTGACTTTCAAAAGAGCTGCAGTCTTGCTGTGGCTTTCTCTGTGCAAGTTTGTTCCTTGATGGCTTATCGGCCTAACCTACTGGATGTAAAAAATAAATTAGAGAAAACCTCCATTCCCATTTCAAAAGATTGAGAAAGGCTCCATAGCCGAAACTCACTGTGAGTTTCGTCTCTCTCTCATTTCTATATATCTGATGGCCTCTGCTGAACCTGCTTATTTTCTTTTAGGTGTGTTGATCATCTAGTGGTATTTTTATTTCAACACATTTTCTCGGTGGGCCCTGTAAGCCCTATTAGCACAGGCGGCTGCTCAAACATAATGGAACCAGTCAACCCCTATGGGCGCATCAACCCATGTGAGAAGGGCCTGCTGTTGTTGATACAATCTCTGCTCTTGCATGAGAGTATGGGCTCACCAAAAAGAAAATTTAAAGAAAATACACGCTGTTAAGTTTTGTCTGTCAAACACATGTCTATCGTCTTGCCTTTCATCACTAACCTCCAGTCATGCTCCCCTGCTGACACCAGAAAGCACTGAATTATTTAATGTTACATAAAAAGTTAAGAACAACAAATCAGAACAGCCAAGCCTAGAATCAACAAGGAGAATGCCTAAATGAAACAATCCATCTCAACTTTGATTTAGACCTTACACAAGTACAAAGTGTGAGCTCTTCAGAACCAGGTAGGAGGTCGGTAGAGCTTCAGGTATACCTATGGCATTGTGGAATTGCATATAAAAACAATTAGAATAATTCTGGACCCACTGAATTCAAAAGCAACATTTCCATTGACTGCAAGAGTACCAGATCAAGTAGAATAAGAATAATCAGAAACTGAGAAATATGAGTCAACACTCCTGCTGCTTTAAAGAAGCTGTTTTATCAAGGTATATGGTTTTGTGCTTTTGAATCAAGAATTTTCCAGAGCTGAGTATCCTAGCAACCCAAAAGTCAATTTGCGAAAGTAGGTTGAGCTTTGGTTTGAGTACAGTCTGAAGACAAGGAAACAGCGGTCACTCAGTAGATCTTTTTCTATCCTTTTTTGCATTTGTGCTTTGTTCATCAATGGTTGTTTAAAAAAAAAACGTGCGCTGTAAACATTTTGAGGTGGCTGCTCAGTAGTGAAATTGAGTTTCAAACCATATTTTACTATAAAAAATCGGTATGGTCAAGCCACATGTTTTTTTTTTCCAATATTGCCATTAGTTTAACTTCTGATTCTTGCAAGCCAAACCTTGTCTTTGCACTGAACTTGCAAAGGTTCAGAGATTCTACAGCCAAAGGCCTTATTTGAATTAATCAAATTCAAATGAGAAAATGTCATTAGGAACCAAATGCTTTGAAAGAGGTGGAATTTTTGTCCAACAAGAAGGGATTACAACTCCACTTCCAACACTTAACGCATTCATTTGTCCTTTTAATTCTTTGGTCTCTTATTCAAAGACTTTTGACCATCTAGAGATGGTTAGGACCACATCAGCATCAAGAACAGTCCATTGACTGAGTGAGTTTCTCTTCAACTTTCCAAACCAAAGACAAGCACAACAGTTGACACTGTGTTTTCCTAAAGCAATTGTTCCAATGCATTTAAATTCCCATTTATTAAACAAACAATATGTGCCAAAGCAAGGAAAGATACTTCATGAGCCTCAGAAGCATAATTCTGGTACTTCACATAATATATTACAGGATTACAAGATAGTTATCTATGTATTTCATTTCCTTGAAGTTATCTTCATAATCAAGATTCTATCACTACCATCATGGGCATTGAAACTATTTTTTAATTTTAATTTAAAGAGCAATTAAAGAAAGACAATGGAGACACACGATAATAAAGCAAGTGATTAGCAGCATGCAAATGACATAGGCTTAATGATAATACCATTCTATTCTCCAAAGGGCCTGTCGAAAGAAATCCTTCCTACATGTGGTTGTTCAGTTAATGTGCCTCAACCTACAATTACAACATTGCTGACACCATTAACCACTGAAACAACATCACTTCGTGAAATCCTTGTTGTCTCATTAAAATGTAAGGGGTCAGGTAATTTACCAGCTTTGTATGTCTAGTTTTGTTGTTGGTAATTAGCAAGCATTACCCAGCATGGAGTCCCACTGGGAACCAGAGAAACTTTGTGAAATATTAACAAGAAACGCTTGATATTTCACTGGGAATTATAAATACACACCTATTCTCCGGACATACCTGTACATATTTTCAGATGTGAACAATGCTGCCTTTAAAAGGTTTTAATGTCACCTAAAAGACTGGCTGTACAGGATTATTTTGGAAAGTGAATTGCCAGTTTAAACAAAAATGCTCCTACATAAGTGAATTTAAATATAGCTCCCTATATTTGCAAAAGCTGCTTATTTACAGGGGAAGAAAGTACAAAAACAACAAAAATTACCTCATACAAAATTTCCAGTTTGGGAAACTCTTCAGTATTTTGAATAAACGATTTTGTTAAATTTTTTTTTTTTGTTTGAAACATAGGGAAAGAAAATGCACCCTAATGCCAATACTCCCTTTCTTCCTGCTAATGGAAGCCTCATAACCATAACAGTGATGTGGGTTGCTTTACATGAAGATAATTTCATATGTTGGCCAGGAGCAGAATGGTATCTTATTCTTTAACTGGAACTTTTAGAACATAAAACACATTCCAATAAAAGTGAACAGAAAATTATGAATTCATTAAACTACTTTTGTATCTTGTGCTATATATAATATTTATATCCCAGCTACTGTAAAATATGCTTTAATATCTTTAGGCAACTATAAGGACTTAAATATTTATAAAATGGCTAAAGATAAAGTATGGCCCTCTTATTCCTACATACAGATGATGTAAAGCATGCAATCAAAGACAATAACACTTCCAACCCATTTGTCATCTTAAAGGAGCCTTTCAACTTCAGATCCCTTGTGTGCAATCTGCATAAGAGTTGTTGCCTACATAGGCAACTCCAGAGGAGCTTGCTCCTTAAAAACTACCAAGAGTGCTATACTTCACATAAAACAGGGTTTTCTGAAAATGGACACAAAACTATAAATTTGCAGGCAAAACAGCTCCAAGTGTGGCTTCAAAATACGGCTGTATTTATCTCTAGGACATCTGGGAACAGGAAGCATTTTGATTTAATATTTCATAACACAGAGGCAATTGCTTCCTTGCCTGTGTATAATTAATGCTCATAAAAAGAGAGTTTTTTTTTTTATTTCTCAGCATCCGTAACACGCCTCTGCCCGCCTGCTAACACACCTACCCCTGCGTAAGGTCGGGTTTGCTTTGGAGACTTTGACTCATTTACTAATATTATTTGTTGTTCACAGTCAATTTATAATGGTCTTGGGACTATGAATCGAGTTTATTGTTTAAGTGTGAAATGACATTTGGCAGACTGTATTATTTACCTCTGTTGTCCACTTTTGTCTTCCTTTAGGCCTAGCAGAAGTCATTTGGGCTAGTATTTAGCTGCATCCTTCACCTTGACATCTTCTAACTTGCCCAAACACCACTTCTTTCCTGCTAGTTCCAAACACCGTTTCATGGCTTGTAGTTAACACATCCCTCTCTCATTCCCCCAACACAACAGCAGGTTTGAAAACTTCCTGACCTATTCTATCTCTCTCTCTCTCTCCAAGGAGATAGTTTCAGAAGGCAGGAAATAGTAATTTCCTTGCTGCTTCCCCTCAAGGCATCAGAGGGTCTATCCAATATACTAAACTCAGGTAGTCTGAGAACTGAGGGGATAAGGGTCCTGGATAGAGACTTCCCTCCTCCCTAGGGGTTCCTTGTAAGGGCTCATGCCCAGGATGTCCTGTCTGAAGAAAGACAATGGTGTAAAGTCATAAGTGAGATAAAGGGTTGAAGGAGGCTATATATTCAGCTGGGTGTCTGGGTCCCAATCTTGAGCATAAAACAGATGTTTAACTTCACATATTTGACTTGTTTCACTTAGTCTATAAAGTGCTACCAGACTATTTGTTGTTTTTAAGTTAGTACTAAGGTGTTAGGCTTTGCTCTGATGTATTTACAGCCGAACAAAACACGTAGATGGTATCATGAGCTTTTGTGGGGACAGCCCACTTCTTCAGATGACCCCAGTACTATCAAGACTGAAATTTACTCCCATTGACCTATCTCCTACTACTGTGCGTACAGTACGCCTAGCACGATAGCCTCCTGATCCCAGCTGTAGCCTTCACTATAAACACATTAGATACGTTAATAATAGTCAACCAACCCACTATCCAGAATAAGGATGATGCCCAAACTGTGGGGGCTTATTTTTACTTGTGTCTGGAGGCTCTCTTATTTTACTAGTATTTAGAAGACCCGGAACCAGAAATAATAATGCATTGGAGCAAAGGGCTGAAGTGGGGCAACTGCTGAGAAAAACTGACCATCCCTAACATTTTATTTCATTGAGAATGCTAGGTCGAGACGTGGGCTGAGACTGGGTCCCCCCCCCCAATGGTCAATTTGCTGCTGAGTTTACTGGTTAATCCCATACTGTCCAGCTGAACTTCTGAAATATTTATTTAAAAAAAGAACAGCTAACCCCTCTCAGAGTTTTGGGATGCTCTCGCTGCCATGGATGTCTTCTCTTTTCTTTCAAGTTCCACGATCACCCATGGAATATGCAAAGCAAGAGTGTTCTTAAATAAGCACGATCCTCAAATTAAAGCTCCTACCATCGCTCCTGTTGATCCTAGCATTTTTGCCAGTCAGGATTTAGAGATGTTCTGGTTTCCGGTTAAAGATATAATTTTCAAAGTGTCCTGAGTGATTTAGGAACCTATTTTTCAATAGACTTAAGAGCTTGGTCTCAGTGAAAGTCATACATGCTTTGAAGTCTCTTGAAAAATGGGATTTAGGTTCCCAACTCACTTAGACTCCCTTTTGCTACTTTAGTCATTTGTTTTGAAGACCAATTTTCAAACACTGAAACTCTTAATAGCCCAGCTAATTGGGATAAGTGCATTTTTTTATAATGTGCTATAAATCTGAATACATAATATAGAGTTGACATTTTAATGTGAGATTCTCAGAAGTGTTCAGCTTTGCCTAACTCTTCTCCCACAGAGGTCAACGGTACAAGTTCCATTGGACTGAATGGAAATAAATTTTAGATGTATGTCTCTAGCTCAACTGTAAGTGTTTATGTGCCACCCAAAAGAGACCTACATTTATAGACACCCTTTATCTAGCATTCCTTCCAATGTCTAATAACATTGGAAATGTGTAAAAGTCTTGGAAATTAAAATAATTTTGCCCAGTAGGATATCACAAAGCCCTTTTCAGAGCTCGTGAACCATTTCCTCACCCCAAAGTAAAGGTCAATTCTAAGTTTAGGATGGATCAGATTTATAGCCGTGTTTATTATGCAGAAGAACCGCAAACCATTAATTGATCTTTTTATACCATGAACTTTCACACTAACGTCATCAAGTTTATGACAGCAGATTCTACTCAAGAGACGTTCTGAGAACCAGCTAAATCCAGCCATTCCTGGCAAAAATTACACAATTATTTTAAAAGCTAAACAGAACTGATTTCTTTTTCTCATCTTTGGAACTGAGTAATTAAATACCTGGTATTCAATGTGAATAATCAATTTAACAGATTCACGGGGATGATCAGATGTAATTTTCTCAGGGTTTTTTTTTTAAACCTTTCACCTTTGATTGCATATGGAAATCACAGGGCATGCAGGAATGTGGATCCACTCTAAATAGCCTTTCTGGAACACTTGCACTGGCATAGCATCATGGGTTGGGTATGTCTGTCTTTAGGGCATGCTGGCAAGTGGACATAGCTGGTGGACATGTGATCAAATGAAGTCTATAGAAGGCTGCGGTTTTATTATAGATAAAATTTAGCTGCTAGATACACTGACAACTGGTTAAGGGGAAAATACCATTCCTGATTAGTTGCACAGGTCTTGCTTTGTGTGAGGAACGGGATTTGGTTATTATAAACCAAGTTCTCTTGACAAACCCAGATGCTGATTATCAATGTTATGTTTTGAAGGATGTCTGGTGTTTGCTTTACGTGTTTTAGTTTGATGTTGGGAAGTACAGAGGAGTTAGCCACAAAACCAGAAAGTAATAATATTCAGCACTCAACAAAAAGCATCTTCTACAATATTGATGCAAATTAATTCCCAGCCGTTTGCTTTTTGAACTTGAATTGCTATATGTTGGCTATGTTTCTAACCAACATGGCATGCAAGTGTCACCTATTCACCATTGACACAATCATACTTGGAACTGATGGGAAACATTGACTGAACAAGAATCTGAAGACAACGCAAACGGGATAAGATAAGATAAAGAACTTTTCTGACTTCTAATACTGATAACACTGCATATATGTCCCAGAATTTTAAATGAAAATCATCTACTGCTATTGATGTATTTAAGTTATATCCCACTGGTAACTTGTATGGTCTTTCTTCTAAAAGTAGGCATTAGTTTTTATGAGAGATTTCCTGCATACAGGGCACAAGATTGGGCCCCAAAAGGGTGCATTCATTTTATAACTGTTGGATTTCATTAGCATTGTTTCACAATCATTCAATTCAACTCAGTGACTAACAAACTCCTTCAGTGTATTTCTGTCCTCTCATTTAGGCCACATCTCCACTTGCCATGCTGGAGATCGATCTTCTGGCATTCAATTTAAGGGGTCTAGTTAAGACTTGCTAAATCAAATGCTGAGGCCAGCTCTGAATGGCGCCGCTATTCCCATTATGAAGATGGCACCACGCTTGGCTTAAGGTAAGCTGACTCCAGCTATGTATTTCACCTACCTGGAATTGTATACCTTAATGGACCTTCCAAGTCTAGTGTAGACCTGGCCTTAGATCCTGCTGCAGCTTCCTTGGAAATTGCTGGGGAAAATAGCACTAACTTCAGCAAGAAATAGACTGAATAGGAAAAGCTTAAGGATTTCAAGTTATATTTCACCTGTGTAATCTGCTACATTGTGAAGCAAGTGTAATTTTTTGAACATATTTACTCGATTTTATATGATTTCCCCCACAAGAACCTTCCATGATGAATGAGAAATATATTACTCAGGAGTTTCCTCCTCTTAGAATCAAGGAGAAAAAAAACCCTAAAGTATTTTTGTTGGAGGATCTATTACCAGGATTGTAAATGGAAGTCTTATGAGAATTTTCCCTAGGAACAGTATTTCACCACTTGAGAGAGCTTTGTAAGTTGAAGTCGTTCAGAAAACAGCTGCACTGATTGTAGCAAGTGCATATGTATTTCAGCACAGTGGTTATCTGTCTTATAATATCCCTGGGAGAAAAGCAATTGTACAGCCTTGCTTTCTGTACTTTAGACCTGCTTGGAGCCATAAGTTGGCTTTTCTTTATTGTTTAATAAGTGGCTTTAATGAAATGTGCTGCTCTTATTATATAGGAGTCAAAATAAGACCTAAATCATTAACCTATAAAAGAAAATTATTGGGCAAAGTATCTAAAGTTACTACCCGGAGGCTACTCTTGTACACTGTTTATATATCTCTAAACAGTTAAGTATAATTGTCTTTCTGTTTTTTGGGAAGGAAGCCAAATAACAGTTTTAGTTACAATTGAAGACAAATATTTTGTGTTGAGCTTGGATTATCTGGTGGGTAAAAAAAACAAGTGAAATTCCAATCATGTGGGATTTGAAAAAGAAAATATTCTGAAAGTTCAGTGCTGGGTGGGAGCATGAGATAAATATTCCCCTAGAGGGTAGCGAACAAAAGGAGGAGAAAAAGTTACTGGAGTTGTTGCAATACACTGCCAATGCAAATCCACACTGCAAATCCAGAGTCACGCACCCTGGACATTTGGAGGCAGTCTATATTTTAGAAATGTTGTGAGAGAGAGCTTCCTAAAATGGCCCCTTAATCAGAGGCAGATTAAAATTCATCAAACAACATTGATCCTGCAATGAAAGCCAATATTTATGAGTGGGCCACATTACTGCAGCACGTATGACGGTGGGAATTGGCGAAAAAATCCCCACTGAAATACGCACATTAGGAAGTCAACCCCCATGGGAAGTCCAACCGCATGTAGTCAGGCAAATCAGGGAAGTACAGGCAGTCCCCGGGTTACGTACAAGATAGGGACTGTAGGTTTGTTCTTAAGTTGAATCTGTATGTAAGTTGGAACTGGCGTCCAGATTCAGCCGCTGCTGAAACTGATCAGTTTCAACAGCGGCTGAATCTGGACGCCAGTTCTGACTTACATACAGATTCAACTTAAGAACCCCAGGCATCCCCAAGTCAGCTGCTGCTGAAACTGATCAGCGGCTGATTCCAGGAAGCCCGGGGCAGGGGCTTCCTGTAGTCAGCCACTGGTCAGTTTCAGCAGCGGTTGACTTGGGGACGCCTGGGGCAGAGCAGCTGGGGTGCTGCTGGGTTGGTCCAGTAGCGCCGCTGCTCCTTGGCGCTACTGGACCAACCCAGCAGCACCCAAGCTGCTCTGCCCCAGGCGTCCTGATTCAGCCGCTGCTGAAACTGACCAGCAGTGGCTGAATCAGGACGCCTGGGGCAGAGCAGCTGGGGTGCTGCCGGGTTGGTCCAGTAGCGCCCAGAGCGGCGCTACGGGACCAACCGGCAGCGCCCCAGCTGCTGTACCACAGGCATCCGGAGCAAAGCCGCGGAGCACGGGGGCAGCGGGACAGCCCAGACGCGCCGTGGCTGTCCTGCTGCCCTCGGGCTCCGCGGCTTTGCTCTGCTTTGCTCCCCATCTCCCTGGTCTGCAGACCAGGGGGACGGGGAGCAAAGCGGAAGAACACACGGGCAGCGGACAGCCCAGACGCGTCTGGGCTGTCCGCTGCCCGCGTGCTCCGCCGCTGTGCTTCCTGTCCCTGGTCTGCTGGAGACCAGGGAGACGGGCCCCGTTCGTAACTGCGGATCCGACATAAGTCGGATCCGCGTAACTCGGGGACTGCCTGTACTTATAAATAAGCAGAGTGCCAGCACCTCTCAGTGTAATTGTTTGAGCTCTGACACCTTTTTAAGGGCCTGCTTGGTTACTTGAAGATGCCATTCTTCCCTCAGCTTTCCTGATTTGATGCTTAATTTTTTTCCAAGGCTTGCCAGAGCTGTTTCAGTAGAGGCCTCTTCATCACTTGGGCTATGTCTAGACTATGCTCTACTTTCGAAAGAGGATATGCAAATTCCACGGGGATTTGCATACCTTCTTCCAATTTCACTTTCAAAAGCAGAGCTTTCAAAAGTGAAAGTAGTCTGGGATGCAGTTTCTTCAGAAAAAAACCCCTCTCTCAAAAGAACCCCCTGCTCTTCCTTAAAAAATGAGGTTTATGCGGTTTTTACGAAAAAGGGTTTTTTTCCCGAAAAAAACGCATCCAGACTGCTTTCACTTTCGAAAGCAGAGCTTTCAAAAGTGAGTTTAGAAGAATATAGAGCATCTTTCAAAAACAGAGTGTAGTTTAGACGTACCCTAGTTAGACCTCTGTTTTGAGAGGAGATGAAGAGCCACCACCAAATCTAAATTAGCTTTATTTTTCCAGAGCAGCTTAATACAATGTGTGCACAGGAGTCACTCGGACCTTTGTTCCAGTTTGGTTTAGCTGTATTGCAAACACTAGAATGTCATTTAAACAGAGCTTTATTGGATATATAAAGCTTCAGATAAGACCTGTCTTTTATAAATGGAGCTGCAGCTACAAAGGTATTATGTTTAATATACAGCTTACGTGGTCTGTGTGGTTTAGCTGAATGCACCTCAGCTCTGAAGAATTAGCTTTGTGCTAGCCAGGGATTCCCCCATAGTGGGAATTCCTCAGCTAACTACCATTTAAGCCATCGTAGCTGGCTCTGCAATACCCATTTCATAGGCCTCTTTGTAGAGGTGAACCCAGAAATTGAAAGCACAAGAGAAACGGGCTTCCTGCTCTTGGTTTCAATGCACCCTAGGCAATGCAACCAGAACCAGTGAATACAGCTGAGGTGCCCTGTCGCTCCGCGAGGGTAGCGTATGTGCAGTCTGACAGCGAGGATGGAATCTTCAGTAAGTGGAATGCATGTAGGAACCATGAGCGGATGAGCATGCTCAGTGAGGACGGAATCTTTGGATTTTTTTAGTTGCTAAATTCCAAGGAGTTTCTACTGAGCATGTGGCATTTTTAAAAGGCTTATAACTCAGCCAAATTTGGGCAGATTTTTACAAGATCAGCACATGTCCATACCCTACCAATTTTTGTATTGTTGCTTCAAAATCAGGACAGCACTAGTGCTCAAACAAAATGTCATCTATGTATTTCCCCTCCCCCCGCGCCTTGTTCCCAGAAGCAGTGAAATAGTTCTCATTGAAACTTTCCAAAGTAGTTGAGCCTGAGGCAGACGCTGTGAATAGATCATTTCTGCCCACACAATTAAAATTTGGCAAAGTTATAAGCAGTTCAAATTAGAAGATAGGCACAAACTTCCCGCAGTTTCTGGGTATTTGGGGTCCATAATTTATTTCTGAGTTTGAGTTCAGATCTAAATTTTACACCCAAGGACCAACACATATATAATATTTAGATTATAGAGTGTGTGTTTGTTTGTGCATGTAATATGTATAAATACATGTATGTAATTATTAATTATCCTCTGTCTGCCCCATTTTCAAGCTCATTTTAAGTCAACCAAGAAGTCTTTAAACAACATAAGTAAAAAGCCTGGGAACATTTAACTGCAAGCTTTGTCAATTAAACAAAATGGAAAGTTCATGAGTGGACTTTCATTTCAATGACAATTGCCGTTAGTGGGTAGCACATTCACCACAGTGGACTTGAGCAGTATTTGCGTACAAATGTTTTAAAAAAGGTACAGAGACATGATAAATACATGCATCCCGCAGTCTATTTCTAGGTCACAAAAGCTCCTTCAACCTAGACAGAACATATTTGCTCCAATAAATCTCTGAGAGGCCGAAGATTTAAAAAGAAAAGGTGGTTGTGTGGAGGGGAAGAGATAGAGGTCAGAGGTGGTGGGAAAATCTCACAGGAACAAACAGGTGGCAGTTTTTTGCTCAGAGGAAAAAAACCCTATCAATGAAATTATTGCTATTATAATTTATGTTTGGCCCATCTAAAAAGAAAACAAATGTCAGCCTTGATTGTAAGATTGTACTTTCCCTTAACTGCACAATTGTACTGACTACATGGCAACACCCCAGAGGCTATTTAAACAGCATTGCAAAAACTCATTAAGATTCCCAATTTTTGACTGAATTCATACCCAAATAAAGATGACCTTTGATGGGGTACAGAAGAGGGAAGAGATAGCTGCATAGGGATAAGTAAATTTCCCAAACACCGTCTATTCAGAACCAGAAAGGCCCACTTTGGCAAGAGTTGTACAAGCTGAAGTGAATTGAAATGTTCTGCCTGGATAAACGAGTGTGTTAAATAATACAAAAACGCTTAATTATAACTGGTGATAGATCATTGTAAACAAAGGCACTTTGTGGGCAACCAAAGTGGTTCTGTTATGTTGTTTGCTGACCAGCAGAAAGCTGGATCATGTGGTTTGTATAATTGTCACCATAGTTGTGCCTACTCTACGTTAAAACCGCATCTCATAGACAAAATGTCACATTGGATACAATTGCCTGACAAGTTTATGCCCCCTATTGATCTAATTTTGTCTGACAATATAGCCGTGGTATTAAAGATCTTTCAAGGAAAGCTCCTGTGTTGAAAGCAATGTAACCAGTTCAGAGGTTGTAGATACGTAAATGGTGCAAGCTATGGAGACGGTAACGGTTTTCCATGGAAGCGGTGGGTGGAAGAGGGGATAGTAGTTTGCTTTTCAAGTGAGTTGGAAAATTTGTATAAACCTGCCACATGTTTAAAATGCACATTGATCTTTTTCCTGTGCCCCAGACATGTTCTTCAGGCAGAGTATTCTGCAATGGGAATTTCCTCCAAGCCTTTTATAAGGTGCAGCATAATCCATTCCTCCTCCAATGAAAGATGTCAAGGAGGCTTAAACTGTGCCCCTACTCCACTCTTTTTAACTCTTGCTTGGGCTCTGTTCTGCAAAAGCCAAATTTGTATCCCTTTATTATGGACTTCTGTGGCCCCGGTGTGATGCTTGGAGAGAGAATTCCTCTCGACTTCGGCAGATTCTTTGCATGCAAAGAATAGCAGGACTAGTGTTTGTGCCCGAGCACTGAGGTTAGCAACAAGGTAAAGCTTCTGCTCTTTAGCCACACTGAACAGGGCCAGAAGAAACCAAGGGGTCCCTAACAGCAGGAGGGAGACAGAATTTTAAATGAATCTGAAGCGTGATTAGAGAAGGAAAAGGATGTGAGCTTGCTTAGTTCTACATAGCTCATGTGTTTCATGCATGTCAACTTTGCTGTACTTATTGAGTTTGTGCATGTATTATTATAAGTATTTAGATAGTGGATACAATCAGAGAGAAGGCCTGATTTTAAAAATGGAGCCACCACATGTCTAAATAACGTATAGAAGCCACAAATGGAAAAAAACAAACAAACCTCAAACCCATTTCAGTGGAGTAGGAAAGCAAGCCTTCCCTGATACTGAGAAGTAATGCTACCATGGAAGCGTCACACACAGATGTTGGTAATGATGTGGAAGATTTGTGATAAGTTTTCAATGTCATCTTCTTTCACCTAGCAACTTCTTGCTCAAATATGGAGGTGTGACCCTAAGAGGCCTTTTTGATGGCTGTGGGCAGTGAGGGACTAAGAAACGCACCACACTAAACACTGCTGCCACGGTCTTTATCAGGAGTGAAGGACGTTTGATAAACATTTTCATATGATATTTTACATGTCATCAGAATCATAGTGAGATGACTACACAGGTAATTAAAAAAGTTGTGGGCATCCACTAAAAATATGCTCAAACCAGAGCTGGTAAATAATTTTGCCCCAGCCTGGAATGTTGATTGGCCTGTCTACAGAGATTTACATTTGAGACCGAAGGAAACTTAGGGTGTGTCTAGACTACTGAGTTTTGTCAACAAAAGTGGACTTTTGTCGACAAAACTATACCAGCGTCTACACTACCGCTGAGTTCTGTCGACATAACGTCGACAGAACTCAGCAGTTTTGTCGACGCTGGTAAACCTCATTTTACAAGGCATAACACCTTCTGTCGACAGAGTTCTGTCGACAGAAGGTGTTATTGCCTGTAGGGTTGCGTCTAGACTACAGGGTTCTGTCGACAAAGCAGCTTGCTTTGTCGACAGAACTGAATGTGTCTACACGCTCTATGTCGACAGAAGTTTTGTCGACAGTATCTGTCGACAAAACTTCTGTCGACAAAAGTGTGTAGTCTAGACGTACCCTTACACTGAGAAGAACTTACAGTAAAACCAAGAATAATACATTCAAGTATTGATCTGCCTTTGGTGAACATTGTTCTTTCTGCCAGGCCCCTCTTTTTCTGTCTTAGGGTCATGTGATAGTTTGTCTGCTGCAGTCCCAGAAACATGCCTTCAGATACTTTCTGTTCCTTTGGATCCTGCCACTCAGGAGCTACATGATCCAGGGAACATTCCATGGGAATACAGACTGATTCATGCAGACAGAGCTATTATGAGCTTCCATTCTCTTGAGTCTACACTTTAAACTGGCACAAGCTTTTCCTTGCTAAGTCCCAGATTGTCAGCCTCTGGTCTCCTGCACAAAGCTGGGAAGAATTTTCTCCTGCTTACTCCTAATCAGCACATTGCGGGGGAGGGTCATGTGTTACAGCCCAACTGTTACCTTCTGCTCCAGCACATGGAAGAAGGCCAGATCACTAGGGGGAAACCTATCTGGTCCATGACCATAAACAAACAAACAAACCCAAATCACTGGTCCCCTCCATTACCCTTTGCACACCTTCCACTAGGAACTCCCATATCCTTTGCATACCCATAGTCTAATATCCCAGCTAGCAGCAGATTTTTTGGATGAAAGTGTAAAATTATTCCATAGCTACGTATGGTGGCATTTCTGTCACACTAGCGAGGTCTTAACTATTAGTCATTAGGATAACATTTCATGCTCCAGAGTTTAAGCAAATTTCTAACTCTCAGCTTGCTATCCCTATAAATATCCAATCACTCTGAATCTTGCTAACTTCTTGGCCTCTGAAATCATGTGGCAATGAGTTCCAAAGTCTAATTACTTTTTCACACCAGCTATACTGGTTAGCCCACATACAAAAGTTCGGGTCTGATTCAAAGCCTCCCTCCTCTGCTGACACAAGAGCTACGTGCTCATCTCATCAGCAGCAGTCGAAGTCACTCCATTTGAGTGGTTCGAAACCTATCAACGTAGCAATCAATGTGCTTTGAAATTTCATTCTGTCTTTAGGCTGTGGAGGGGAGGTCACAAGAGACCTTCCTTCCAGCCATACTCCCTATCCAAGGATGGACTTAATCTCCGTTCTCATGTACCTCCAGGTTGTACAAGGTTGGTGTTTACAGGAGGGAAAAGGACAGCATGGGCCATAGTATCGCCCTTCTGCACCAGCCGTTAGAATAGCTCTGGAGGAATAATTCACTGCATCAGTTTAAAAGGTTTAAGAGAGGCCACTACTGTCTGCAGTTCCGCAGAGAGTAACGAAAGCTGGCGCCACACTGAGGGAACTACATAGGGCACCTTAGGATGGATTACCAGCACAGATGGTGTAAAATGGCCTTGGGACACTTATGAAGCAGGCTGTAAGACTGAGAGATTTGTTCTGTGCCTTTATGGGAGCTGTACTTGCCAAAGAAATCAATTCTCTGGGGCTTTTTCTCACAACAAAGAGCAAGAAAGCACCAAAAATGTAAAGAATCCTCAGTTTAAATGATCTTTCTTTTCTTTTACCTTGCATGGCATTTGGCTGTTATTTGCTGTGAACACCGGACTGTAGCCAAATATCAGCCAGCATGTACCTTCATGCCACTGATAGCCCGAGTTGGCTTATCTTCGCAACTTTGTTTCGTGGAATCCAGAGCGAACAGAATTGTGTAGCTTGAGCAATCAAAGGTGCAGTTGGGGGTAGGAGGGAAGAGAAAGAGCAACACATTTAAAAATTAAAATCTCGGTTCATTCATTCCCCGCTGCTCCCTATTTGCTTTGTGATGCAGCAGGGAAACTATGTGACTGTCCCTTTAAAAGCCATCATACCAATCAGCAGGTTTAACTGTCAAGCAAGCTGATGTAAGGTTCTTTGAATTACTGAGTGAGGGATATTCTTCCTGCCAGGTCCTGTCCCCTGTAGGCATGGCAGAGAAGTATTATAGGGCAGTTCTTACCTTGGGAATTAGCCTGCAAGACCCCAATGCTGTCATCAAACTGCATAGATTTGATGTTGAGTGACGCCAAGATGCATTCCTTGTCCTGCAGCGAAGCATCATCAATATTATTCTGATTGGCTGACAGGATAACGCACATGTCGCAGAGGTTGATGTTGACAGCCCTTAAATCAGCCCGACTTAATGGCGTACCCTTCGGCAGAGTGGGAAAAAAAAAGAGAGGGGGGCAGGGAGAGGGGAAAAAAGAAAAACAAATTAAAGATTGAGAAGGAGCTTTGGGAAATTATTTAACAAGTATCTTTTTTATGCTCTGACATTAAGCTGGTCTAACTATGTGCCAGGGAATAGGAGATGTGTGCTAATCTAAAGGGTAGTTGGTGCTGATGGCAGCATTTTAGGTTCAGTCTCGATACTCAGTCAAGCTATTACTAATAAACAAGGAATAGGAATAATGCCAGCATTCTACATCTCATCTGTGACTTGAAATTGTCTTGATTTAAATCACTATCATGTGCCAACCTCTGGCTTTCTGAACATAATGAGGGGTGTGTTCTAAATGTCTGTTTATCTAATACCAGCTCACGCAGGTCTAGGGCAAAAAAACATCTCAATTTAAACAGGAAAGCTTTGTGTGTCCTAGCCATTCGATCTGCAATCAAGAGGAAACTATTTTTCTAAAAAGCGTACTACCTGGAACAATACACAAGAAAGGTTAATCCTTTCCAATACATGTTTTTGATGCTTCTACCAGCAAAACACGCTGATATTTACAATTGTGTGATTAAACCCTTGGAAACAGAAACTGGATGTTAAGTTAATAGGCACAATTCATATAATATTCCCTGGAACTACAATTACCTATCAGAGGATGCAGTATTTAAAATGAAATGTTGTGGTCGTTAGTGGGGTTTTTCATGCCTAAGGCAACCAAGATACAACACTTAACCTTCTACATTTTATACACAAGACAATACTTATTTTTTGCCTTAAATATTCCAGAACTTAAGTTTCGGAGTATTATATCTAGGTAGCAAGGGCAGCACTCGGACTGGGGTTATATGAGTGCCAGCCATAGCTCACTTAGCTTCTACAGAGTTGTACCCACAGACCTAATGCTGACAGGGATATTAAACATTTCCTTTGTCCAAAGTTGTGTCCCTAGAGCCCACATACCATCTTCCTTAAAGACTGAGCAATGAAACTCCCACCCTTCTCCTCATGGTCATTCACGAGGAACGATCTGCTGAACTCCATGGAGATACTGAATGGCACAAAGGGTAGTTAGGGTCTGCAAATTAGAGCACCGTGCTTCCCACCCAGCTTAAAATTCAGCCATCTTGTTTCTCCTAGAAGAGTTGTCAGCAGCAGCGATGGAGACCTGCCTTCTTTTGGGGGATGTTGGTGAGGGATTTGGGGGAGATATTCAAGAACGCAAAAAGGAATTAGGAAGCCCAGATGCCATTCAAAAATCAATTGGATGTAGACACCCAAGTCCCAGCCCAGTGCACAGCTCCAGGTAACTCAGTAAAGAAGAATTGATTGTGTGCTTGAAACTAGTACCAACAAAGGCACTGAATTAATTCTGTGAGCTTTCACACAAGAGCATGGGCCAACTGCAGGAGTCCTTGGTTCATAGCACCCCTCCCCTGCCACAAACCCATGAGAAGAACGTTATTTAGGTTGCAAAATCAGGCACTCGGAAGTTAGGAAATGCCAGATTCAAGGTTTTCATGCAACATTAATTCTGCCCCTTTTGTGTCCATCCTTAATAATGAATGAGGCAGTGGTCCCATATGATACATAATTGTGTGGCTGCACATTATTTTTTCTAAGGCATGCATACCAGAGAGCCAAATTTGAGCTTTCTGAACTCAGGTTAAAAAAAGTACAGTATCTCCTTATTTGATTAACAAAAAATAGCATTTCAATTTGGATAGGTCTGTAGCAACAGCTGGATTCTGCTCTCACACATCATCAAGAATATTGTTAGCTAAGCTCTGATTGCTGAATCTTTATTACTGGCAAATGTAAGAGGCTTGACTTTCAGATGTCAGGCTGAATTTGCTGGGCTGGCAGTTACAAGGAAAAAAAATCTTTCACGGGGAAAATTTGATCTTGACGCCATTTGTGAGGCACAAATGTCACTTGCTCAGGAATTGCAGAAGAGAAACTAAGGGAAACAACCAATGTTAGGTCATCTCTACCCATACATTAGACTAAATTCATCATTGGACTCTGAAAGCTTCTGGCTTTGAACTTGTATTAGTTTAAATGTTAAAGAATGGTAAACTTCTACTTGACTTTCTTTTATTCTGGTAAGGATTAAAGAATATTGAGAGCTGAGAAAACAGAATGGCCAAGCTCGCTTTACTGAACTTTTGTAAAGTCTAGGACATCTCTTCTGCTATTTGACCAAGGGCCTGACCCTCTAATTCTTCCACTTTGTGAAATCATATACACCTCTGGGTGTAAAACCATACTGAATTATGAATCATTCACTTACACCAGAGGTAGCATACCATACTCACTACACAAATGTGAATGATGATACAAGAAAGTAGAGAATCGGGCCCTTGGAATATTGGACTCAAGAGACTGAAATCTGGACTCCAATGAAGTCAACAGGGGAGGGGAGAGGGGCGTTGTCATTAACATTAAAGGGACCAGGATTTCTCCCACTTTTGGTGGTAAGCATTTTACTACATAACTGTAAACACTTAAAAAGGAAACGCTCTTAATGAAAACACTATGATCATTGCCTTATATGCAAGAGAGCTAGGAGGCCAGCATCTATCAAGCCTTTACAGTTATAGATAGACAAATAATAAAAAAATAGTTTTCAAAGGTTTTCCAGGCATAAATAATGTCATAAGTAAGTACTGTCATTCTGTCAGAAAAATCACAACATCAGAACTAGCTACACGCAGGGAACTAGAGTGAATGTTCAATAGATAATGCAGCTAATACATTTCATAGCAGCTGAAATTCATCCTTGACAAGGGGACTGAACACTGCTGCAAATTTCTTCTAATAAGGTCTCACAGGGCTGAGTTTTCATAGATATAGTAAAGGGGAAGGGCTAGGTCCTGAGGCCGATAACCAGACAAAAGTAAAAAGCCTATCATCAAAGTCAAGATGAATCTGTCCAGTTGGTGTCTTTAAATAAAAAAAAATAATCGATATCACGACGTTAAAACTTACAGGCAAGATTGAAACCTTGGGGAAGTTATGCAGCATCTCCCATTCCCTTTTCAGATATTCAAGTGACCCCACAAATACAATGTGCTTGAGTTCATGGTAGTGAAAGTTGCTGGCGCGTAATGGCATCACTAGATTTCTCACTCCAATCAATGCAGATGTAGCATCCCCAAATATGCAAACGACCACATGACCACTTAACACAGTCATCGCTGCTTCGCTCCGGGTCTGGAAAAAAAACCCAACAATTAGGGAAGGGGGAGATGGAGGAAAAAGAAGCATGAATCACAGACTGAATTCTAAACCAAGAATAAATGTGCTTTTTCTGACAATATCGTTCATGCACAGCGAAACAGCAGGACATTAAGTCATTCATTATTACATTTATTATTGAATGTGTGTGGAGTGTGGTCATTGCTGTATAAACAGAGGGGTCCTGGCCCATGGTTCACCTGAAGCTTGCAGTTCACAGCAGAGGCCTGGTCTACACTGCAAAATCAGGATAGTTTAATCACAACAGTGACCACCAACCAGTCAATCGGGATCTACCAGTAGATCTTGGAGTCTCTGACAGGTGATCCTGACTGGTTTGGCTGGGAGGCTCTCAAGTGCCTACACTTCAGCTGCCTCAGAGCTGCCCCCTGCTTGTTCTGCAGAGTGGGGGAGAGAGAGGCAGGGGGGTGTTAATGTCACTCTGTGAAGATGGCGTACAGGAGAGGGGGACAAAGTGAGGCCTGAGCGAAGGGGTGGACTGGGAATATTTGGGTTTAAGGTAGATCCTGGACTGACAAATTCAAAAAGTGATCTTGTGCTTTAAAAGACTGGAGACCACTGGCCTACAATGTTCAAACATGTGAACAATCCACCCCTCTTGAGTGGCATAACTGAGTTGACGTAAGTCCCCATGGAAAACGTGCACCATGCATTTGATGATCTGATGGTGGATTTGTTTCAGAGAATTCAGGACGCTACACTCTGTGGGGGAACCAGTAATTATAAACTAAGAGATAAGGCAGATTGGGGGAATGCGGGGTCCTAACCTCATGAGAAGCATGAAGGAATGCAACTGTCTCCCCCTCATGTTGGTGCCAAGGGGCCAGGATACCAATGGCTTAACTTTGTGATTCAAACCTGCACTACTCTAGTAGAGCAACACTTTATGTTCCAGTATGAGTAAAAAGAATAGCTGTGAACTGTAAAATACAAGCAATTGAGAAAAAAAACGGTGCTCAACATGAAAAAGAATGATGTGACTCTATTTGGTGTAATGTGTCCACAACAGGAGAACGAGGGGTGTGTGAAAAGAGTGTGGGAAACAAGCAATGGAAGAAGAGACTCAGACCTTATTCTGTTTGAGTTATGTTCTTAAACCACAAGAACTGCCATACTGGGTCAGGCCAATGGTCCATCTAGCCCAGGATCCTGTCTGCTGACAGTGGCCAATACCAGATGCCCCAGAGGGAGGGAACACGACAGGCAATCCTCACATGATCCCTTCCCTGTCACTCATTTCCAGACAAACAGAGGCTAGGGACACCATTCCTACCCATCCTGGCTAATAGATTCATGGATGTTATGTCCGTCAATGGCGCTTTCTCACTTTTTTGAATCCTGTTAAAGTCCTAGCCTTCACCACATCCTCTAGTAAGTAAGTTATACTTACCTCACTATGACTCCACTAACTTTAGTGCAGTAACTCCTGAATGACAGTGGTATGAGACAAGAAAGAGATCCCCCTAGATGTGGGAAAAGCCTTCCAACAACTCTGTCCATACCCTGAGGTTTTGGGTTGCTTTCCAATTAGTCTCTGGTTCAAAGTGTTTTTCTTGGGCTGACAGGAATGGTTCTATTTTACTTATGCAGCTATAACCTTTGGCTACAAAAGCATATAAAGGATTGTAACTTCTTGTAGCAAAATTACAATGTCAAAACCCAGAATGCTTTTCCCGCTCACTGCTATTTAATAGCTGTGTTGATGAGTCTGAGCTAATGGAATTTTCCTCCTCTTGCATGTCACTTGACCTAGAAACAGAAGGGAGCCTTAAAATCTACACCCGATTCTCATTTATATTGTTGAGCTGTGCATGGTGCCACTTGGGGGAGGGTTCATTCTAGGATCCTGGACTTAGTCACAAAAACTTCCCCTGAGTGTAAGTACATGCTTTAAGTCTATGTCCTGGGACAAGCTGCCACCAGCACCACCCCCAGAATAAAGTGGAGTAGCCTCTCTGCCACTCTAGTCTACACCAGATACCAAAAGCCCCAGAGGGTCCTTTGCACCATGGTGAAAGAACTTGACTTTTGGTGACTTTTCATCGCCAAGAACATCTGAGGGGACAGAAGGAAGAGCCTGATGGCACATATCTAAATAGTGTTCAGAACTGCCTGCTTATCTCAATGACAGACGTTAATCCCAGTCACTCTTGAAGGCAGCCCACACATTGAGATAACCATTAAATGAAGTCATTAGTTGACAATGACAGTCATATCTAGATCCACTGTTGGTGCTGTTGCATTACACTAATAAATATCTCCTTTCATTCATCAAAATTCCATTAGTGAGGTAGATCTTCAACAAACTTAGCTACGGGCTGTGAGGAACTAAGGAGTAAAAGCTTTTCATGGAGAATAGGTTTATCAATCATGATTAGCCAAGATGATCATGAACACTAACCCATCTTCTAGGTGTCCATAACCCTCTGATTGTCAGAAGCTGGGAGTGGACAACAGGGGATGGATCACTCAAAGGGAAAGAACCATACAGGACAGTTTATTAAGTCCTTTCTATCTTCTGACAACATAGACTCATCGTCTGTCTGAATCCTCTGATATTTAGTATGACCATTCTTATGTTCAGAGTCAGGGAAACATATTTATTGAAGCAAGAAAACAATATTTTTATTCTTTTTTCTTCATCCACAGAGTAAGCTGTGGATCTTTGCTGCTTACAGTTTACACAGACTGCATGGAACACAAAGACAGTATCTCAGCAGCATATTCTAACTCTGGAGTGATTTTGGCCAAAAGGTTTCTTTCTTGTCACTTCAAAAAAATGTTCTGCTTTCAATTGCACGATTGCAACTGTATTCATTTTTTTTCTGTGAAAGCCCCATTCTGCTCTCAGTTGCATGAAAATTAAGGACTTGATCCTGTAAGATGCAAAGCATCGTGGCTTTGATACTGTACAACATTTCAGCTTGCATTTGGAGCATATGAATAGTCCCATGTATGTCCGTAAGTGCTTTGCTGAATCAGGAATTTACAAGACTGAGCCAAACTATTGTTCTTGTCTGAAAAGTATGTAAAAATGTCACCTTCCCAATTGACAAACTAAACCCCCATAAGGATTAGAAGGCATGTCTGCTGATTTGAGTGACACGCTGCCCTTAACTGCTGTCAGCCCTGCACAACCAAAAAAGCCCTAGGGAAGAAAGGTGAATTATTTTCTGGTTTGGGCATCATCAACACGATTGTTCACACAATTTTCAACTAGAGGATCATCTGAGCAACCCCATCATCTTCAAATTATGCCCTCATTTGCACTTGTGCGGTAAGGTTGCACCGATGCACATGCGGACATAATTTGTGGACAGTGGACAAGTGTAAGTGTAAGTGAGGGCAGTCTATTGCTCACAGGATTTGTATCACGGGTGACGATGCATGAAACAAGAAAGAACTCAACAAAACTTGCAGATCCCAGGTTGAATTTACGGAGCAGGCAGTTAAGGGAAAAAATCATGTACTTGCAAACTGAAAAAAAATTGATATGAAGTAAAAAAAGATATAATAAATGAGGTAAACCCCACAATGCGATTTTTACAGGAATACTTTTCAAAGTAGAAGAACAGGCTAAGGTCATACCTGACTGATCTGTGAAAAAATATTTAAAATATTATAGCTGATCTCTTTTTTCCTCTGTTATACAATCATGTCTAGTGATCCCTCTCTGTTATGAAGTAATGGATGGTAAGGTTGCCCCTCATGGCCTACTGAACACCCTGGAATGAATATTAATTTAAAATGCTCAGACCAAACTCTAACAATTTAGTCCCTGGAATTGACTAGTTTATTGATTGTTTAAATGCCAATATCGCAGTTCCAAACAATGTCATGGTTATTATAGAAACCCCTGAGGAGCTTGGGAAACAACCTTTTATGCCCCAATCGTTAGAATAAACCGGGGCTGTCACCATTATTGGTTACACCATGCAATAGCATGGGGAAAGTGTAGACAGCAATCTCAAGAAAAGCTTTATAAACTGCGACAAAGCGAAGATCCACCAGGGAGCTCATTTCAAATATCATCAGTTGTGTGTTTGAGATCTGGAGTTAGTTACTTGTTACTCTTAGGTAGGAGTGTATGAACA
Source organism: Pelodiscus sinensis (assembly GCF_049634645.1). Lineage (NCBI taxonomy): Eukaryota > Metazoa > Chordata > Testudines > Trionychidae > Pelodiscus > Pelodiscus sinensis. The sequence continues at coordinate 9,745,943 of NC_134718.1, forward strand.
TATACAGAACAAACTTTCACTGAATGTAACAGATTGTGATAGGCCCGGTAATTATTTTTAATTACTTGAGTCAGTTTGATGGCCCTCCCAGTTTAACAATGAAATGAATACACACTAGACCCGGTACACTGTTAGATGGGTAGACGAGCAGTACCATTTACTCATGTTAAGGCACTCAAACAAGCTTGTTTAAAACAAGATGATCATGCATTATTCCTTATTGGTCAATGTGAATTTTCCCCTATTTAAGTTTATCTCTTGGTTTTCAAGAGGCAAATGATACATGGTGATTTATGTATGTAAATCTGATTTACATAATCCTTGCTCTGAGCCTACACAAGGTATAAAGTACATGTATAACTTTAAGCTGCTGAGTAGACCCATTGACCCATATGTCAATATAATCTCAAGATTTGGGGCCAATTATCAGTGACGTAAGTAAAGTTTTAGGCTTGAATACCTAAAAGGTTTGGCTCAAAATCCACCCATATGGCATTTCTGATATCTATGTCATTTTTAAAACCATGGCACTGAAAACTATGTTAACCCACTAAACATCCCACATTCCTATTGTCAACAAGGCCTCTCTTTGGATAGAACTTCGATGGTCATTCTTTTAAGGCACCCACCAAAATGACCTTTTCAATGTCCTTGGCTGGACACCAATGAAACATCCCTGTGGAGTCATATTTTTTCACACTGGCATCCATGTTGTCAATCTGCTCGTTGCCGGGAATTAACAAAGGGTCATGCCTGGGGAAGAAAAAAAAAGTCAAAGATAATGTAACTGGAAAACATTATGAATTATGGATGGGAAAATATCCCAAGAGCTATATCCAATCAGGGATCAAAGTTAAAAAAAAAGTATTTACCTTTAAACCAATGTTTTCAACACACCTACTTTAGGAGGGAAAAATCTAATAAAATAACAAAAAATAAGTTTTTAAATGCTAGGTTGGGGCCTGGGAGATTTTTCAATAAGCTTTTCAGTTGATTTTAAAATAGTCTGTCACGTTCATGTCCATAAATATTCTCTCTTCCCGCTCCCATCCCTCCAAAAAATAAATATCAAAAGAGTTGCTATTAGCATCTGCAATGAAGTAGAAGGGATCGGAACAGAGCCCCATGCTGACTGACTGGCAGAGGTATGGAAAGCCAATTACTTGCTTTTACCACATACAACTTCTGACGTGATGCTCTTCACAGTAAAAGCTTTAACAGGCTGCACTTTAAATATTTTAGCAATTTGCCCAATCCTATTTTGCTTTCCCAAACTGAAGCCCTTTAAAGATTCAGCAGTATGTCATTTTAGAGTAGACTGACTAACAAATGCCCACATCTGGAATACATGATTTTAATACTAAACAACAGTGTCCATTTTCTGTGACAACTGTATCTGTGGAAACCTAAGTGTTTCTCCGGCAGGATTTTAAAACCTAGGGTTTTTCAAAGGAGGCACAAATAAGAGACATTTTAATTAACTGCCCTCCAACAAGTATAGCTGTGTGTGCACTTGCACACCCAAATACACACACCGTTCATTAATTTATTTGTTGAAAAAAAGTAAGGGAAGGGGGTAAGTGCATTAGCCAGAACTCTACAAGATGCTAAATAAGAGAAGTCTTTCTAATGATACCGAGGGATGCTATTACTATCAGTACAGCCACTGGAAGACCAGGGGCATCTGACCATAAAAACAAAATAGGGCACAGAACATATTCTGCCAAAGCCTGAGTGTTCCCCACTTTTGCACAGAATTCTCTGAATACAGAACAGTTTATACAGTGTATATCCACAGGTTAACTGTCCCTGAATTGCACAACAAACATAATGTGATACCTCATGCAGAACATGCTCACAAACAGGTGCCTGAAGGTGGCATCTACTTTGGTATCCACTTCGGTAGAATTCTGTCCAATGTCACAGGGATAAAATGATGCTTACGGTGCCGGATTGCACTCCTACTGAAATCAATTGGCAACATTCCTATTCAAATGAGTCCTGCTCACTTCCTCTATGGGTTTGTCCTGATGAAGTGGTTACCCGTTTAAAACAAAATACTTCCATGCTCTCTCCCAAGGAGGGAAGCAATTCACTACTTGGCAAACACATGTGTAGTTAGTGAATGTCACCTGAGAAAAACATTAATCACTTGGATGGCTTTGTACTGTCACTCAGTACCATAATATCTATAAAGCGCCGTCCATGTTAATCCGATTAGCAGCAAGGTTATCCTTACTGGTCTTCATGGAGACTGGCTCTGGGTCCTTGCAAATGACAAAAAGCTCTGTTTAGGGTAGGGTCTCACTCTTGGAGTAGGAGGAGAGAGAGGAGGGACATGGGGTTAAAAAGAACTTGTTGATGATATCAGTGACATTCTTATTATGATGCATCAAGTAGGAATGTTGCAAAGAATTTGCTAAAGATGGACAGATTTTGGATTCATCTAATCTCTTCAGGAGTATGTTATGTGCCCATGACTGCATGTTTTGTGTGGGACATGGATGCGCGCACGTTATTGTCTGACAGAAGTTGGTACCACAGCTAGATCACCTCAGTTAAGGGTGCTTAGCCCTAAGTGAGGTGTGAGGTGGCTGGAGATATTGTTTCAGAGGAGCCCAAGAATCCTGAGATTTTGTAGGTAAAAACATTAGAAGTATTGATGGACCAGCACTTTTGTAATTGGTAAGATGGTGGAGTAGGGTGAATACAGCACACAGCTTGGCACAGAATGTTTTAACACCTGCCATTTGCTTCTACTAGGTCCTCTGCAAAGGATTGGCTCTTCAGAAATATGTTTATGAATTCCAGTGATAAGTCACTGGTTGCACATGGTTTAGCAGCAGTATCCATAGTTGGAGACTTTATCCCAGGTTAGGAAATTTTCCAAATTTTCCAATTCTTCCTTCATATTGGCTATGGAAATTCAACAAATGATTCCCCATGAGCCCTTCCTAGAGCATTACTGACATGAAAGCAGAAGTCACTAATTAAATCTTTCTTTCCCCTTTTAATGTGGTTTAATTCAAACAATTAGACACATTAAGGATGTGATTTATACATTTCCCTTCCTATTCACTAGGAAACAACAGTAAAATGGGTTCTTAAAATGTCTCCATTTTATGTTTTAATTAATTTTTCTTGACTGCTCTCCGGTCTAACCCTCTTAAACTTGTATTCAAAATCTGCAGCAATGTCCCTGGTTAATTTGCAGCAAAGTCCAAAGTTAGGAGGAATCCTTTAATAAAACCAGGGGACTGCACTATAAAAGTCTGGTCTGTGTTTAACTGTTTTCAGCCTTGATTCAGTAAACCACGTGCATGGGAGCTTACGATTCAGCACTCGTTTATGAGCTGTTTTGAACTATGGCCTTGCCTCATACCAGAGACCATTCATAAGAGTTTGTGATAGAAACTTACAAGTACAGCTCAATGAAAGACTCATAATAAACAATTTAAATGAGGAGAGCAGCCCCTTTTTCTGCTGATGAATTATCTGCAAACAGATTCTTATGGATTCATTTATTGATAACTGTTTGACTAAAACCTTTTGTAAACATATTTCATCCAGCAGACAGTCTCTAAGTCAACAAAGTTTTTTTTACTAATTATGGTACGTAACTGGGCAATTAAGGCATATGGTTTCGTTTTTGTTCTCTGATTGGATATTATATCAATAATTACTTTTCGTATTACTGTAGCACTTAGGGGAACCTAGCCACTGTGAAGGACCCCTTACTCATCACCAGAAATACACTCTCGCTCCATCTCTAAAAGCCACCTGCATAGTAAGATTGTCTTGAAAACAAGCAATCCAAACCAGGGGAAAAAGAGCACTCACTGAGACAAATGGCTCAGCTCACACTTATCAGAATGACAGTATCATGCAGAATTAGCCTTCATGGGGGATTCCAATTCATTTGAGAACCCATGGAGATGAGTTAACTGCTTTGTAAATCTCTTATGATTTAATAAAATAATCAAGAAGCTGATTGAGGTATCTGAGCCATTAGCTATCATCTTTGAAAAGTCATGGAAGATGGGAAAAGGGCACATATAGTGCCCATTTATAGAAAGGGAAATAAGGACAACCCAGGAAACCACAGCATGGATTTGTAAAGAATAAATCATATCAAACCAATCTGATCGCTTTTTTGATAGGATAACAAGCCTTGCAGATAAGGGGAAAGTGGTAGATGTGGTATATCTAGACTTTGTAGCAAATGCTTTACTAGTCTCACATAATCTATGCTGTATTCCCCTAGTTTATTGATAAGAAGGTTGGGAATATCTATTCAAACAGTTATGCACCCACTTTATTGTAGCCCAGAGAGTATTTACCAATGGTTCACAGTCATGCTGGAAGGTCATAACAAGTAGAGTTCTGCAGAGGTCAGTTTTGGGACCAGTTCTGTTCAATATCTTCATCAACAATTTAGATATTGGCATAGAGAGGATGCTTATAAAGTTTGCAGATGATAGCAAGCTGGGAGACATTGCAATTGCTTTGGAGAATAGCATCATAATTCAAAATGATCTGGACAAACTGGAGAAATGGCCATAGATAGGGTGAAGTTCCATAAGGACAAATGCAAAGTACTTCACACAGTCACTTCCCATTTAGTATGTCCAGGAAGGAGTGCTGCAGAAAAGTATCTAGGGGTCATAGTAGATCACAAGCTACATATGAGCCAACAATATAACACCGTTGGGGGGAAAAAAGCAATTATTCTGGGACACATTAACAATAGTGTTGTAAGCAAGAAATGAGAAGTAATTATTCCCCTCTACTCTGCACTGATTAGGCCTCAACTGGAGTACTGTGTCCAGTTCTGGACACCACATTTTAGGAAAGATGTGGAGAAATTGGAGAAGGTCCAGAGAAGAGCAACAAAATAATTAAAGGTTTAGAAAACATGACTTATAAGGGAAGACTGAAAGAACTGGTCTTGTTTAGTTTGGAAAAGAGAAGACTGAGAAGGGACATGATAGCAGCTTTCAAATACCTAAAAGGGTGTTATAAGGCAGGAGAAAATTTATTCTCTTTAATGCCCGATGATATGACAAGAGGTAATGGGCTTAAATTGCAGCAAGGGAAGTTTAAGTTGGAAAGTAGGAAACACTTCCTAATTGTCAGGGTGGTTAAGCATTGGAATAAATTACCTACGAAGATTGAGGTCTCTCCATCTTCGGAGATAGTTTAGATAAATCAGGGATGGTCTAGATGGTGCCATGAGGGCAGGAGACTGGACTTGATGATCTCTCGAGATCTAGTATTATATGATTCTGTGATGTGGAAGGTTGTGCAGCAGTGTTCCCTCTATGCTGCACTACAGCACAGCTTCACAAATGATTAATCAGCCCTGCCCAGTCAGGCAGCTCCACACAGGGAGCTCTGAGCCTCCGACTTGGTGGGGCTGGTTAAATACCTGTGAAGCTGTGCTGCCACACAGTTTAGAGGGAACACTGTTGTACAGAGCTCCTTTCCCTACCCTGGTCCATGAAATGTAGTGTGGACTTATCCTTCCAGATTGGGGACCTGGCGGAACCAGGAGGAAGGCAAAGCTATTAGTGTTCCCAGGAAGCCTCCTTGTGCTTCTTCATTAGTGATCCTTGACTACAACTACATCCTCAAAAAACAAGGAAAATTGATAGCCCCAAAACTTGGTTATTGCAGACCTGAAGTTCACCACCAGTACCTGCTTCCAGAACATCAAATGCATTTAATTTTCAAACTTCTTAAAACCAGGACAGAGAGTATGTACCCATATCACCCCACAACCTTAATTCTCCTCTCTTTGAAATGTATTTTAACCCACCCATTACAGGCACTGTGTAGCATTCTATCCTTCCAGATGATATAGGATAGTGCCGGAACAGATCATGTGGTTACAACAGGAGATATGCATTTAGAGCATATCTAATGACCTGGCTATACCTGGCCTGTATTCAACCATCTCATCAACCCTGATAATATTGAGCAGCTCTCTGCTGAGTAGTATAGTCTATGGTCCTTATAAGGATTCTCTCAGGAACATAAGCTCCACTTCCTCTGATCTGCAGTGCACTCTTATGACTGCTACCAGACTGTTATCGACATGGGGATTTTGTAGCATACAGTCGTGCGCCTCTACATGCATAAGTCATAACACAACCCAGCCACAAGGAGTCCATGATTTCTGGGTGCACCTGCACCTCTCCTCCTATGGTGACCAACTCCAGGTAATCCTTTCACCAATAAATACAGTTGTCCCTAACACAATGCAGGGAACACATGCAGACAAATGAAAGAATATGATTCCGTGGCCCACAACCTGCAACATGAAATGGCTCATTTACTAGTCATTCCTCCTGTCTCCTTTATTTTAGGACTTCCATGGCTGAAGATCATGTCAGCTCCCAGGGGCAGAGTTAAGGTTGGGGGTGGGGATGGAATGGATCTGTGTTATTAAAGCTTTTGGGCAGTGTATAATTCTGTAACTACAAATGAATTATTTACACCACTATTAGGTTCTTTGTTTCTCTAATTTAACCTTTCAGACTGTGGTAACAAGAGGCACAATAGGAAAAATGACAGGATATAATAAATAGGGAGTAATTGTTTTAAAGTCTAATATTATAATTTACTAACAAATGGCTAACGCATGCTAGCTGACACCGTCGCAAAACTCTTATGGGAACTGCATTTGATCATCGAAGAACAGAAATTGTCACAAAGTAAAAATTACCTTGGTAAACTCTAACAATGGCTTCTGATACATCTACTGTTTGGAAACTGTGTGTGTGACCATATTTCTGTCTCTTATAAATTGTCTCTAATTAAAGCTTTCTCTGAAGACTTGCATAATATTTAAAAAATTGTTTAGAACTAAGGTCTTTGACATGGTCCTGAGAAAAATTAGTCAACAAATCTAAATATTTTAGAACCCTGTTATGTACTTAAATATATGTGGTCATGACTATGTTATTAAATAGTAGTAATATTTTAATAATACATTATTACTTTAGACATATACAGTTCCTTTAGACTGGGGCTCTATACCTGCTTTACATATACTAATTAATTAAGACATTGTACAGACACACAGACACTAAGATTTTCAAAGCTGCCTGTAGGATTGAATACCCAATTCTCATTAAAATTGACATGAAAACACTGCAGTTGTTCTTAGCTACTAAGGGTACGTTTATAGTGCACGCTTATTTTGAAATAAGCTATTTCGCAGTATTTCTTACAGAACAGCTTATTTCGAAATAGCACGTCTACACTTCAGGGAAGCCTCAAAATTAGTCTGAGGCAGGCTTCTCTAATGTGGACATGCTACCTCAATTTAGAGCCCCAGGAGGCACTGGGGAGTAATTACTTTGAATGACCCTGGGGAGGAGCCATTTAGAAATAGCAGTAGTGTGGACGTGCCACTGCTGTTATTTCAAAATACCAATTTTGGAATAGGCATTATTCCTCATGGAATGAGGTTTACAGAAGTCGGAATAAGCCGTCTGTTATTTCGAATTTATTCTCTGTGTAGATGCACCCTAAGTCAAACTGAGTGTTTTTTGAGACTTCCATCCTGTAACCTTCAAAACATGACTTTGAAAGCTGCTGATTCCACAGACTTAGACATTGCATTGGCCACGGCACTAATGCAAGATTCCCCACACTAACCCTACTTGTTGACTCCAGCGTTCCTTGAAAAAGGCACTAAAAAATTCTCATAAAATGGGGGGAAAGCATCTGTCAGTTCAAAAGGGTCTATTTTAATCTTGATATCCAAAGGATTTGGACCTTCAAGCATCTTTTGATCATTGCAGGACCGACTAATGTCTTGAAATGAGAGTACAGGCATGTTAGAAAAGCAACCAAGTTCAGTTTCCTCACATCGATATACTCCAGGTTATAAATAGCTTCTTTAGTTCTTATGGAAAAAATTATGTGTGCATGACTTAAAATGAAAAATAAAAGACAATCTTTTCAGGGTTTCGTGAAGCATATAATGCCACTTACCATCAATTAAACCTGGGAACGACACTAAATGCCATGCTACAGCGGCAAACCCAAAAAGCCTGCCTTGAAGACAACAGCCTAAAGCAAAACCATGAATCCCTTTTCCAGCAGAACTGTTGCGAGGAAGCCAGAATTATATTTTAAAGAGTACTGCTTTCATTGTAGACATTTACAACCACTCCAAACACATTCAGTTGGCGTTTTCAGCTTGGAAACTTCTGACAAATGTGGAAATGGAATAAAAATAAGAGTTTTTAGCCTTTTTCTTTTTAAATTGTGTGTGTCATTAATATTAGTCTTTCCATGGATTTTGTCACCTTTCTGTCAATCCTCTTACTATCTGTCATATGCTTCTATGTATCAGGGCCGTATATTTGCATGGATCTGCTCTGGATCTCCCACAGATCCAGAGCACAGGGAACTCGGGCAATATACGACCTATAGTGGCCATCACAATGCTTGAAAGTAAAGCTGAGATATGTCAGTCTTTACCTATGGATTAAGGTCCTTTTTATACTCTCTTAGAAAACAATCCTACTCATACTGAACAGATATACAAACTTCCAGTAGACCTCTATGCCAGGTCTACATTAAAGGAGAAGTTTGAATTAAGATATGCAACTACAGCTATGTTAATTGTGTAGTTGTAGTCAACATACCTTGATTCAAACTTTGGCGCCATCCCCACAGTGGGAGGTCAATAGGAGAAACGCTCCCATCAACGTCTTTTACTCCTCACAAGGAGTAGAAGTATCAGTGGGGCCCCATCAGCATTTGATTTAGTGGATCCTTACTAGACTGGCTAAATCAAATGCCAGAAGATTGATAGGAGCGTCAATCCACTGGTAAGTAGAGACATGGCTTTAGTCTCACTGGGCATGCTTATGTCTGGAAATACACTTTTTCCTTGGTAACTAATGGCCTGTAGTTTGGTATGAAGAAATGAATGGCAGTCCCCCTAGAGACTGAAAGGTTTGGAAACCATCTTGTGCCCTTTGCAGTGGTTTTCAGTTTCCATACATGGATGCTCTTTTTCTTTTTAAGGGAAACGGAAGGAAAAGGTGCCATGCAAAGATGCATTGCAAAACGTCTCAAGCCTTTCAAATATCTTTTACAACCACCCTAACAAATTATGGCAATTAACATGCTGTTAGTGCGAGATGTATGCAGCCAGTGCAGGTGCTAATAATTGAAAAAGCATTTAGAGCTTTTACACCCGGGTTGAATATTTCATGATGCGCTGCATGTTTCACTATTTACTCAGTAGGCCTCTGTCACTTCAATCTTCCCTGACTGCTTTGACTGGTGCTATAAAGCTCTACCAAGACAGAGTGACGGCTTGTCACAGGCAAACTCCACTGACTACTGCAGCTCGCTGGGACTAGCTGTGAAGGTTGTCACGCTGCTCTTGTGGAATTCAGCAAATGTTTTGTGACTAATACACCCAACATTTGTCGACTACCATTAGCCATTCCCTATGACCCTCAGCAGCCTGGGTGGATGGCGTGAGGTTGTAATGAGAATTGGTTGTCTATGTGCAATACGCTAATGACACACTTTAGCAGACATTTACTTTCACAAGTTAATCAGCAATTAAATTTCTACAGCTTTAGTGCACACATGAAAGAAACTTTATAAGGGAAAAAAGATCCAATGAAAACATAGGTTTTTCTTTCTGTCACTGTATCACTTTTTCTCATGATATTCAAACTCATGGCTAATGGAGTCTAGTCCCACTCTTCTCACACTATCCTCCTGAAACTACTATGTCAAGTACTTAGCTAATGCAGTCAGTGGTAGTCCATTTGTCCTGTGGTTGCCACTGGACTGAGGTGTGCCTCTGAGAATTAGCAATCATTTCTTCTGCCTCCACTAAAATGCCGGTAGTGTCTTTGCTAAGTTTACTAAGGAACCTTCTTTTAGGAATCTGTTGCCTTATGTCACAATATTCTACTCTATTCAGCCTTTCCAAAGAGTTGTCATGATGAGTAAATGTATTCTCTAATTGGAATGTCTCGAGTATGTCAACAGCAACTCAAAGTATACTCCTCAAATTCTCACTCAGAAGAGTTCTGAGATGGTCACCTATTCTTGCATACAAGCAAATCAAAGATGACGACACTGGGGCCAGAAAGCGTGTCCTTAGTTCTTAGCATTTCTCATTTAGGTTCTATCAAGCTGCACACACACAATTTTTTGGGGGGTGGGAGGGTGGAAAGCACCTAAACAAAAGCAATCTATAGAAAATTACCTCATCCTCGTCTTAGCTGCTGCATTATCCTTTACCTTGAGGTATGAAACATATAATCCATCCAGGTGGAAACGTCACAGCTTTTAGAGACTTATTTTCTCTAAGCCATTGGTGAAAGAAAAAAATTCTCTTCTGCTCACCTGGTTTAAATATTTTACATTTCTTCCTCCCGACAACTTTTGTCTAAACCTTATATATTCGGGTTTAGCCTGTACATTTGAAAATAACTTGCTTATTTTCGCTGCTGGCAGACTCTCCAAATTCTTCCTGAAAACCTCTCTCTAAGTTTGGATACATTTTTGCAAGATTTCACAAAGGGTACATCTAGACTACACGGCTCTGTCGACAGAGCCATGTAAACAAGTTTACCCGGCATAGTCAATGAAGTGGGGATTTGAATAATCCCCGCTTCATTAAAATAAAAATGGCCACAGTGCTGTGCCAACCTGTCGATCAGCTGATTCGGCACAGCGTGGCAGTCTAGACGCGGCGCAGTTGACAAGGGAAGCCTTTGTCGACCGCTCTGGTAAACCTCATTTATTTAAATCCCCGCTTCATTGACTATGCCGGGTAAACTAGTTTACATGGCTCCTTTGATGGTGCCAGGTAGTCTAGATGTACCCAAAATGCTGGGTAAAATCTGACACTTTCTTATCCCCATGGATTGTAAACATCACAAGGGTAAGTTCATCTACTATAGCAGAAGTCGGAACTCTAGAATAAACTGTCCCCTATCCTCTAAAGTATCAAGTCACCTAACTCTGCCAAGAGCAGATCTAGACAACATGGATGTTTTAATGTCAATCGTCAGCCTAAAACCTGCACTACTGCACTAGCTACCTCTTTTAATATAATGGATTCCTAAATGGTTGCGTGGAGTTGACTTATGCCATTAAACAACTACTGAATAGCCCCTCAGAGGTGGCTTGCACATTAGTTCAGTGTCATGTGATTCTTGAACATACAAAGTAGCACTTTCAAAGTTTATAAAGTGCTTTGGGATTCTTAAAGGTGAAAGATACTATATTCCATAAGTCATTGTTACGGGAAACACAGTACGCTTTCACCTCTGCAGACCTGGTATTCAGATCTGATGATCTTTGCTGTGTGAGTAAACCTCATTTCACTAGTTTATTAATGGACAGGTTTTTCCATAAAACTGCACTATTGCTGTAATTGGTACAGACAGAAAAAACTAAGCATATCAACTGGTACACAGGTCAACCCCGAATAGCACTGGCAGAACACAGTGTGCATGCCTGTGATGTTATGTCTAGCCAACCAGAAAGGGGTGAGAGTCCCCTGCATGCATACATATACCCCATGAGGTGCTTGTTCTCACCGAGTGAGCGCAAGTAGAAATAGCTCTAACTCTGGCAGCAGCAGCTGTACAATTTAGCCATATTGAGAAAGTCCTTACTCTGGGTGCATATTCAGCCTTGCTAATAGTCCCTCCTGGAACTGTGGCTTTATACTTGCTCTAGCTCTGTGAGAACTGGCACAGGTATGCCTTTGCAAGCAAGGGAAATCACACCCCTCTCTTACTGTGTAGACATAGCTGAGGAGAGAGGAGTGATGGAGATGTTGTACAGCTACTGCCCACGCTATGCCTAGATTAATATATGTCTTCTCGTTAATATAGACTGTGGCTATATTCCTGTTTATTTGTATCAGACAAAAATAGGCTCCCTGGGTTTTTACAAATCTGGCAGAAAAGTTGACTTTTTTCCATGTCACTCAGCTGGGCCATGATGGTTTCTGAACAAATTTACTGTTGGATGGGTATTTTAATGGATCTTAGATCAAGCAAAATCCTCAGGCTTATGAAATTTTCTGTGGTAACCAACTGAAAATGCAGCTTCCCAAAGCCTCGGATTCTTCTGTGATCAGGGACAGTTACGATAATGACCCTTTGCTGAGTATGCTACTTGTCTAGAGGCCGATGTCAAGTATACCACTCAGTTCAGAGTGGACAGGGACAAACTATTTATTTGCTCTTCAAGCCCCTTGGGCCCTGTCACATGCCATTTGTTCTTATATTAATAGGTAGCTTGACTCAACTGGGTTGACATTTTCTGCTACTCAGTGCATTCCAGCAGTAGTTACCAAGTCATTAAGAAAGAACTTAGACCCTGTCAACAGTTTTTTAAGTGGCTTGTTGGTTTCTGTCCAGGACTTTTCAAAATTTTTACATTTGAATCCAAGGGGACTACTTTTTGACCAGCTTAGCTACCACATACACTGGGTGAGATAGCCTAGTCACATTTAACATGTCAACGACATGCTCATCATCTCATGATCTCTGTAAAAAGGCAATATGCAAACATTTGGTGCTCCCCAGGTCATTAAGAGATATACATTCCCTTGCAACAAAACAAAGGCCCTAAGGAAAGCAACCTTATGTCACCGTTACTCTGCTATGTTTTGTTTTGTTTCTTTCTTTCTTATTCTCCCTTTTCATTTTGTGATGTGGCCTCACGGGATGTCTTGCTGTGTCTAGGACAAGTCTGTAAGAAGCCTGCTCTCTTCCCTTTTAGAGTTTGTGGTTGCGTTTTTGTTTTAAGTTATCTTATAGCAAAATTACTCTGGTGGATTTAAAAGACCAGATTCTCAGCTGGTGTAAATGGGAGTAGCTCCATTGATATCAAGAGGTCTATGCTAATAACAGCAACTCAGGATCTGGCCCAATATGTGTTTTCTATTTTATTGCCTACTGGTACGGCTACACTGTCTTTTTTTCGGAAGAGGTATGCAAACACTGTTTGCATTTGCATACCTTCTTCCTTTTTTTTCCCCCTGGAAGAGGCTTTTCCACCATTTGGCCCCATCTACACTGTCTATACGGGGCCAAAAGTCAGAAAAAACCCTCTTTTGAAAGCCCCCCCTTCTTCCTCGTAAATGAGGTTTACAGGGGCTTTCGAAAGAGGGATTTTTCCCGACATTTGACCCTAAATGGTGCAAAAGCCTCTTCCGGGGGAAAAAAAACGGAAGAAGGTATGAAAATGCAAGCACTAATTGCATTCCTCTTCTGAAAAAAAAAGACAGTGTAGCTGTACCCTAAATGTTTATTCAGTTTGTCAGTTTATATATCAAGTGTTATAACTAGTCTGTGCCTGATTCATCACCGCATTCCTCCTGTTTTATGTTATATCAGTGACATTTCACTGATTTTCACTGGAGGTGCAGTGCTAGCATGATACTGGCATCACATTCAATTTCCTGAATCTCCAATATACACCTAAAACATTTCTAGTATCTCCAGGAAATTTGCACACTTCACAACTATTTACCTCTGCGAGCAATTGAGTTTGCTTCTTGCATGGAAAAAATAGAGTTTTACAGTCTTTGTGGCCTGCATCAAATTAGGTAATATGGATTTGTATAGTGCTGGGTGAATCTCAAAAACATCTGAGCTTAGGTTTACTTTAGAGTAAGAATTCGTTGATCTGCCCAAACCTCTCTGTTCATGCACCTGCTGGCCATGCTCATGACACCCCTGCTGCTTATCCTTTGTGTTCCAGTGGAAAGAGCTATCATGGGCGTTTTGCCCCTGGCGCACAAGGAGACACGCAACCTCTTCCTTGCTGCAGCCATGGTCCTGCAAGGGGTTACATCCAATTGTCAGGGGCCCACAGCAGGGAAATCATGCCCTGAAGTCCACAAGGGGGTGACACTGGTTTGCTCTCTGTACAGTAGAGGCCCCTATGCTACCTGTAAGGCTAATCAGGAAGTAACACTCTGTAGAGCTCTGATTAAATTCTCAGATAAGTCAAGTGTCACCCCCTTGTGAGCTTCAGGGCATGACTTCACAGTTGTGGGACCCTGACAGGCCATAGGACCACTGCTACAATCAGCCAAAGGCACACTGGAGTCATACGCTCTCCAAAAGTCCAAATGAAAAAGGTGTTGATTCTTCACATAATTAATTAAAAATATAATGAGAATAAAAAAATCTGGTCCACTGGGGATTCAGCAGTCAGAGCACATCCTTCTGTCTCCATGTGACTCATTCATTCTTGTCCATCCTCTTGAGCTATACATCCCATCCACAAAATGGCTTCCTCGTAGCAAACTATCTTACGCTTTTGGCTGGAACCTGCTTCCCTGAGGAAGCAGCTCACGTCTGCTCTCTTCCTGTCAACTCACCTCTCCATGTGTGACACCGGCTTCAAGTTTAGCTGAGCCGTGACACACGAGCTCTCTGCAACTCCCTCATTGCCAGTGCGTGTCCTATTTGCCCTATCAAAGTCCTTTTCATCAAAACTTAGAAGCACTTTGAAATTGAAATGTGTTGACCTCCCCAACACAGGTTCCTGATTAATATCACTGAGAAATAGACAATGTTTCCTTCTAGCGAGGGAAAAATAGTTTGCCGCCCATGGATGGTATCTACTTTCAATTTCAATCATTAAGGTATTAAACATTAGGTAAAGGAGCCTACATTAATGTGCAGAGGGGAGGATTTGATCACTGCACAGCTTACAAGGAAAATAGATATGGCAGACTGAACTGTAGCTCAGAGCTCTCAAAGTAGAGAACACAGGAACGAATTGGAATTAATATCTATCAGGAATGGAGTGGCAGAAAGGCTATGGGATATGGGTAAGGATTGAGGGAGGGGGCATAGGGTGGGGTAAGTAAATTCAGCAGCAAGACAGAGGAGAAAGAAAACAAAGTCTGGATTCAGAGGCTTGGCAAGTTCTCCACTCATTGCTCGACCCGTGTTTAGCAATTCTGATGTGCTACTGAGCCGACAGCCCAAGCTTGGGCTGACGATTCTCCCTCAGTCCCTCTTCGGCAGGCAATGAAAGCAGGCTCCACTTTGAAAATTTTCCCCCATCATGCAAACTGACACAGGCATGCTTTTCAAAAACCCACAGCCAATCTGTTGATCATTACTTATTTACAAAGGCCTTCGGGCAGAAAGTCCTGTAAAAACCATACTTGATACGGTATACACTAGCTTTTTCTGCTTGTGGAAAAAAAAGTACCCCTAAGGCTACCTCAAACCATCACTTTCTATTGCACATAAAATGCACCGTGTAACACTAAAGTATTTAATATATATGGTATAATATATCTACAGGAAAGGCATTTGTGTAGAAGTATGTTACCCTGTATTTGGTAATTTGATGTTTTGCTGAAGGCTATGACTTGAAAAAGCCTGCACCTAGTACAGAGGACCTGTCATCTCAGTACCCAAGAGCCAGTAGAATAAAGAAGTACCCTTAAGCAGCAAAACTTTGACATAGCTTTGAAGCATATGAAAACAGTATAACTCCCCAGAATTATTATTACTCAAGATCAAAGAAATGAGGCATACTTTACATAGCAAACAGGGATAGTGCACTCAGCTACAAATGTTTCAGTTCTCTCTGTCTTTTAAAAATGTTTTACTGCCCTAAATTTAAGGGTTAAAGAGGGAAGTTCCCACATTTTTCAAGCTTTAAACAGGTACAACTATTAGTGCCAGATAAGAAGATTACTCAAAGGTGAGTAAATTGAAAACGAAGCTAGCATGACAATGGGCGTCATAAAAACGAGAAGCTTGGCAGAATGCTCTTTTTATTCTTCTTCGGAAACTGTAAACAAGCATGTAAATCAGTGTCACAGAGGCAAGGCTGTGTTCCCAGGAAGGCAGAGAACTTTTAACGATACATTTAACAGAAATAGATGGTCAATGGGGGAAAAAAAAAGACACAGCCGGGTGCATTTTCTTCAGTGAATCAATCTCACTTTTGGTCCTACAGTTAAAATACAGATGAAGAAGACGTAAAAAGTTATGTCCTTGCATATGCCCTAAACTGTAGGAATGATAAACAGAAGAAGATGCTTCCTGAATTGGCTGAGGAAATTCCCACTGTACTGACTGAGTTACCGGGGGAGAGGGAAAATCATCTGACTCTGTAACTGTTAGGAGAACATGGCTGCTACCATGAAGCAGTGAACGGTGCAAAGCAATACATGTATGTTACAAATATACAGAAAAAGCATGCATGTGTGCCTGTCTCTTTAAGTGTATACAGACACATACACTAGAGAGGAGTCTGAGGTATGATACTGAGATCTGGAGATAAATTTAAACTGGAGTTCCATCCTGGCCCCTTCCTTATGTGTAGACATAAACAGAGTAGAACAAGTTGCCTGTAGAGAACTTGGATGTAAGACAACTCCATTGAGCCTGATCTTACACCCATGGACTATGACGGGAGAAGAGGAAGGCAGAGAGAAAAGTAGAATGAAAGTGCTATATCACGTCAATGTAGTACAGTAACCCAACTGCAATTCCAATTGCAGGGAACCTGATCTTAAAGGAAAATTGCCCTATGGAAAGGAATTACTTTAATATAGGAGAGTTTCCTTATTATAAAATACTATATATCCAACAACAGCAAGGAAATTTCATTAGCAATCACAAGATGTTTTTATCATCCACTTTCAAAGTATGTACTATTCTTAAAAAAAAAACCCTCTGTATTTCATAATTAATATTGCTTTTAGCCTGAGTAAAACTGCATTAGTTTTGAACTTTGCTTCGGCAAGTACATAGATTATTAGACTTTTTTTTAAATTGGTCAAAATCAATTAACAGAAATTTGATTTCAATCGACAGGATAAAAGGAAGGTAATATTCAGGTTCATTTTTGATTGTGATGATACATCTCACATATGGCCTTAAGTACAGAAAACAGTACTCCGAGGGATTCCAACAAAAAGAGAATTGCCTGAGGCAAGCTAACCACATGAGTTCCTCTGATTGGTTAGTGCTATCATTAATGCCACTGCTGTTTAAGAACTACACATGGACAGGACAGGGTGACAGCTAAGACTTTAAAGCCTATGTATTTTTCAAACAGCTTTTCAAACTGTTTTTCATGACAGAATTTTTTTCAGCTCTATCATTAACTGCTGACAAGCTGACAGAATAAATACTTCAGCCTTTCAGAAACCATCTAACAATCTTTTTCTTCAACCCCCTCCTCCTCTTTTTGAGGAAGGGGGAGGTGTAGAGGAAGTAAAGAAGATAAAGATATGAGTTTCTTACAGTCTTACCTCATCAGTTTGGGTGAGGAGTTGGGTGAATTTCGCATGCCTCCATTTCGCTGCTTTTTTTTGGGTGACAGTGTTGACGGTTGTTCATCTTCAACTGGAAATAGAGGCACCTCATGAGATTAAGGACCACTCTGAATGCATATACGAAATACAAGTGACATAGCAAAGAACACACACTCAACGTCCATTCACACACTGATACTTCATTACTAACTTTTTAGGCCCAACAGTATAAAAAATATCAAATGTGTTAGTCAAAAAGATCAGGTTGGAGGAGGAGGGAAGAAAACCAGGGTTTTGAACACAGACGTTCAAATTGGTTTCATACTTCTAAACCAAAAACAAAAACAAAAAAAAGGGTGTGTATGTCGGGGGACGGCCTTTATGTTATTCTCTGAGTTATTTTCAATTAATCTGTGCTACTGAAAAGTAGAATTAGTGCTTAGCTATACAGACAGAAAAATAAAGTACTATTTGAAATACCAACATAATAGCTGCCAGCCTGCTTTTGCTAATGAACCAGAGACCAACTGGTTCTTGATTCTCACATGCCAGACAACAGAGTCTTCATGAAGAGATGTAAAATATTCAATGCCTTGATGTTTAATGTTGTGGTTAGTCGGGATTGTGAACGTTGCCCGCAACTGTGCACAGATCTCCAGCACAACTCAGACCTCATCACTCCACCTTTGTCACAAAGGGGAGCTGTTATAACAGGAATGAGCAGAATATGGTGGAATGGTAGTGAGGGATAGCACCTGTATAACAGAGGATCCTTGTAGCAAAGGATCTTTTAATGAAGATGGAGTGCATTTTAAATGAAAGATCATTTTCCAAATGCAAAATCACTTACGATTACTATAAAGTGTACAGCAGTGGATTACCTATCACATAATGCTATTTGCTTTAAACAAGCACATTTTTCTAACAAGTTATATGTTAATATTAACCTTTATCATTTCTGTTTAAGGGATAGCTACTGCATAGGATAATTAGCACACATAAGTATTATGCTTGCTATCAAAGGGAATCATCTGTGAATGGTGGTTTCTCAAATTCAGACTAACGCTGTAATATCAAGAAGGAAAAAATAGTCTCTTTTCCATCCCATAGTTAATTGAAAAACAGACTAGAAGACAATGTAACTGAGGACTAAGTAGCTGTTACCTTAAAGATAAAAGGAAAGAGATTAGTCGTAGCAGCTACATTAAAGGAGCTTAATACACATGAGCAGTGCACAAGCAGCAGCTGGAAAGAAAATCTATTTGCAATGAACTATACTGAAAAAGAAAAAAGCAGACCTAGACATGTCACCTGTTCTAGATTTATCTGAAAATGAATTAAACAATATCCTTCTGCAACAATCCTCTTCTGACACTATTTTCTTACAGCCCGCATTCTAGCTTGTCATGTCTGTCTTCCGGAGTATGTTATGGAACTTCATTTTGCCTTCATCAAGATTACAGGACTGGGCCCTGAAAAGGCAACATTGCTGTCTTCTTAAATGACCTAGCATTGTCTAACAAATCCTGGGATTTTTTTAAAGCCGCAAAACACTGAAGTTATAGTAGTTGTCGTTAAAACTGAGTGATGAACAAGTGACAACAAATAATTTATTAGACTAAGTCAGACTTTTTTTTTCTGTTTAGAGAACATCCATAAAGAATATGAAATTTCCTCAACATTTGACCATTTCATTTTTTGTTTTACAAATCCACAGCACAATAATCATGAAATTTGTGATCTGATATTTGACATTCACATTTCTAACTCTGCTACCTAGTTGTGATTCATGAGATAAATCACATAGTGAAAATTACTGCTCTTTGATTGGCTGAGAGTGTAAACATTTCCTTCATGAATGCTGAAATGTGCACATTTACCCGTCTCTGGCAGAGTTGGTTGCAATAAAACTTAATCACTTCAGTATCCTGTTGTTTGTAAACTCTCAGATTTTTTTTAGCAGTGTCTGCCCAGCTTTACTTATATAAAGAACCATGGTTTATTATGTTCCATAACACTCTCTGGCAAGTCATTTTCTGGAAAATGGTGAAGGCTTGTTTTAAACTTGTCTGTCAAAAACAGTTATTCACATGCTATGCTACACAGGCAGTAATTTGCTTTTAATACATATACTGGAGTCTCCTGTTCTTTATTGGATATAAACAGTTAGTCCAAATCATATGGACTCATCACTTAAGTGATTAAAGGAAATAACCACGCACAATGTTGCTTGCAGAAATCGCCTACAAATAATATGTTTCTCTCTGCCAGTAAATACAAGCTCAAAATTTATCTAAATTCATCAGCTCCCATGGGGCTAGAAAATTTTTATTAGAAATTCAGTAATATACTATAAGTAGAGTACATCTTTATACCTTTGTCACTAGTATAAAAAAATCTGTACCCAGTAGTAGCATTTGTAAAGTCTTAATTTGATATAGACCAGCTGTAAGGATATTGTATACAGAAATATTTCTAACAGTGCAAAATGCTATAAAACTATTTTTCCAAGACTCCAGTTGATTTCAATGAGTTATGCTTGCTGTTTCAAACATTAAAGTTAAGTCCAATGAGAATCTTTTATTTTACATGGTCTAGCATTTGTTTTTTCCAGTCCCACCAGATGGTATTATCATGCTGGCCAATTGTAAAAGTAGATTTTATTATTATTGCCTTCCAGAATGATGGTCTCTACAGTTGGATTTCCTGACCAAATGCACAGTTTCTTTTAGTGTTGTACTTATAATAAACAAGCTCTTTTCTTCATTAAGTACCCATCGTCTTTATGCCGTATTATTAAGTTTACCTGCAATGTTCTAGGGTAACATTCTCACAAGTTAATACCTTTTAGCAAAGCCATCTGAGACACCTGATTTCTGTACTAAAGCTGTGCCTTGCTCAAATAAGGGAGTCATTTATTTTCATTGAAGCAATGAAAGATCATCTAATTGAAACATGTCACATTTTAATCTGGATTTTGTTTTTAAAAGAAATTTGTGTACAAAGAGTTTATAGTGCAGCTGTAGTTTGGAAATGTAATTTTACTTCCTAAATGTGTGTGGGTTGAGGGGTGTGGGAGAATTATATGAAGCTGAAATATACAAATGGCGTGTAATGAAAACCACTACCTATGGACTGGTTCCCCAAAGAACTGCGTAACTCACAGGTGGGTTCTTAGTCATAAGTAGGCTATAAACCATATTTAATTATTATCTTTTATATAGTCTATTAATTTCCTATGTATTTCAAGAAAGGTAGAACTAGCAAAACTTTTAGTTCAGCTATAAAATATTTTCATTTCATGGAATCTATTTCTGCATGAGAGAAATAAAAATTAAATTAAAGTGAATCTTAAATTTATTCACTTTCATGAAAGACATCTGTATTTGAATAACAGGCTGTGATATATGGCAACTCAACACTAAAGTTGTTCATTTAACTTACTGCTTCTGTTAATGAGAATGTGCCCCTATTTTTTAATATTTTCAATTTATTTAATGCTGTGGGAATTGTATTAGAGTGCAGTCATGCTATATTATGCAGACCTTCATTACCAGCTTTCATGAAAGTACAGACAAGTTCAGGAATTCGACATAGAATTTTATAGAATGTGAACTCAATTCAGCCTCTGAGTTCTCATAAAATTCAAGAGCTTGTTTTTGCACATCCCTAAGTATAACACTTAATATACTGTTGTAACAATCCAGTGCTCGCTTGTCTAATAGGCACAGAATCTAACAGTTTTACAGTTCAGGAAGACTCAGTGCTAGAAAAATGTCAGGCAAGTCTAATGAGGCTTCAGATACTCTGGTTTATGCTGGAGTTTAATTTGAAGTTACACTGATGTTTTAACATGTTTGCTTATTCTTGAGTAAAAAAGGATTCATTATTTCAATGACATAACCTCCAGACAATGTTCCATGAATTGATTTAAGATGTGCTGGTAATTTTAACAGCCGTAATGCAGAGCTGAACATCTGTAACAACATATTACTTGACTTTTATCCTCATTTCTTTTTTAAGCCAAATAAAGGAAATGTCTTCCAGAAACAGTGGACAAGTTCATAACTTTTATTTTCTTATTTCGTTGCATTAAAAAAATAGTATCAGTCTCTTTCATTGCCTCAGCAAGGTCGCTAGCAATCAGTTTATGGCTTTTGTGGACCCCCAAAATGAACTGGATTATCTAACAACCTTTAAACTACCAAACACTATACAAATTGGAATACCTAGGAAGCTTGTTACCTAGAATGCAAATATTTTAAGCAAAGAAACCATAAGAAAGATAAAGCATCAACCACCCAGAAGCATTTGTTAACTATCTTGTTTAAGTTATTAATCACCACATCTCAAGAAATCCACATCTGTAAGCACTTAGAGCATTAGTAATGTCATTTTCACATTTCACTCCAAGTATAAAACCATGCACAAGCCAATCTGTACTGCCTTATACATCCAGCTAAGGGGCTACCTACAGAGATCTTGGTTCAACCCAGGATTTTGAGGGTGGTAGCAGTATTTTACAGGCAAACTGAGTGCCCTTTGCAATCTACAGAAGGTAGATTTTCCATGCTCAACAGAACTCAACAAGTTAAGGTGCACCAGCGAGGGACTGTTGGAGAGAAAGAGGCTCCCTTTACGGTTATTAACAAGTGGAACAGGTTCCAGGATTCCTTCAGTGGGCTTGGCACCAACGAGTGAATTAGTGGTTGCATTCTTGAACTGAAATGAACATTTTGGATAACTTGATCTAGCTTCATTCTTTACTTCTAAATAATAAGAAAAAATGTAAATTAATGTTTTGTGTATTAAAAAAGGTTTCAAACCACAGGCTAAACAATGCTACTACAATGTGGAATTATAGATTTAAAGTTTAAACTATCAGTTTCCACAGCTGAAGTATAGCTTTATACCTGCAGCCTTCTTAACATTTTCTAAAAATGCCAATATATAAAATCAACCCTTAAAGATGATAATATGGAATAATCCTTTTATAAGCAATAATCCTCCCCTAGAGGATGTGTGTTTGAAGCAAAACCTATTTCCTAAAAGTTGATACAGATCTCAAGATTTATGAGCTCGTAGATGATGTTTATTCCCTTGAATGTACTGAAAGTGTCAGGGAATGTGTAGTCCCTCTGTAGCTATTAAAGTGAAGAAGAATCAGAAAAGAGGAAAGGTCAACATTGTCAAACTTGTGCACCTATAGTTATGGACTGAAGTCCATATTTACACTTTTAATTAAAAGTGGCCTGATTTTCAATGGAGCTAAACACTAGCAAATTTCACTAACTTCAAAGCACTGCACCTATACAGATAAGATCAACGAATTTCAGTGCCCAGATGTGGTTTCAGTTTGGAATTGTGAACTTTATCTTCTGGTCTTTAGAAGAGGAAATATTAATTTAACATAAACAACCCATTAAGTTAAACCTTTAATCAACGTAACCTTCTGCAAAGAACAGCGTAGAACATGCTTCAACCTTGCAGTAAAATAATGCAGCTACAATCGCCTATTGCTGGTTTCAATCCAAAAGACTATCACAGAAAAGTAGATACACTGGGTGGGAGAGGTAATATCTTTTATTGGTTCAACTTCCATTGCTAAGAGAGAAAAGCTTTCAAGCTTACACAGGGTATTCTGAAGAACAGTTCTGTTTTAACCTCGAAAGTTAGTCTCCTCACCAGTAGACGTTGGTCAAGTAAAAGATTTAACCTCACTCAACTTGCTTCTCTAATATACTTGGAAAAACTGCATGTATCTTAAGCCTGGTCTACACTAGACCAGGCAGGTTGGTTTAAGGTATACAACTCCAGCTATGAAAAATGGGTAGCTGGAGTCATCTTACCTTAAGCCAAGCCATGGTGACATTCACACAGCGGGAGGCTGACAGGAGCACACACAACCATCTTCTTCCCTTACTCCTCGCAGAACAAGGTGTGCTGGATGCCAGTTATTGCCCTCAGCGTTCAATTTACAGGTCTACATTACACCTGCTAAATCAAACGCTAGGGAAGATTGACCTCTGCAAAGTTGATCTTCTTTCTAGTGTAGACATGCATAGAAAAGTAGGTAAGCATACCCTTGAGCTGGTAAAATTCTGTGATGCATTATTACATTGCCATAGCTGGGGAACAACTGGAAGGAAGAATTTATGGGCTTATTTTGCCACACTATTCCCCCGGCTTACAAAATTATGCACTAAAAGAGAACAGACTGTTTCAGAGGTCAATTATGTTTTTTACCTCTTTGCTCAGTTTACCATTAGCAGGAAATGTGATATATGCGGGACACTCAGATACCTGCCAATTAATTCCAAGAGATAAAGACCTATCTTGATCCCCAAAAGCTTATCATGCATGACCTATGTCAGATTAATTGAGTATGCACTGATTATTACAATTCAACCACTGTAGATTTACTGAAGTACCCATTTGTCCAAGAAGGGTCTCTACATGTACAGGTAGATCCAACTCTTTTGGCTGTGGATGAAAATATTTAAAACAATAAACGTTGGATCAGAACTTAATAGCAAGGAGCAGCAAAAAAAACAACAACCCTCTTTTCACGTTAAGAATAAATATGGTCAAATACTAATTGATAAGATTACAAATGGATTCTAAATTGTTGGGATCCAATACAAGACCTCAATTAACTAAAATCATGTGCAAAAATTTGCATATTACACTGAGCGGAATACATTCTCAGGGAATCATCAGACATACATTGGACAGATTGCGCTGTTTGTCAAACCTTCCACTTCTGGAATTTCTCTACTGACAGATTTTCTCATACTAAAATCTATCCAAAGAGCCTACTTCTCTTTGCTGGTCCATGGAGCCTTGCACTGATTTGAACACTTACTAAAAGACCGCAATCTCATTCCATTTTTTGTCCACGGTCAATAATGGTCAATAGGATCCATAAGAAACTACATTTTTGCATCAAAATACTTGAAGTAAAAAGGAGGGAGGAAAAAAATCTACCAATAAGCTTCTTAAACCTTTCCAATCAACTCGTGTGAGGACCAGCCCAGTTTTGGGGGAGACAATTCCAGGGCATAGTTGGCTTTGGGTGCTCAGATCCCATGTTGCTAGATAGCATAAATGCTCTCATAGTTCTTATCATTAGGGATTTATCTCCTGATATTCAGCCTAGATTTTCCTTGGCTAAAATTCACTTTATGACTTCCAGCTTCATCTCATACAACAGGGGTGGGTAACCTTTTTGGGGTCAGGGCCGCTGACTCTCAGAAAAATCAGTCAGGGGCCACACAAAAGTGAGGAAAAAAGAGAAAACACCACAATCTCACTTGATGCTTGATGTGGCCCCCAATTGAGGACACTCCTCATATTCCCCTTGCACACCAGAGCCAAAGGGGTCCAGGCTAGTAGATTTTGTGGACCCTCATAAGCTCTGGAGTCGGGTCAAATGAGGTATTCAGTGTGTGCAAGAGAGAGGGCTGCCTGGAAGATAGATATTTGCCTACAGTAAATAGGCAAATATTTATTTAATGGCAACCACTGTATGCCTCTGGGCCAACAATCCTTTTAGGACTATTTTATGTGTTAATAATGCCTATCAAAAATGAGGGTCTCAGAGACGATTTATGCAGAGGTTTATTTTCAAGAGAGTAACGTGCAGCCCCACAAAAGGTCTTAGCCAAGCTGCACTCTGAAGACGACATTATCAAATCAGATTTGCCGATTGTCTTTTTTCCATTGCTATACGTTAAACTTGTTATAATTACATTAATTTGAACAATAACCAGCGACTCCTGCACATCTTTTTAAAACAACCCATGTGCTTAATTCAATGCCCATGGCACTCTCTGTTTTGTTCTTAGCTTTAATTTAAATGTAACAAGGCAGAATACCAGTACTGCTCTTTCAAAGAAATGGCTGGAGCTGGCTCCAGTGTGATTTGCCTGGAAGGGGACATAAAGATGTGTTTAAAAGATGAAGATGACGACAAATCAAAACAATAGCTAAAATAAAACAAAAATCTATCCAAACTGTTAGGCTTTCGATACCATTGCTTCATCAGAGTCCAACATATCATTTTCCCTCACAGCCAGCCATCGGCCACAGTTGTCACTTGCAGATGCCTCGTTTTTTTGTTTCGATTTAACCCACAACACATCCCTTTCATCCCTATAAAGAGTGATACTACATGTCTATACAGATAATTCTCTGTGCTTGCAGGGATAAGGTGGCTTATCTTAGCAGTCTATTAACTCCTGGTTTGAATAACTAGTTGATTCCCTGCCCCCTCCCCATCACCTCCACGCTGCCTCTTTCAACTTTCCTTTTCTCTTTAGCAACTTATCACCACACACAGCAATCACTGTTCTGCTGTAATCTGGCATTCTTTATATCTTGCTCAGCCCTCATACTCCAAGGGGTGGTGGAATACAATGACATGGAAGCTCCCTATTACTGAATGCAAATAATGAATGGGTTGATTGAGCTTCGGTGTACTCAATGTCTTTTTGGTCTGAGTGACAATGAACATGACTTCCCTCTTTCAATGGCAAGCCTGTTTACTTTCCTACCTACCACTGTGCATCAGGCAACCAAATATACCCACTGCAATTGCTCCAAACTGTCAGCTGTTGCTGTGATTCCACCCAGCACCCCCTGTACAAGACAACAGATTAACCATTAGACTAGATATGTTGAAAATATACAGCTTCAACCTTTCCCCAGCTAGCTCAGAGCAATGTATAGATGATTATTTCAACCGTCAGCTGCCGCATAGACTTAAACCCCTGCACAATAACTCCTGGATTCATCTGCCCCTTGTCAAACTTGCACAGCTTTAGTTTGAGCGTACGTAGTGTGGCAGTTTCGCTGCGGATCTAGAATAATCCAGACGGCTGCTGTCTCTTTGTTAACAGGAAGCTAAACTGATGAGTTTGTAATGTATTTCTTATCAAAAGTAGTTAAAAAAAAAAAGAAGAAAATATACCCAATCAGTTTGGGTTGGAATTTCACATGCACTGAAACATGGTTTCATCCTAACACTTGTGTTATTTGTCAGGAAAACAAATCTTATTAAGCCCCCTTAAAAATCATTTTATATCAATGAATTATTTATTTTATGAATTTATAATTATTGCTTGTTTTTCCTTCAGTCGCATATGCAGTGAAATCATTGACCAGAGACTAAAAGGCAATGGTGCCTGACTAGATACAAGAATATTAATTTTAGAAAACGGCAAAGCAGTATTTGTTTGGTGTCTGAAATGGTAATTTGGAGCGAAAGGAAAGGAGAGCAGTCTTGTTGCCTGTGTGCCTTCCAAATTCCAAGAGAAACATTTCATTTCTTTGTGTGTAAAAGGAAACCGATATCACCTATATTGATATACAGTGCTGCCGATATAAAAGCAAGTGAGTCTCACTGACAATCAGTTTGTGCTATGTGCTAGAAGATAAGGAAACAAAGATCCAAGAATGTCAGGTGTGTACGGTTTCTGTGTGTTTTACAAATGGCTGGCAATACAGAATGCACTTTGAGCCTTTGCATACGGTACTCTCCATGAAACAACAAGACCCAAGGAGCCAGTTATTGCTCTTGTGGCGGAGGAGGGGCCTTTTATCTTGTGACTAGAAACATATAAAATTGATTGACCTTCAAATGAATCACTCCAACTCTCTTTTTTTTTAAAAAGCAGGCATCTGCTGTTTAAATGTTGTATTAACACAACAGTGGTTTTCCCTCTTCTAATTCTCACAGCACAAAAGTGATTGTTCAAGAGAGTTTTTTTTTTTAACTTGAATGCTCTATATAAGCAGTTAACTCACGTGTGAAATGCTGGTAGGTGAAATCATGTTATGTATTATAGATAGTGGCTCTGATCTTCTATTAAACCAAGCGAAAGTTAAAATATATGGGCTTTTAGGGTAAGGCAGGTACATACTTTGGCGCAATGAAAGATATGCTGCAAAGACACTTGATTTAACCTTAGTCTGGCCTTTTATTTTTTAATCAAAAGACTAAGATTTTACACTGCATGTTGCCTTTAATATATTTCTTTAGGGGTACGGTAACCCCCTAAGGATACTGTAGAGCTTTGATTTTTCTTTGCTTAGCTGATGTTTTGGCAATAGAGTGATAAGAACAAGTATCTGTGGGAAAGCATTGATAACACGCTGCCCTTGGATTAAACTGGAAAGCAAAGTGAGGAACTAGGTTAAGGCTGTTCATTTTAGAGCCTGTGAATGTCTCTCTCTCTCTCTCTCTCTCTCTCTCTCTCTCTCTCACACACACACACACACACACACACACACACACACACACAAACTATTTTTATTGACCTCAGTGGGCTTTGGATCTGGAGCATTAAGCTGTTCATAGTTCATGCTTCGGGGAGCGAACTGATGAAACAGGGCAGAAAGAAAGCTTTACCTATTGCACAGCATAGCTTAGGCACCTATATAGACTTCAGGTGTAGGACAACACCAGAGGAAGGACACTAGACTAGATAGGTCTGGTATGGAAAATGCTGTGTTCCGACACAGTGATATACATCATGGCGCTGCTGTGTGCGGAAACCATCCCCCTTTTCCCCAACACTGGCACACAGTGAAAAGTTAGAACTAATATCTATGAAATCCATAATCAAATCGGATATGAATGGGAAAGGACTAAAATCTGAACCAAATATCCATACAAGTATAAATAAGCCTGACTATAAATTATCTCAGTTTTTCAGATGCCCCATTCCACATTGACTTCTCAATTTACTATTCATTCTGTAACTATTTATTCAAGCCATTTAACTGTTATTGGCAAACTGTCAAATGAAAAGTTAAAAAAAAAAGAGGAAATTTTCCTCTTCTGATTTAACTGTCCACTTGACTTTCCCACGTATCATGGTTATTGGAAATATCAGTGAGGTACGAAAATGGCTCTTGACTAATTGTTCTTTTCCCATCCCTATTTCAAAAGTCTTGGAATAAAAGCTCCTAAGTTCCAGTGTTTAGAACAGAACTCCCTCAGCACTACAGGCAATTTGTTCCAGGTCCACCTCTTTTGAGAAGACTGGTAAAAGGAAGAGAAGCAAAGAAAACACTGTAGCTAGGTAATGCTGAAACATAAATTCTCCAATTGGATACATAGGGAACAAGTATTCTCTCAAGTAGATTTTACATGCTGGTGTTATATAGGGTCATGTTATTCCAGTACCTTAAATGGTAGGCAAGAGCAACAGTGACAGAGAGAAATCTGGTGGATCTCCCAAAGTGGATCTCCCAAAGACTAACTTTGACAACAACTTAGGGTTGCCAGATACTTTCACACAAAATACTGAACACTGGGGGACCAAAGTTATTGAGCAAAAAAAAGAAAAAAGAGGCACTGTGCCTTTAAATCCCCACTCTCCCCAGTCCTTCCAGACCCTGCTGGATGCGGCAGGGGAAGAATGTCCCCGATGGCCTTCCATCTGAGAAAAACAGAAAATACCGGATATTTTCCATGTCCGGTATTTTCTGGGTTTTTACCACCAGACAAAGGCCACAAATACCAGACTGTCTGGGCGAAAACCGGACACCTGGCAATCCTACAACTTCTCACTGGCTTGTAGCCATTAAACTATCAAGCATCCCTTATCAAAAGGACAGGGTTAACCCATGGTGCTGAGAGATCTGGGGTTTTAGTTGTAGCTCTACTGCTGATTTATGATGAGAATTTGGTCAGGTAACACCTGTCCTGATGCTTAGTTGTGTTCAGCACTCACAGCTCCCACTGAGGTCAACAGGGCAGTCATCTCTATGTACCTCAATTCTTCTATATACAAGATAGTCCTATTAGTACCCATCTTTGTTAAGTAACTGGAGATTAAGTGCATATGAAAAGTATTTTTGATAAGGATAAGTTGAGATTGGTCAATGTCTGATGTATTGGACACACACAGAGGTTTCTTCTATATATATATATAAAATTTCATATTTCTGTGCTTTTTTATTAAGTAAATGTACAGTATCTATAAAGGAAATTGTTGTTCCTTTATGAGTGGTCCTCTGGCATTTCCCTTCGGGTGAATCATATTAAGCCAAACATCATGCCTTTTTTTGGCTCCCTTAAGGGTATTATCACAGGCAAACTGTAGTGTTAAACTTTTCCACACTCATAGTCCTGGACTTGATGCAATGGAAATTATCCTCGTCTTAATATGTTGCAAGCCAAAGCATAGGCTTTGACCCACTGCCTTGGAGAGGGTTTTGACACCAGCTGCAGAGGACATGGAGGAAGAAGCAGTAGCATTAGCAAGAAGAGACTACAATTATGTCATTCTGTCAAACTGTCCTGTTATTCCTGCGAAGTACTCACTAATGGAGGTTACCCAGGTGTAGTTGAATATACTGCAGAGTGATCAATCACTGTTAAAACCATGGTCAAAAACTGTGGTCAAGAAACCAACCAACCAAAGAGGAGCCTATCTTTAAAATGAACCTCCTATGCCAATCCCACAACAGTGCCTGTGGTGCAGTTAACTGTTTGTACTCTTCCAGCTATCGTATTAATATTCAGTGGGGAAAATAATATAAACTTGTATGTCAAGGACGACACTGAAAAAGAGAACAGGGCCCTTGGTGATAGCTTGACTCCTCTGGATTGAGAAATCTTGTGATTATAGCATATAGCACATCTGACAGGAAAATAAGGTTATTTAGTGCATAGGAAAGGGATTCTGCAATATTCACTTGCTTACTTCTCCAGAGGAGAGCCCTATAAATCTAATCTAGACTGTGGATGAAATTGTTTCCTTTCTAAGAGCAATGGGAAGTGTAGATTTTGCCTTAGAGAAACCTAATTAGAGTCATTACTTTGTTTTCCAGTGCCAACTGCCAATTTTTATCTACTTTTAAAAACATATATTTCCAGTAAAATTCCAATCACTATCTTCTGGAAAATATAAACTGAGGAAGTAACCTGTACTTTTCCCCCAATTATTTCTGCCCTCATTGAAAGCATGTTGAGGGGGTTTTCCTTAACAAATGGAATGGATAAGTCCTATTAACCATCTTAACAGCCTCCTGACAGTAAAAGGCCATTAAATATGGGGAGTTTTAAGAGAATTTAAGGGATTTATGTCCATTATGTACCTGGGAAATTTTCCCGTTTGTTTTTCAGGGCTTTGCCTAGTCTGTTTTGAAACATCACTATTTAGATAACTTTGCTTAGGTTCTTGTCCCAAAGATTCCCAGTGCCTCTTTCTGAGTGTCTGATTTTGCCTTTTTTTCCGCTTGTTTCCCACCCCAATTTTTTCCTTCTCCTTCTGCAGCTCCTTGCTGCCATACTGAAGGGCAGATAAATGTATGTATCTCTCAGTGATGACCATGCTATAGTTCACATCAGCAAAAAGAGGTAAGGAAAGCTTCCTTCTGGCCCTCAATAGGAGCCTGTTCTTATTCAAGTCAATGGGAAAACTCCCTTTGAGTGGAATAGAGCAGCATCAAATTCAGTGATCCCAGGGCTCTGTCATGCTAAGGCCCAGTCTACACTAACCCCTCCACTGCCGATCAAAGCTACTCCACTTTAGCTACACAAATTAAGCGAGCTCCGAGCACTCTCCCATCGATGCTATCACATCTAGGCAGACCAAATAAATAGACAATCAGTGGATTCGTTGTTGCAGTGTCGAATCCTGGCGTAGTGGAGACAAGCCTGGAGCCGCATCACTCTTTTGTGATGCAGGGCTTTTTTTTTTTTTCCTCTTAATCATGTGTGGGTAATAGGTTTTTTCAGAAACCTTCATTAGCCAAGCATAAGGTTCTGTTCAGATGTTTATATAATTCATAAAGCCTTGTTGTTTTACGTATGTGAATGTATATTGAACATGTATTCAAGTTATGTGTATTTTTATTCGATTGCCAAGTAGCATCTGACACATTAGAAATTATTTTTTTCTAAACAAAATTAATTACTTAAACATTTGATAAAAGCTTACAGGATCTTGTTTCCTTCTCAGTTGCTATTTTATTTGTAAGCTAGCAGCCCCATCTGCTGGTTATACTGAGTTTCAAACCCTTCTGTGGTTTTTCTTCCCTGGGATCTATGCACAAATAAATAGCAGTATTTCTCAGCTGATGTTATACATTGAAATGGTATTGCCAGGAGGCAGTATTTCTAGCACATCGGCTGCAGTTTAATAATACTCCATTACCTGCAGTATGGCTTTATTAAGCAGTGAATGTTAATTGTTGACAGACCAGTTCTAATATGTGAAACACCAAAAGCCATTAAGTAAACACCCAAATACATCATCTTGCAGGAATAGTCTATTGTATATGTTGACTTGATTTCTTATCAAATAAACTTAAATACAGTTTAAGACATGAAGAAATCAGTAACGTATGCCACTAAGAAGGAACACTCTCTTTATCAATGATTCCAGTGATGTATTTTACAGACCTCAATATTATGAAATTATTTTGTTTTCTAAACAAACACCCCTACAGTAGAAGCATCATTTAATACATTTACTAATAAAATGAACACCCAAGACACACACAACTAAGATTAAATCCATAAAATGATAATAAAAATGATAATCAACCAAGCAGAACTGGAACATAATTCACTGATATGGAGAATTAGAGAAGTTCAGCATGTCATTTTTAGGTAAGCGATGGCAAAGGAGAGGAGGCAAAGTAATAATAGAAATGGCTATGTGATAGCTAACTCTGATTATATCTGCAAAAGCAACTGCACAAAGAATTAATGCTAACACATCTGCCAAGCGTACAGTTGTTTGGCTAGAACTGATTATTGCTGGGGAGCAAAGAATCACAATTTCTTAAGAGTGAAAAATAAAGTATATGCTGAGAAATCTAGTGGTGATAACTAATGACAATGTTACTTACAACGGTGATTTGATCTCCAACAGAAAAAGTACTCTAAAGGATGGATGTGCACAGCAGGGATCATATTTTTCTTACAAAACAAAATAGAATCAAGATGCCTCTGTGAAATAAATTACCGTTATACATTCCCACTGATTAGATCTATAACAAAAATATTACACTGATAACACTCAAATACC
Source organism: Pelodiscus sinensis (assembly GCF_049634645.1). Lineage (NCBI taxonomy): Eukaryota > Metazoa > Chordata > Testudines > Trionychidae > Pelodiscus > Pelodiscus sinensis. The sequence goes on from NC_134718.1 coordinate 9,778,304, forward strand.
CACAGAGGGTAGGGCCAGACTACTTAGTGTCATTACATGAAGGAAATGGATGACATTTCACATATTGCTAATGGGAAGCTAAATATAATTTTATAATATGGAGATTACATCTCTATGTGGGAAAGAGCAAAAAAACCAATACAATACTGAAACCTCCACCAAAGTACATTATTTGAATGGATTATTTTTCTTTTGCTGTTGTAGTTAAGCAAGTAACTCCAATCTGCTTATTTGACACTGGCAATGGGCAGAAGTGGGACTCTTTGGACAAGTCACAGCTCTTCACAAGGAGCAGACTGCGTAAGGAAAGTTCGTTCTAGATGTGTATTACATGGGAGTGTTTGGTTTCATTAATCAAGCTGGGGTGAAAATGCGGACCAGAGCATCAGGAAGTGAAGGAGAGAAGGAGGTGGTAGCATCTAAGGGTGTGTCTAGACTACAGGGTTTTGTCGACAAAAGTGGACTTTTGTCGACAAAACTATACCTGCGTCCACACTGCCTTTGAGTTATGTCAACATAATGTTGACAAAACTCAGCAGTTTTGTCGACCTATGTAAACCTCATTCTACGAGGAATAATGCCTTTTATCAACAGAGTTCTGTCGACAGAAGGCATTATTGCATCTACACTGTCCTTTGCGTCCACACTGTTATGTCAACAAAGCTGCTTGCTTTGTCGACAGAACTGGATGTAGTCTAGATGCTCTTTGTCGACAGAAGCTTTGTCGACAGTATCTATCGACAAAACTTCTGTCGACAAAACCCTGTAGTCTAGACATACCCAAGTTGAAAACATGGCACTGAGAGAGGGGTGAGGGAAAACTGTGGCAAGGCCCAGGACTGCCACAGAACTGAATTAGCAGCTCAAGTTATCTAGACAGATCCAAAGAGAACACTTCATTTCTCTGTGTTACAGCTCCTAGAAATGGCCCTATAGTCTGTAAGCACTAAGAGTTAGGGATCTGAGTATTCAAAATTAGCAACACCCATTTTCAGAGCAGGTAGCATGAGATGGGGAAAAGACAACTGACCAAACCAACAGAAATCTGTGGGGAAACCCACTACGATCTTTGGCCACAATATTAATCCCGATTTTGCTCCCATTGAAGTGAATGTGTATTTTGCTACTAGTGTCAGTGGTATCCAGCAGCCAAGGGAGTCAACGAGGAGAAGCAGTAGCTGTTTCCAATACAAAGAAAGATACTATGCTAGCTTTAATAAGATTTAATTTGCCACAGGATGTCAATAGAGTATTGCTGCCAGATGTCTGGAGAGTGAGATTCTGAAAGCATCCAGAAACCCAGCTCTCAAGGAATCCTGACAGCTGTCAAGAATGTCATCTTCCAAGAGCAAGTTGCTTGGAGTTCTAGCTCTCAGGCATTTCTTTACTCCTGTAAAAGGAGGTGGAAGAGGGCAGACCAAAGAATCATATGCTGAAGGCGGATAAAAGCTACTTTGTATACTTACAGACTTTATAATTCCTTGAGGCCAGACCCTTAAGGATATCAATGTTCTCTGAGGGGTATGTGGGACCTGGAAGCTAGCTGCATAAGCCTGCGGGTTCTGCTTAACCAATGCCTTAAGAAATGTCAACTGGAGACTTACTGATTCAAAGCCAACTGCTGACCTGTTTGGTAGGAGGAGAGTGCTTTGTACAATGTGGATGAGAAAACTGCAGTACCAAAAGGAATCAAACCATCAATCCAAATAAGCTTCTGGACTTAGAAATGAAAAACCTTAGAACTCCAGAATCTAAAGGCTAAACATTTCTCTTCACCGCTCTGGGGGTGTATCTACATAGCAAAGTTATTTCAGAATAACGACTGTTATTCTGAAATAACTATGCGAGTATCTACACAGCAATTCCATTATTTTGAAATAATTTTGAGATAACTGATGGCTTATTCTGACTTCTGTAAACCTCATTCTACAAAGAATATGCCTATTACGAAACAGCTATTTCGAAATAAGGCGTGTATAGACACTTCACTTCTGTTATTTCAAAATAGACCCTTACCAGGGCCATTCTAAGTTATTCCTCCTTGGGCTCAAAATCAAGATATCACACACATCTGCATTAAGGAAGCCTGCCTCAGACTAATTTTGAGGCTTCCCTGCAGTGTAGATGTGCTATTTCAAAATCAACTATTTTGGAATAACTATTCCGGAATAGCTTATTCTGAAATAACTGTGCAATATAGACATACCCTGGTGGGAGAGCATGTGTTTGGGATTACAACTGGAAAAAGTCATGATAGTACTACCTATCAAGACAAATCTGAAGGTTTGATACCACTATAATCAGTGGACTGACTTGATATGCTTCATATCTTCTGTGCTGGTTCTGCCAGGCAGGAAAAGCCAAAGTACAGGGGAAGAGGAAAAAGGCAGGGTGGGGGGTGCTGGTAACAGGAAGCACTTAAAGAGTTAAAAAAAAAGAATACCAACGAAGATACTCTAGTAAAGATTATGTGGGGGCAAAAAATCTTTGTCCAAGAATTAAAAGGATAATTGCTCTTAAGGAAATCAGAAAATGTTTAGTCTTGCAAAGGATTGCAGGTGTATTTTGGATCCGGGACAGTAAGGGCATGTAACAGATTAAAAATCATGGATGTAGAAGACTGATAATGTCAAGTATCAGAGGGGTAGCCGTGTTAGTCTGGATCTGCAAAAGCAACAAGGAGTCCTGTAGCACCTTACAGACTAACAGATGTATTGGAGCATAAGCTTTTGTGGGCAAAGACCCACTTCGTCAGATGCATCTGATGAAGTGGGTCTTTGCCCACAAAAGCTTATGCTCCAATACCTCTGTTGCTACAAGACTGATAATGCACATCGAAATCATGCAGAAGGAGCCACTTGCCAGTTGGTCATAAGAATAACAGTATTTCACCCTATAGAATGTAACAGGGAGAGCAGGTAAAAGAATACAGAATCATGTAAGACCAAGAAAATACCTTTAGACCTTGGGCTTGATTCACCTTTTCCCTTAACCTTTGTGTGGCAAACCTCTTTCACTGCTTTGATCTCCTGTAAATGACCACCAAAGCGCAAGGAAAGGGTGAACTGAAAGGAAGGACATTGTAGAGTAGACGTAATTAGATTATTTACGTTGTAAGTTCTTCTATTGTGCTTATCACCTTCATATCTGAACAACTTTTCAATAGGGCATTTAGCAAAGTGACTAATAAGTGACACATGATTTGCTCTCATCCTGTCCCCAGAGAGCGCCTACGACTTACATCTGAATGAAGGAAACAATAAGGCACATCCTGTTACCAGAGCCAGAAGTACTCCTGGCTAGAGTGGTGTTACGTATTTGTTGTAATGAAATGCTTACAAGTAAAAGAGTGCATATTTTCAGAGAAACTTTTCCTTTAGCCTGCAAGTTTTTGGAGCAAAATGGGCCCCTTTCAAGGGTCAGTTTTTGAGCAAAATCAGGCCTTTTTAAAAAGCAGAAATTGGTAACTATTGCCCTGGTATAGTGATTTTTTTATGCACAAGCCAACTGCGCAAATGTGAAACTGTCATCTTAAATGATAAATAATTCAAAAATATATAGCGGGATAAACAATTAATCCTGTGTGGAATAATCAAAAACATCTTGTACCTCAAAAATAAAACATCTAATAAAATGCAGATTTAGTGCAACTCTGTGACCAGAGAAGCAATACGTTTTCCCCTATTCAGGAAAGAACAGTCAAGGTGAGAAGACAGCAAAACTCTCTGAAGAAATTTCTGATCACCTCATTGTATTATAAAATCCAAAGACTGTCCCTCTGGTCTCAAATGCTGTCTGTCTGTCTATGCATTTACTAAGAAAAATTGATAGACGAGTGGATACAGTACCAATTCCACTATCTTCTGTGAATGTCACTAATATTACTAGACCTGCTGAATATTGTGGGAATTAGTTCACACATTTGAAAGTACTAACTAGATGTGGAAGCCAACAAAGTCTAGCCTGTTCTGCATTGATGTACCTCTCACTCCATTCTTCTGCCTGCTGAGGTTGTAAGTTGCAAACATTTTGCACGCCCTTTGTTCAAGAAATAAGCGCAATTAACACTTCCTACCACTTCCACCAATAGTCTCACCAGTTCACTTCAGATGAGCCTGTTCTACCTCTCCCTCACACACACCAACATCAGGGATCTTTCCAATGATATTACACCCAGGTCATTAAAAACAATAAGGGGATAAAGTTACCATTCATGAAATAAAGTGTAGGTTTCTGGGGGTTAATTTGAATGTTACTCACAGATGGGAGGTAACGGTCCCTTGTAATGGAAGAATGCATTTGTTCTTTGATAGCTTTAGTAGCCCATGAAATTTAATAGCTGTGTCATATGAATCATTACTTAGAAATCAAGTTTACTAGCTAGGCTGATATTTATCATTAACAAAAGTGTGAGTTAGAAGTCTTCTCAAGTATATACTATTCAAAGAAGGGGCTAATTACAAAGGGAACTGAAAGCAGAAAAATAGAACCAATGCAAATCTGTTCTGCGAAGGGCTTGCTAAAAAAGTCTGATGGTCTCATGGCATATAAACAGGAAATAACATTCACTCCTGATTGCCATTGTTTTTTCTGGTTATAGCTACCGTAACGCAAAATGCTTCTCCATATTGTACCAGCTATGTCAGCCAACACATATCACCACTGGTGTTTCGAGAATAAAGGCAATGCCATGCCCGTTGCAATGCAGATGGATACGCGTTTAAGGCAAACAAAGTATTTTGTACAAGAACAAACAAAGGAAGTTGCATGACACAGCTCAGAAAAGCTGTAAGGTTTTCTAAGATTTCCACTGGCAGTTCTTTCACAGGAAACATGTTCCGTGTTTCAATTAGAGTTCAAAAGGATCTAAAAACTACAGTGATTTTTAACTATTTTCCCCCAAGATATATACTTTGTGTTGTACTGTGTCACATGCGCATCATCACTAGAATTCAGAGACATTTTGCATTATCAGTATTGACTAAATACACTACCAAATATATACAACTTAGTTTATTATTCTGATTCAGATGGCTCTCCTAATATTGCACCATTTTCCATTCTGTACTAGATTTTGACCATAATTCATCACATTTCAAGCACAATCTGGAAGACTAAAGGCCAAGAAATGTGTTTTTCTCTATATTTGATTTAAAACATTCTGAGTCTATGCAAATAAATTATTAAAATCTTTCCGGAGAGTAGGAAAATAATCAATGACCGCTGCATCATGTGAAAAATTAGCATAGTATAGTCAGAGTGAAGTCATCATAGATTAAGCATTCAGTTGAATTTGGAAGCAATTTGAAAGGAGCACAAGATCACACGGTAAAGTGTCCCTTATAACCAGTGTAAGGGTTAGAGTTTTCTATTGACTTTGAAACAAATTTGTTATGGTGTGATTGGGAATGTTCTCCGGTTAGTATCGGACCAGATACAACATGGCAATTAAGTTGGGAGTCTATCCTGAAAAGCGGAACTAAGAACTTCCCAGCCTTGATGTGCTTCTCAATCCTGCAGCTGTTTCTAAAAGCTTCCTCCCAAAGGCACATTTAGTATGAAATTAAATGCAACTTTGACTTAATTAACGTTTTAAATGATAATGAATACAGCGTGGATTCATAGGAGACATTTACATTGTGTTGTAAAACGAATAAAAATTTAATAACGCTTTGTTAATAAGTTATGTCTCTTCAGACCCGTAAAGCCTAAGGCAGTCAATGCTCTAGTCGAGGGTCTAAGCTAGGTTCCTAATGCAGGTGGAACAAGGATGGAGAAGACTGACTTGACATTTGCTCTAAGCCTGCTCTGGATCAAGCCTTGGTTTGTTCATAAGTACTTTATTTTATACAGTAAAGGTCAGAATTTGGGCTCAAGGCAGGGCTATGACAGAAATGTTCAAGTGGAAACTGAGCTAGCCCTGGCATCTGTCGCTTGAGATAGCTCAGAAGCAGGAGAGACGGAGAGCTAACTGGCTAGCATCTGTCCTACACCAAGAAGGTAACAGGAAGAATCTGCTGCCTGGTGGTAAGAAACTGTCAGGGTGAGTTTCATGACAACCAGCCACACTCAGGAAATAAAAATGCAAACATAATTTCTATGTCACCTTTCATAAGGTCCTCTGCTAAACTCACTCCACCGGATGCAGACAGCATCTCTCCTAGCTTGTCCCCATCAAGGCAAGCCCCTCACTAGTCACTTCCCTGTGACCCTGATAAGAATCACTCCCCAGTGGAAAGGCCTAAAGGAATTTTAAAAAAAGACTTCTTGGTCTCTTTCCTCCCTTCTCAACTCTTCAAAAAGATATGTTGCTAAACTTAGCAGTGCCTGAATCCTGCACTGAAGCTATTGTATGTATCGCTATGCTGTATTTCACTGAGCACCCTCATACCAGCCCATTGGTAAACACTGCGCCACAAAACTCATTTGAAAGGCATCTGTTTCATTATTCATATATTCTGGTCATGTAGAACAACTAGTCAGGTTGTCTTGCTTTCACCATTCTACTGGTTGACAAGGAACAGCTGGGTGGTAGTTTTTTCCCCCTGCTTCTGCATTTCCACGAATCACTATTAATCTATGTCCTCCTATTATTCCCCAAACAAACGGAAAGCCAAGTCATTTAGCATTGCTCACGTTTGAATTAAAACGTGCATCTACAAAGGGGATTCGTTTTCCATCTTTATGAGAATCCAACAATGATTGTGTACTGGAAGTCAGATATATGAAAAAAATAGTTTCATTTTCCTTTTTTCTATTGTAATTAATCTAAACAAGAAGTAATATTTAATCTGCAGGGTTAACGTCCTTTATGCACAGATGGATGAGAGCAAGGTGTGGTAAGAATCTCTGTGTTGCCAAACTTTAGAGACAGCACACTAATCGGATTTTAAATTATACTTATTTGTTATCTGAACATAACCACTATGCACGTATATACACACACACAGAGCACATAGTGTGCAGGGGAAAAGATCGCATGAGTCCAAGGTTTAGTTAACACTATAGTATAAATCCAGGATTGGTCCCAGGGATGAAAGCACACCACTAGACTGAGTGACCAATGATAATTTTAAGCTCAGCTAAACCATGAGCTAGAAATGAATGCTCTTGATGCACCTGTCCAAGAAGCTCAGCATTAGTGTGGCGGACACACTTGTTCATGTGGACTCTTTCACATCAGTTTTTCAAAAATGCACACAGATGGACAACAACTATTTGCTAGCCTGAAGTTCTTGTCTCTCTTTTAAGAGAAGTGTCTTCTCCCTTCTGCACTAACTCTCTTTTATAAGAAAACCCACACGCTATAAAATATATAGGGCTGGAATTAGTTTCCCCTCTGATCACTGATGAAATAATTCCTTACAACCACAAATAAGGCCTGCGGGTGCCCCAATTATTTCATGACAACCTACAAAAATATACAAATGGAGATGGGCAGGGTGTGTGAGGAAAAATCACGTCTCTCCCCTCCGCCCCCCCCAAAAAAAACCACTTAAGCATCGAGCCAAAGAGTAATAATGGGGTTATTTATCTTAAAAATACATCTCATGGCAACTGAAGTTGCGGTTTTTCAGAATTCCAGTGTCCCATGCTTATTATCAAGAATACCCTGTCTCCAGCACCTACAAACTCAGATGCTATAGCGAGAAGCGCAGTGTAAGAACATACATAGAATGGAACAGCACTATGTTACCTCTCTGAGTCTTTCCACAGTCTGGTTTTATATACTTCAAAAGTGCATTTAGGTGTCATCAGGTTTGTTGACAGTAGCTTAATCTGTGCTTAGAGCTAATGAAAATAAATTGGTGTTGTTTATTATCCCGTAGCACTGAAGATTACATTAAAGCTGCTATGCTGCATGGTGCTTTATTTTTTATGGCATTTTTTCCTGTATTTTTTATGGTATTTACTGGACTTTTTACCATGAGTATGTTATTTAAAATTGATTATTTACATAGAAATAATTTTAAAACATAATTGTGTATATTAATAAGCATTCAATTTTTACCAACATTATTGAAGGTGTATAACATACTGTAGGTTTATCTACGGGAAATATCACACTCATTTTGGCGCTCAGTTACATAAGCATAGTTCCAGAGTAACTATCAATTTCAACAGTAACTGAAGGAAAAAAAATATTGTCCCACAGGAGGAAGGATTTTTTTTTAATAGTTTTATGGAAGTCAATTTCCTCTCCACACAGTGGTTCACTGAGTTACTTCACAAATGTTAGATGTTTGTGACAAACACTGCATGATTTGTCTTCTCTGTGGGTTTCAATTAATAAGCTTTTTATTGTGTCACCGTGCCCTCATTTTAATTGTCCTTTTATATTAGTCTCATTAAAGGAATGTCAGGATAGTACAGGCTAACACTAACAGTTTTATGATATGACCCAACCTCTTTGTGTTGGAGACTGAGTTAGAAAAACATACCACTCTTATCATAGTCACTTAGTTAACACTGAACAGGCTTATCCTGGAAGAGGGGGTGCCTAAATCAGACCCATTTTCCCTCCCTCAACAGATCCCATCAATTTTTCTCCTCAACCTCTCTTTCCCCAAATACACTCTGTGGTTTGTTGTGCAACACAGAGAAGAGATAGCATAAGCAGAAAGAGGGTCACTGAGCCATGTGAAAAGGTGTCTGTGGGGTAGCAACAATAGTAATACTAGCATCCCCAACAGCACATGCACCTCTGTTCCTTCTGCGGTTACAGTGATGCTCACACAAATGGGGAAGGAGTCTGGACAACAGCACAGTATCCGGCATATTCCTCTTCAGCATTTACATAAAAACTGGATCATAAGTTGAGTAGCCCTAAACTCCCCAAACTATAGCTTTCCCATGCTACAGAGAGGATACACACTGATGCTTATCAAGGGAATCCATTGCCATTGTAGAATGAAATAACCGTGCTCCATTAAAGGAGGTTCCATGTCACAGCCTGTACGGGTCTGTATGGCTCCTAGCCTAGGAAACAGAAATACCTGCTCTTGTGGAGGGCTGCTTCAGGATTCAAATGGCAGCAAACGAGGAGCTGTGGATTTCAGGGTTTAAGTCCCACCTTTTAATGTAGAAAGCAGAAGCTACGGACCTCAGAAAGCAGCCCGTACCACACAAGGAGATGATCACTCATTGAGATGTCTCTGAATCATTTACATTGCAAATAAGAGAACTAAACCAAACCAACTAACAAAACCCCTCTGCCCTGTCTCACTGCCCACAGTTTTTAATCTAGTCAGTCTGTTCTGGACCCAAGATTTCAAAGTTTAATCGGTTTGGTAAACCTAGGCAATGACATGCACCTTCCAATTATAACCCACTGCTCAATGTGTGTCATGTGTCCCTCTCTGTGTCTGATCCACAGAAGATGTCAGCCTCTTACAACCCGGGCAACAGAGCCTGGCTCTTTAGTTTAAGCTGCAGAGACCCATGCTTTCCTATGAAGGGCCTCAGGGTATGTCTACACTTACACCTTAGTTCGAACTTGGGATGCAAATGTAGGCATTCGAAATAGTCAATGAAGCAGGGATTTAAATATCCCACTCTTCATTAGCATGATCTCATCGGTGCATTACTCCAATCAACAGCTGTTTCAAAAGTGAAAGTGCGTGCCGGGACGTGTTAGTTCGAACCAAACCCCTTGGTTCGAACTAACATTACTCCTCATTTTTGGTTCTAACTAACACATTCACTTGTGCGCACTTTCACTTTCAAAACAGCTATTGATCGAAGTAACGCGCCGGCGAGATCATGCTAATGAAACATGGAATATTTAAATCCCCACTTCACTGACTATTTCAAATGCCTATATTTGCATCCCCAGTTCGAACTAGGGTGCAAGTGTAGACCTACCCTCAATCCATGAATTGCTGCCATCACACAAATATTCCTAAACAAAGCCAGGTGCATGCTGAGGCATATTTCCTAAAGAAGAGTATCAACCCACTTCCATTCATGTCCTTTCCTAAGCACCTGCAGGTCGAGATGCTCGGGGGATGGGCATGGTAAATTTACCTACATAGATTAGAACAGAGCAATGAACCTTTACTCTGGGACTGTTGATATCTGAGGAATATCACTCTGACGTGTAATTCAGGTGGTGTGAGCTTCCCCTTAAATTAACCTCTCTCTCTTCCATTCAGGGCTTTGTACATAGAAATTATTCTGTGAACACTACCCAGAAATCTCTTGATGGAACAAGAGATCACATGAGGCCTGCCCTTTACATACTGCATCAACACAGTGGGTTTTTTCCCTTTCTGAATTAGCCCAGGTTTCCAAGTGGAACTCTACCCCTCAATGCATCTCCAAAGCAAGAGTGGGAAGCACCCCTGAATTGCTGTGTATTTTATCTACCTACAAAATGTGGCTAGCTCTCTCTCTCTCTCTCTCTCTCTCTCTCTCTCTCTCTCTCTCTCTCACACACACACACACACACACACACACACACACACACACACACACAGTTGCTCATCTCATATCGCCCTACATTTGCAAAAACCACTGCTTTCATTTCAGAAAGATGCCAACAATGCCAAAAGATATTTTGATGTATTTATAGCTAATCAAAATCTGTGTGTCATACGCTGAAGTTCAGTGAAATTCTATCTAATAAATAAACAGCGGAATAATCTCTTTCACGTACAGTGCATCAAATACTATAAACTCCACTACTTCCATTGGGGCACACAATTAGCACACAAAAAATTCTGTGTACCTCACTGAATATGTAACTTGATGCATATAGGGTTGATAGGGTTCTAGTTCGCGCCAGATTTCTATAAACAGGATTAATTCTTATAACAGTTATTCACTGTTTCAAGACACGTCACACAATGGTTTCTGTTAGTATTTATTTTGAAAAATGGAAAGCCCCCCTTTAAAAATAAAATAGAAATAAAATAGAAATAAAAAAAATAAAAAAATGAAAAACACATTAAGCAATCTTAGAAGCACACCAGCTCAACTGGGGAACTATGACCAAAGCAAGCCCTGTAATAGTATAATGACCTTTAATGAGTGTCTTGGGAAACAATACAGCCCTAGCATAAAAGACAAAGGGCAAAATTCATCATGGCTCCACTGACACTAATTCAAAATGATTTTCTGAACAACTAAAGAATGTAAGAGAGGTAATCTGATCTACCCATGTGACCTCACTTTGATTCCAGGGCCCTGCTGCTGCCATTTCTAATTGTCAAACACTCTAAATTTCACATCTGTTCATATTTAATGAAAAGCCGACTCTCACCACCATTCTTTGAGTTAACTAGCTCTGTCAAGATGGGCATCATCTGACCCCTCTGCACAGCAAAGAAAACATGGTGATTTCTATTGAAGCTCTTCCAGTGGAATTTGGTGAGTATATGCGTGCGTATGTATACATATGACTTATGCTGGTTTGTGAAGGGCTGGCTGGAATTGATATTGATTTTTCTGAGTTATTATTAAACGGGTAAAGGTGACTGGTCTCACACGGGGAAGAATGAGACCTCTTGATTTGATGGGGCGACGATGGGGGGAAAAGGCCTATGAAACGGAGGATGCTACAAATCCCTAAAGTTGTCAATATCCCTTAGATTTCAACATGTAATATGGGTGTGACGTGTTTCCCAAAGTGGTGCTGTTGAGGGCAATGCTATCATACACAGGATGCTTTTGGTTGACTAGGCAATGAAATTAAAACCAGGGTTTTTCCCCTCTATAGCCTTAAGTGAACTGGAAAGCACCAAGAACTATTAAAATTATGACTTCTTTTTGCTTGCCAGATGATATTCATGGTCACCCATTTGTAGAGGACGTATTCATTTAGCCCTGTCTGTTGGCTGCTAGCAGCAGTGCCAGGACTCAACCACTGTCTCTTTGCATGAGACCACATTAATGTAAAACTATTCTGTGCTGGGCTGCAGAGACTCGGAGGTTGTAGGAGTAAATGCATCTGCAGTATCTCGCAGGAGGGAAAGGTTCTCATTTACTGGGCTGAGCACAAGGCAGTTGGTTGGACGATACACTGTGGTGACCCAGGTTTCAACAAGGGGTGCCACCTCTTAGTATAGAGCAAGGGATTTACTAGTGGAAGCTGACACCTGTGGCAGGTGATGCATTAGAGGTGACTACTGGAAAAAGTGACACCACAACTACGCTACACACTCCTTTATGGCACTATGCAGAGTACATACGAGTCACATCCCTCCAGCACATGTATAAATAGTGTAAATGGTGAGACTTTGCTTAGGCGAGTTGAATAAGGCCCAAACCCTTACTGTAGACACTCTCAACAGCTCTGTACATGCCCAAGCTGCACCTCCCCCATCGAGACTGCTATGGGAGCTGCATAGTGTCCTGCTACCTCTCTGTTGCTCAAGTGCTTTCCCCACGGCAGGAAAAAGGCAGTAGCAGTGCAAAGAGGCCTGGTGAGGAAGAGGAAGGTGCTTCAGCAGTGCCCCACTGCCGGAGCCTTTCTTTGCCACAGGGAACTGCTATAGCCTCCGCGCCCTCCGCCTTGCCAGAACATTCACTGACACGTGAAGTTACATGCTGCAGTGTGGACACTGTTTCACCGTTCCATGTAGTCTACCTATGGCTGCCAGCAGAGTGCAGTAAGAACATAGCCTCAGAGTGCTGGGACCTACACACTGGGACACAGAGAGGGTTCTCATCACCAAGAAAAGCCTGCTAGATAAAGCTTTTTGTTTAGATGCCATGAATCCATCTCTCTGAATCCAGGGATCACAGACCAAAATAGTTAGAGCCAAAGCATCCACCAAGTGTCACTAAACTCTGCATTTATGATGGATCAGCATCCACTAATCCTATTGCACTCAGCCCTTGTTGGGGCTCCTGTGTTCCAGACCAGACGGTATAAGGTGACTGCTCTTCCTGACCAAAGCTAGATCTTTCCTAACAGCTCATTCTGATTTTGCCCATCCATTTGGATAGGGAAAAGGAAAACAAGCTCTGTCTGTTACGGACACTTGAACAGAGTGGCCGTGGTTGTCCTTAATCATTTTCTTTGACTGCTGACGAATTCACTGAAAGAACTGGTGTGCTCTGGCTCCCAATAATTTATTGAACAGCCACATGCACTACCCCTCACTCTATGTCGTCAGAGGCGCCTTTGTGGCTTGGTCACGATAGGTACTAACCACTGTCTGTTGGTAGAAGTGTATTTCACTCCTCCTTCACACAAGGGTACTTTGTCATGGACTCCCTCACATAAAGCTTGTATCAGGGTAGTCTCATTAAAGAGCAGCTGATGATGAAATAGCTGTACAGTGGGCACGCTCAACTGTACTAAAGCCTTCTGGGGTGTCTATCTTGAATGAGGACTTCCTTCCTTACAGAAAACAAAAGCTTACAAAGAACAAGGCTAATAAAAACAAACAAACAAACAAGAAACCCTAGCTTCAGCTACAAATTCTATCCTTCATAGGGGATTTCCACTGCCTATTATATGCCATTCAACCACACTGCTATCATATTTGCAGACTGAATTTACAGGTTTTTTTTTTTTACCAACTTTGTAGTCACAGATTTAGACACAGACTTCCCCCCCTCAACTATCAATAAGGCATTTACTTTACTATTTAATGACAATTTATACTGTATGCATGAAATCAAAACAAAAACATCACCAAGCTGTGCTACTAAAAGTCTCACATGCTGCTGCAAAGACGCACTGTTTTTAAGAAGCACATAAAGCAAATTGATGCGTAAATTAAATTTTGGTATTAAACTCCCCTCCCCCCCAAACCGTGTAATACATAAAAATAGAACTATATTAAAATTAGTTTGGAAAAAAAGCATCAGCCCAATAAAACTCACAGAACTACAATGTACGACACAAGACAGGGATGGTAGCACAGACACCACAGACATGGAACAGCATGTGTTGGTGTTAAAACTTACAGGCACGTAAACTGGTGGAGCAATCATTAACAGAGACAGAAGAAAGTGGGAAGGCTCTCTCAAGGGTGTCCATGTTACTATGTACACTGCCTGACATGCAAGAGCAGTCACGCTCAGAGCGTCCGCAATCAAAACAACATGCCAGTTTCATTCTCTTGTAGATGGACATCTTGGCTATAACCATGTGTTGGATGGGAGGAGAGGAAGAGCAGCAGGTTAATGGCAAGGTTATATAAATATATAACAAGGTAGCTGGAAGGTAACTTAAGGGATTTAATACAGGCCTTAGATTATGTTTAACAGTCTTGACCCAGGAAAAAAAATGCAATGTGATTATTGATAACAATTTGGCTGCACATCAAAAGTAGGGAAAAGATAAATTATTCTTTATACTCTCCCCAAGCCATACAGGGTGACCAGAGACATAGGGAAAAAATCACAATCAGATTTTCAGATTAAAAAAGAACAATGTAAAACGAGAAAATCCTAAAAACATTTTTTTTCCCTGGCACAATTAACACTGCTGGGCCAAAAAAGAGAGAGAAAAATTTAAGGATGTTAATCGATCAGATAATGTGGACCTACATTTTTTGTGGCAAACGTCAAAGTTATTTTTTTTTTAAGTAGAGAGCCTCTAAAAAGTACTAATAATTTCTCACTACACATTAGTGGAGAGTTACAAGATGTCTACACAAAATTTCCTGAAAGATTTAGTGACTTTACAATATGCCTTCAGGAACAGAAATGGACTCTCGACAGAATACCAAAATTTGTCCACATGAGGGCTGCAGCTAATAATGGCAAATATGCTTGACATTAAAGTCAATTCACAAATAAGGCATCACCAAAACACACACTGGTCCATTGGAACATGCTGAACCAATCATTGGCATATTTTCTGCTCCAAGTGGAACTGTGAACGAACATCACAACCGTCTTCAGATGTCTATTTGCTATCAACGTAACACGTTTAATTTTAAAATGACTTGAAAATATCATTGCCCAATTTTGCCATATTCACAATTGTGATCTGAAGATGAAAATAAATGCCACTTGAAAATAGTTTCAGATGTTGCACTGAACCATCATTGTTGGTAATGCCTTAGCATGAACTGGCTTAGTTATACCACCACTTAAGCAGAACACTGAAAGCCAAAAGTAAACCCTTTAAATACAAAAGTGGCCAAAAAGGAACTGCTTCTTTTGCCTGTAGCTTCTATTAGAAAGTTGTGGGTTTTTTTTCAAATGTGACAGTGGTGGCCTTATTTAAATTATTTCCCCTCGGTTTTGCCATTTTTTAATGCTATAGTCACCAGGAAAGAGGGAGTTCTCTCTCTCCAATGGGTCAAGTCCTGTTCTAAGGCCTTTGTGACTTGCCATACAGTATAATTGTCAAGCAAGGGTAACATTATGATTGTGGAACACAGGCATTGAGGGAGATGAATGAGTGATCTCTTCAGCAGTGATTCCATTCCTCTAAAACATTAATTGCATTTCTAGTGGCATGTTCTTTTAGCATCCTAGTCAAGTTATCTTACAGCTGGTCAGAAACTCATCATGCAGCGCCAGGCCCGTTCAGTGCATTGTACATCATTCCTCAGAACTTGGCTTTTAGTACCAGGGGTTCCACTGCAGCTTTTGATACAGACAAATTTGGACAACATAGGACATCCATGTTTTCCTCTCCTAATTCTCCCCAGCGTGCACTTTTAAATCTAAAAGTCAGGGATTCAGAAGGGAGGAGATTTACAAATAAACTGTTTAGATGTTTCCCTTACACCTCTTTTTATTTTATTATTCTGTTTTTCACTCTAGCAACATGTGGAGTTCCAAAAGAAAAAATACTCAAACACACTAATACTAGTTGAGGGGAAAAAGGAAGACTCGTTTTAGATTTCAAATAAGCTGCATTGAGGGATTTTTTCTAATCAAATGCTGTAGTGAAACACAGTATCTGAAAAATTGTGTAATACCATTGTTGGTTAGTAACAGTCCCTGGTTTTCAGTTACTTGTAGTCATATTTTGTCAACAGAAAATAAGACGATACAATGCATTTCTTAAAATTAAAAAAAAATCATTGCTAAGGTCAGGGAAGGCTTGGAAGGAAAACTTTGGGAGCTGTTTTATTCAGACTTAAACCAATGATGTGAACAATTTAAACCCTTCTAGGCAATAACAGGGAATTTTGTCAAGTACATCTAAAATCTCACACCTTTCAGGGACTGTTTTTAACTATTATTATTGACTGTTCTGGAGACCATGCATCATTTTTGATATTTCACATTGTTAACATGCAAGAAACAGGCTTTAGCCTGGCAATAAATATAACACAAAAGACTTGCTATAAAGGGTTTAAACCAGTATATAAGCAATCACATATCAAAGCAATACATTTTGTAAAGAAAACATGCTGTAACTCTTCATTCCTGT
Organism: Pelodiscus sinensis; assembly: GCF_049634645.1. NCBI lineage: Eukaryota > Metazoa > Chordata > Testudines > Trionychidae > Pelodiscus > Pelodiscus sinensis. Next base: position 9,794,655 of record NC_134718.1, read on the forward strand.
TACACAGTCATTTTACATTCATACCAAATACAATATTGAAATAAATTTAAATTAAAATATGGAATATTAGTAAGGATGATTAGTGAAAAGATCAAAGACAAGACAGAAATGATTAAAGATGGTTCAGCCACACACATACTGTTTCCTGTTAAACCTCCATAAATATTAATAAAAAATGGTAATCAGCAGGGGATAAGGGGCTCTTTTGTACAGCCTTTTGGATGGATGCTAAATTCATATGATACCTGTAGCAGCTGCATAAAAATCCAATCATTCTCTACCATACCCTTGTAGAAATGATCAGGATGCTGAATGGAACTGTTATATTTGCAGTTCTAGTGAAAATAAAAACAGAACATAAAACAACTTAATTATCCTATTTTAGGTTCTTGAAAGACAAATGGCTAAAAGGGAATGGCAGAGCCCTTTACTCCACATAAAACGCCCCCCAAAAAGGAAACAAAAAACAAAACACGGGAAGTGTCTATGTATCTGAAATCAAGCCAGTGAAACTTGGATTTTGCTAATGAACCAAATGTTGCTGTTCCACTGACACAAAAACTATTTGATAAGAGCCGCACGCTGAGGCAAGATTCTGAAGCTCTCTGGAAATGTTTACAAAACTATCAACATTTTAGACTTCAGCTCTCAGCTTTCGTTTATTTTATCATTTTTATAGTGGCCAAAATGTTTTTGTGGCAGTTTTTAAAAACAGACTGAAATTCTTTGTTTCTGATCAGAAAATGAGGTGTTGCCAGAGTGCCAGACGCTCTGCATTCTCCTCCAAAGTAGAAAGTCCCCCAAGCCCTGTCAAAATGTCTAGAAGAAAATACCTCAGATTGTCTGAGTGAGGTGTCATTTAAAATTCACAAAGAGTAATGGGGAATATTTCCAGGAACAAAGAAAAGCAAGGGAAATGGCTGATTGTTCTTTAAATAAGTTGTCAAATAACAGTTCCTTGTCTAGAGCATGCAGGACAAAGCACCCCTTTTTCTCTGCTGATTGCTTTTTGTTTGTTTGTTTTTTTGTTGTTTTTTTGTTTTTTTGTTACCATACAGTCTCCCGGATTTCACTGCTCCACCCATCACTAATAGTAGCTTTACTCTTGAAACTCAATGGTAATAAAAAGTAGATCTATGAGGACATCTAGTGGATCTTTATCAAACAGCAGCTGGTTAAATACAACCGGGACTGGAGGTCACTTGATTGGCAGTGAGTAAAAAAAGCGCCCAACTACCATTACGAATTGAAATGGATACAATGTCATTTCAATTCATCAAGTTCTCATGATCCACAGCAAGTAACATGACAACGAAGGGGAACTTTACAAAGAAATTATGGAAGAAAGCAAGTAGCAGCATTAAAAGAAGGCCATATTGATCTGATTGCCTTTTGGCGACGTTGGGTAACATCATCAATCTAAAAAATTGAAAGGGCTTCCCACAGCACAATTTCAGTTTTCTTAAAAATACAGCAGCCTGTCAAACTGGTGACAATTGATTTTCTCTTAACCTGACCGGCAAAGCTAGCTCTCCGTCATTTCACTGTGTTCCAGGGCAATTTCAAGACCACCAAATGCAGCCTGCAAGCTATTGTGTGAGTTTTGCAAATTTCTGACTTTAAGTGATGTCAGTCATAGGTAATTTGTTAGCCGTTTCCTGAAATTCACAGGGTGTTCTTGTTCTTCAGCCAAAACCGCAGGAGTAGCAGGTGAAGTTGTTGGACAATCGGCACGTTCCACTGCCTTTCGGGAACGTTAGGAAAGACTTGCATGTTTTGAATTAATAACATTTCATAGACCAATTTATTTTTATTTTCATGCATCTTCATGACCCTTCCTTCATTATATTTCAGGGAACACTCAGCAAATGTGTTCTTAATACTTCCTTCCTTCCTTCATTTCTAACTGGGCTGAAACTAGTAGAAGAACTAATGCAAAGTAGCAGTGCTGGGTGGGTTTTTTAAAAACTATATTCTTGTTTGATTCTGCTTGTCAGCTCAAGGTGAATTATATTCAAAAGTGACTATGTAAGACTGGATTCTTCTTTTCAATATCTCTGTTCTTGATGGAGTTGGTCTTCAAAACAGGACTCAAACTAGCCTCTTTTTTCCAGGAATAGTTTTGTGTCTGAGAATAAGTATGTCTAGTATGAATTGTGGGCTACAATATTAGGGCTTACATGGCAACCAAACCAATTTGAAATGGCAAAAAAAGAAGGATTCTATTATATGATATTGTACTTTTTGCATCATTATCTAAACTGTCACCTAAATTCTGATGGCAGACTCTTTATTGGTGGTGATGATGTGCACTACAGATAGAACACAGATTGAATCCTAGACCCTATGGGGAATTTGCAAGGTGCAAAGTAAGATAAATAATCTTTTCTTGTGCAATGAAGACACATCTGATATGTAGATAATTTAGAAATAACGAACAAACCCCCCATTTTGACATTTTTAGTCTAACTTTTTAAATTATAATCTTACTTTTAAACCTATTTATTTTTGACTTAATAGTCCTGATACTGTTAATTGAGCTCTACTGGATCAAAGATGATTGCAGCAGGAACTGGATGCTTGCTTTCAAATCCTGATTTGCTGAAGATAGGAACTGAAATTAAAAACAAAACTGAGATGCAGGAACCCAGCAGGCCAATCAGACCACTGCTTTTAGCTGACATCAGGGCAACCCCCCCGAGGATGCTGGGTGAGGTTCTAGAGTCACTAATGTCAGCACTGAAGTCCTCGTATAATGTACTAAATTTTCGGGTGTCAATTCTGGAAGCAGTGTGCATGTAAAAATCCATTCTCTGTCCAAGAATCAGGAGGAAGGTGTTATCTGGCTGAACTGTAAATTGTTACTATGCAAGTGGTCAATTCTGCCACCACTGATAGTCTCAAATAGGAAAGCTGGTGAACGTGGTTCTTGAACTATTTACTTGATTTCAATTGTGTCGTTCAGCAACTTGCATGGAGTAGTAGATTCCCTTTTTCTCGACATACCTCCCAACAACAAATGGCATTACCACACTGGGATATGCTAATTGGCTAACCCTGTGATGTTATTACCAGAAATACTGTCTTTCCTCGATTCTTTGGGTCTTTGTGTTCCTATTTGATTGTACAGCCCTTAGCACAAGGCAGCCAGAATCTTTTGCTGCCATAAAACAAACTAACAGCAACATTTGGGGAGACAGTTAAAAAAAGGAGCCTTACGGGTTTGGAGTAACCATGGCTAAAATGAATGGTTAGTGAGCTCACAGTGGGACCACTCTGGCTTACTACATCATGGAACTATCTAATGCTGGCCCCTGAAACTTCTGGGGAACAGTTTAGTCATACTGAGAAGCTATGTATAGTCCTGTAAGTATGGTAGTAGTACCTCACCCCTTTCCGATGTATTTTCGTTGGAGTGCCTGTCCATCTAATCAGTGCAAATGAAAACTATTCTGCACCTCCCAAGTGCTGTATTTATTGTAACTACCATGACCACGTGTACCCTAAGAAATGTTTAAATGCCTCCACAGAACTGTAGACTTAACAATGTTGTGGCTCATATTCAGATGGAGTGTCTAAAAAGTTCATACTGGATCAGTAATAAGCCTCAGAGTTATGCTACTGAAAGCATAATTGGGCCCTACACAGCAACGGGAATTTCATAGACTGGTGAAAAATAATTACCACTGTAGAATCACATGTCTCCAGTTAAGGACAGGTTTAAGGTTTATGTATCAGAGGTTGATCACACAATTAATTCATTGCCTGGCTTATTTTTTTCAGGGGAGGGGGTGGGGAGAAGGGACACTGGGGGGTTGCTGAATTGCTCTTTCTGTCATGAAATGAAACTGAGCAGCAGAGCATACATGTACAAGACCTTGCATACAAGCCGGGCAATGAATTCCACTTAAACAGGCAAACCGTGCTATAGTGGTAATTACTCCAGTCTAACTAGCAACCCTAAAAAGTAATGAGAAGTCCAAAGCCATTTAAAGGAAATGTCATTGTCAAGGCTTCATTTTCCATTGGAGATAAAAATAAGATTGGGGAGAAAATGGAGAGGAAAGGGAAGAGGAGGAGGAAACTGCTGTATTTTCTTCAACGTCGCCCTGATCCGTGTGGGTGTCAAGGATGAGAAAGGCGGGGGGGTATGACATCACTGCTACATGCAACATAAATATTAAAGAAAAGAACCAAACTACTAAACAAAACAAAACAAAACAAAAAAACTCTCCGCTAGAGAAAGACAGGTTGGACCGCACTCTGGGCTACAGGGAACCCGTTTTTACTCACAATAGATCACTATCAGTGTGCAGTTAAAATATAGTAGGGACCGTGTTCCAAGGCAGCAAAGAGGAAAAATAAATCAAAAATTTGTCAATTTTCACAGGTTACAACACATTCCTTTAAAAAACATCAACGTACACACGCTCTGTCCCTCAGGGGTTCAGCCCCCACCCTTTGCAGCAAGCAAGTGGCTGGAAAAAATTTATAGAGAATTAGACAAGAGTTGTTATACAGAATGAAAGAAAACAGAAAGTGTGAACTGTCCGGCTTAGAGATTTCATCCCAGCGTGGCTGTATTTAGTATATATGAATACACATTTGGCCCTTTGCTGAAAAGCTACAATGAAATTAAATAAGAAAGAAATTGAAAACATAAGCTAAATATACAACACGATTATCAATGGCTTGTGAATAGAATTTATAGATTTCTTTTTGGACAAGGAGATGTGAACATTTACAGATTGTTCAGGCAGTTAGGAGAGGAGGGAGAAGAATGGATAGCTGAAAACTGTGAAAGGAAAGCATAGTTACTTTAATTATCCCTAGCCTTGTGGAGAAGCATAGTTCTTACTTGAATTATTAATACTAGGCCTAACAGGTTTGGACAAATGGCTATGTAGGTCAGGCTCACTCCTAGACCCTGACAATACCACCGTTAATATTCAGACAATATCTAAAGGGACATGAAACCTCAGATGCATTATTAAAGAACATGGCTTTCAACTGTCCCAGGAAGCTGCATGTAATTAATGCCATAATAATTAAGATTTCTATGTAAAGAAGACATTCTTTCACATTTCATTCACCTGTACATGCTGATAGTTTTATCTTCATTCCTTCATTTTATCTTACATGTCATCTGCACTCCACTGTTTCTCATTTTGATTATGTTGCTCATTAATGTTAAAAAAATATATCTGATATGTTCACAGTGTCGTCAGAAATTAAATAGACAGCCAGGTCCCACCAATTTAGAAGGAAATGATTTTAGTGTAATTTCTACTTTGTTTTTAGCAAGAATGTGTTTTTAAAGAAACAATTTGGGCACCAAAGACAGGCAAGATTTCCAAAGGTGATTAGTGATTTTGAGGGCCAAAACTGTGATACCTTAAAGAGGTAGATGTACAAGACTCCCTACGAAGGAGTCTCAAAGTTGGGTATCCAAAAATTTCTTGATTAAAAAAAATAACTAGTCACCATTGAAAATCATGTGCTCTATGATTCACTGATTGACAGGACTTTAAACAAAAAGCTACTATATTATTGCTAATAATTATGAACACAATGTTACAAGCTGGTGTGTGTGCATGTGTGTGTGCGACAGAGAGAACAAACTAAGAGAACATTCTGAATAAATATTAGATTTTCCCATCTTTGTCTTCACCTCCACTCCCCACTTGACTTGGAGCACTGAATGCCAAAGGGGTAATCTTCCATGTGGTGGCTCTGACAGGCTTCTTCAGCCTCACTAACTCCATCATTTCATTCCACATCTGTCCAACTCCCTTTTATGCACTGGACTGATGTGTGTGACCACGTCGTTGGGAACATTTCCTAGTGCTACATGCAGACGTTGTCAATCTAGCCCTGACGCAACCTTACCCCTGTTTTATACTGTGTTCGCTGGTCTCTTTCCAAGAAGTCTTCTCCTCCCTGGCTTGCATATATTATGCCATTTCAGGTTTCCAGCCTTTCTATCATAGTTGCTAGTTAATTAGTATCAATATATTTGAGTTAAATGTGATACAACAATATAGGTCTCCCATCCAAACGATACCAAGTCTCTGGGAGAATTTGGTAGAAGCCTAGACATGAATATATCATGGTACTACAGGTATAAAAGGTTGGGTGGGGCAAAATAAGAATATATAACTGGCACCCCCGCCCCCCGCTGGTAACATGTTCCCCTTCTCTCTGGGAAATCCTGGGGGGAAATTAGTTTTGTGAGAACCCAAAAGCATTTTTAACTTGCTTGACCCGAACTTACTCAGCAGTCTCGCTGACCTTGTCAGAAGTTCTAGGGTCACAGTCACACATGGATAAGCAGTTCTTCAACAATTTTTATCAATCTGTTAGGCAAATGCATGCATTCCTTCCACATCAGACATGTGTATCTTTGTTCTCTGTGATTGGGTCTTTTTTTGGAAGAGATTTGAAAGGAGAATGACAGCCACAACAGTCACAGTGAATGCAAAGTACATGGAAATCAAAGTTTCTCTATTATTTTCTTATGATAGCATAATAAAAATGGCGGAGAAGAGGAAGGTTGCCTTTAATAATATTGTTCTCTCTCAATAGAGTCCTTAAAGAATTATCTGGTTTGGGTTGAGGATAAGCACTGTTATACTGGTGTGTGTGATGTCCCTCTGTCATTTTGGCATTTGGAAGAAAAGGCTAGAATGGACCCAACAGCATTGAGTAGGCCACAGTATTCTGGGAATCATAAAATAAGAGGAGCAGAAGCATGGGCAACCTCTGCTGAGAGTCTAAACCACCTTTCTTGTGACTCTAAACAGGATCTCTGCACTTCATGTGCTTTTTAATGGCAGATCATCATGTAAACCATAGAAAGTGTACACACCAGAGTTAAATCGGTAGAGAGAAGGAATCCCCACACAGTTGAAATCTATACTACAAATAGTGCCCCAGAAATGGATTTGACCAATGAAATAAAGGCAGTTCCCGGGTTACGTACAAGATAGGGACTGTAGGTTTGTTCTTAAGTTGAATCTGTATGTAAGTCAGAACTGGCGTCCAGATTCAGCCGCTGCTGAAACTGATCAGTTTCAACAGCGGCTGAATCTGGACACCAGTCCCGACTTACATACAGATTCAACTTAAGAACCCCAGGCGTCCCCAAGTCAGCTGCTGCTGAAACTGATCAGCGGCTGATTCCAGGAAGCCTGGGGCAGAGCAACTCTGCCTGGGGCTTCCTGTAGTCAGCGCTGGTCAGTTTCAGCAGTGGCTGACTTGGGGATGCCTGGGGCAGAGCAGCTCGGGTGCTGCTGGGTTGGTCCAGTAGCGCGGCCGCTCCTCGGCGCTACTGGAGCAACCCAGCAGCACGCCAGCTGCTCTGCCCCAGGCGTTCTGATTCAACCGGCAGCGCCCCACCTGCTCTACCACAGGCCCCGGGCTTTGCTCCACGTCTCCCTGGTCTGCTGGGGGGGGGGGGCACTAGCTGCGTCCCCCCCCAGCAGACCAGGGAGATGCGGAGCAAAGCGGCGGAGGACCCGGGCCAGACCGTGGCGCTTCCAGATCAGCGCCGCGGGTCCGGCCTGGGTCCTCCGCCGCTTTGCTCCCCGTCTCCCTGGTCTGCTGGGGGAGCCAGCAGACCAGGGAGACGGGGAGCAGCTTTTCTCGCCCCGGAGGAGGCAGGCGGCGGGACCAGGCGTCCCGCCGCTCCAGTCCTCCGGGGCGAGAAAATCCCCGTTCGTAACTGCGGATCCGACATAAGTCGGATCCGCGTAACTCGGGGACTGCCTGTATGTGGGCATGTGGTTTGGGTAACCTGATTGCAAAAAGTCCAGCAAAACTGCAGAGTCAGATATCATTCAGACATAATTATAAAGAAATAAACCAAAAACAAAACTAGACCTCAACTCCAAAATTCTTCTCTCCCTGCACTCGCAAATCTCCCACTGACATCATTCACAGTTCTATTAACCTGTGTAAAGCAGCTGATAAACACTGAAGTCTGCTGAACATCTCTGAAAGCAGAATTTTGTCCTATTTAAAAGACAAGTGCTGCATTTCTTCTGTCTGTGCACTGAACTTCCATTGACTTCAGGGTTTCCTTTGCAGAATGACAGCAGGATGGAGCCTATGGGACTCATCATAATATTTTATATCAGCATTGTTACATAGCTCATGCTGTTTCTTAGCTTACTTTATATGTTAAATTACATTATGCAAGACCCAAATCTGCCTTTATGCTTCTCAGAAGCTATTGCAAATAATGGGTTTTCATGGGATGTAAGTCAGGGCAGAATTTGGTCCTGAGTGGATAAGTTTGTTAATCTACACAGAACCTCCTATTGCCCACAAATAAAAATGCTGTGGGCACACATTCATCTTGATTTAATTACCTGAACTTCATTAACTTTGGACACAAACAGGCATTTTAATGAAGCTGCAGGTGTGAGTGAGTGGTGTGAAATTTAATTTTAAATATATTCATCTGTCAGAATTACAGATGACATTTAACAGCATTGCCATGTATTTATTTCCTACCCTTTCTGCACCACTGTGTAAAACACATAAATGCATTTAAAGAGATTCCTTAAGGCTGAACAGTTCCTGGAAGGGTTGGGGTAGAGGGAAGGGGGAAAGAAGGAAGGGAGAAGAAATATTACTTACGCCGTTTGCAGCCACATTTTTTTATTCTTTTGGGATCTGTGATGTCATCATGACAGGCCTTGCAGTAAAAAAATGCCCTAGAGAGACAGAATGGAAAAACTGACACATTTCTTAATCCACACAAATGAAATTAGTCCCACATTTCCTCCTGCTACATTGCCAAATTAATGAAACATGCCAGCACTAATTTCCTTTAATCTTTGGAAAGGTTCAGACATTTAAAGGAGGAAATGTTTGCTGCAAGACCATTAATTTCAAACACAAGACTATGATTCAACTTAGTGCTTCTTTTAATAAACTTTCATTTGAAAAATAATTAGGAGAAAGGTTGACAAATATGACACAGTGGATCAGATCATTTGCATTTCATCTTTAAAAAGTAGCATCCAATGAGTCTCATCATCAAGGCACATATGAAATGAGTTCACTGTTCTTGACTTGAAAGTCACCAATTCAGAGCTGAATGGTTTTTGAGAAGGACAGCTAAGGATTTAGAGCCAAGTTTGCCCCAGACCTCCATATTAGTTAGAGCAATCTGGGATTTCTGTATCATTGTGACCTAAATTGTGGTCAAGAACATCATGTGTGCAATTACTTGCATCTATAAAAATGGAAGCTAGCGTCTGAAAAATTAGTCTTAAAAAGCAGTGAATAAACACGGTGACTTTAGTTATCTTGGTTCAGATTTCTTTCCTTTTGCCATCAGGCTTCAATTAGAGCAGAATCACACTCATTTTGACGGCATAAGAAAACCCTCAGCAATAATCCCTAAGCAAACAAAATGATGTAATTCACAAGACGACCTACCTAGCTCTGCCTATTTAGGTTTTTACATATTGCCTGTTACCCTACGTTTTGCATACTTCACCTAGCAGTAAGTGCAATAAAACATAACATACCAATAAAATAAAAATGATGTTTTAACAAACATACACCACTGGAGATTTCACACGCCTGTCACGTCAGTATGCCACATACTAATGCTCTGACACGTGTACACTAAGTGACGATCGCAAAGCACGTCTCAAATTGAGCCAGTCTGGGATGCTATAGTATGCACATGTTTTTTTCTAGCATGACAAACTGGGGCACACCAGCCCTTCAGTAGCTGCCAAACTTCCCCCATGGCCTGCCTCTGACTCCTCTCTACAGATTCAGGTTGATGAAAATGAGAGGTCTTGCAGGTAATACTGCTCCTGCACCTGAGGTGGCTTGAAGGCTCTGGAAATAGGAGAGGCCAGAAGAACCTACAATCCTGGGATACTGGAAATTAAAATAAGCATCAAATGCACAGGGACAGGAATGTATAAAATCTTAGTTCCAGTGTAAATGAAAGTACTGTTATGCACTCATGGAGACAAAAATAACAAGGGTTTATTTATGTTTCACAGCGTTCAGGGATGTTAAAGAGAGGGAGAGGGCTCAGGGAACATGGTACTTTCCTGGCATAAGAAGAAACATAATCCATCTGCCAGACCCCTGAAGCACAAGAAAAAAGAGGGAGTGACTAGCACTGCGCACAGGAGCAGCAGAGCCTGCAGGGCTATTTCCGGGTGTTTTCCTGTGCTGTTTCCAGGCATTACCTGAAACTGGGTGTTATGGTCCTCACGCTACAGAAGGGGGAACTGGACCCTAGAGAAAACAAGGGATACATCTGAAGTCAAAGAGCCAGTTTGCCACAGAGGTGTCCAAACTCTCAGACTGCCAGGCTACCTGGAGTCAATGAATATTCTCCAGGATTGACCTACGGCTGATGTTTTTAATTAGTGTCAGGTTTAAAACACCCCTTAAAACAGAGGGGGTTTTCCAACATTGGTAAACCTCTTTCTACGAGGAGGAGCTCTTTTGGAAAAAGGCGTGTGTGGACAGGGAAGAGGGAGTTATTTTGAAAGAAGAGGAAAAAAGAAAAAGAAAAGGTGCCCTGGTGGCCACTCTGCCTATAGTAATCACAGCTTAAATACGAGACAATATCCATTCGTGTGGAAGCTATCTTTTGAAAAAGCAGATCGCTTTTTCAATGTGCTTTTGCTGTGTTGACACTCTCTTTTGGAAGAAGTTTTTTTGGAAGCTCTCTTCTGGAAAAGTTTCTTTCGAAATAAGCCTGCAGTCTAGACATAGCCTTAGGACAAGAAGCAATAGGAATTTTTTCCTAATATCCAACCTAAAACCTCCCTTGCTGCAGTTTAAGCCCATTGTTTCTTGTCCTATCCTCAGAGGCCAAGGCAAACAATTTGACTCCCTCCTCCTTGTGACTCCCTTTTAGATACTTGAAAACTGCTATCATGTCCCGTCTTAGGCTTGTTTCATTTGGAAAGGAGAAGACTAATTCTTTCAGTCTTCCCTCGTAGCTCATGTTCTCTAGACCTTTCATCATTTTTGGGGCTCTCCTCTGGACCTTCTTCAATTTCTCCACATCTTTCTTGAAATGTGGTGCCCAGAACTGGACACAATACTCCAACTAAGACCTAATCAGAGTAGAGCAGAAGAATGACTTCTCATGTCTTGCTCACAACACACCTATTAATGCATCCCAAAATTATGTTTAGCTCATGGCCCACTATGACCCCTAGATCCCTTTCTATAGTACTCCTTTCTAGATAGTCGCTTCCCATTAAGTATGGATGCTATCTTTCGAAAAAGCAGATCACTTTTTCGATGTGCTTTTGCTGTGTAGATGCTCTCTTTTGTTAAACTGCATTTGTTCTTATTAAACTTCATCCTATTTATCTCAAAGTAATTCACTTAGATGAGGTTTAACTGGTAATTCAAAGTAAGGGGTTTATTTCGGAATCACCCTTCTCTGCCGCGTGTAGACGTGGGCAGTTATTCTGGGCTATGCAATTTCCAAAATGGCGACTGCCCAGGAACATGCTAATGAAGCGCAGGATATTTAAATCCCGCGCTTCATTTGCAATTTCAGTCGCCCTCATTAGCCTCCCTAGTTCAAACTAGGGGGCTAGTATAGACATACCCTTAGGAAGGAACAATCAGAGTAGAATAATAAGAAGAATAAGGGGGTCTAATTCAAACAACTGTGAATTTAATCTACACAGAACAATTCAAACTGGCCCAGATTCAGCTGTGTGAATTATATGAGAATGTGTAAGTGACTTGAAAGCAGCAGGGTTTAGTGGAGTCAGCATAACGCGAGCCATCAGGAGATTTGGGTTCTAAGCCTGCTATGAGGACTAGTGGACTAAAACACTCAAACCAGTCACTGTCAGAGATAGAACTGGGACTCAGGAGAGTCAGTCTCTATTCTTCTATGGACCATGTGGACTCCTGGGATACATTTCCCTCCTTACTGTGTGATTTTCCTATTATTCCGTAGGCCAAAATTTCCTCTCCAGTTTTTGCAGTTCCCTCTTAGTACATTTAGTCCAGCTGAAGCAGGTCCTTTAGCATCAATCCCTCCCCACACCATACAAGTTTAGAAGACACTGCACAGGAGTGGGGTCCCTGCTGTCACACTCTAATGCAGAACTAGAACCCTAGTGTAGGCTACATGGGATGCTCTCTGGGTAGGTCTGCTCTGCTGCTTGGCTAGACATACCTGCACCAGATGGCTAAAAACAGCAGTCACCCTTCAATGTAGCTACAGAGGCATGAGCTTCAGGATGAGCTGTGTCAGCAGGCCAGGGACCCACATTGCTAGAGTGCACTAAAGACTGCCACACTGAAGACTGCTACTTTTAGCTGCGGTAGCATGATGAAAGCTATGCCTAGCCATGCTCCAATCACACTGCAGATCGCAGTGCAGGCTATACCCTAAGTGCAAGACCAAGAATAAGTGACTGAGATGCTTTTTAAAATGAAATTACCATATTGATAAAATAATTAAAATAAATGGATTTCCATAATGCATAATAAAATGTAAGTGGCTAAAGCATGAAAAAGACATCACTTATATTGCATCTATGACACATTAGCACTCAACTCTTTATATACAGCTCTTCACTACAATAAATCCTTAACATAAAGGTGTGTAATATGTACCTATTATGTAAAAAACATAAAAAATCATAGTTTTAGCAATATACAAAATTACTCTACTACAATTTATGGTGCATAAACCGTGTTAAATATGCAATGCAATATGGTATAGTTATAACCTAAAAGATGTGTCAACATCCCTTAAAGCACATAACAATAAACAAAAACATTTAATTTGAGCTACAGTGTATAACATATGTTTGGTTTGTTTTATTGTACTTAGGTAAAAATCCTGTTTTTTACTCTCCTAGAATTGTTGTTATTGTCATTGTGTAGAGATAAATTTTCCAATAGCCCATTGATACGTAGGTAAGACCCCAAACTATGGTCTCTGGTTAAGCCTTTGCAGAGGCCTTGCTGTGCAGTCGAGGCAAAGACACAAGGCCTTGATGAGCCAAAACAGATAACAGGAAACTCTGGGAAAACAGGACAGACACAGGACAGCAGCCCTATCTGTTTATAAGCTAAGCAGCGCAACACCAAGTGGAAAGCAATAATTGGGTACCATTATCATGAATTTCACATACACACCCAAGGTTATGGCTCTGCAGAATGCCACCCAGTCTGCTTCTTGGCATGGGAAAGCACACCCAGCTGCCTTCTCAAGGCTAACCACAAATTGTTGCCAATGAACTAGAGATAGCCCACTCTAACAAGCCCAACTCGCAAATCTACCAAAGGCATACTTTAAACAATTGCTTGCTGCGTACCTTACTTTGTCTTTGTTTATACCCCCAGAACACCACCTATAAACCACCCCCGCACATGTTGGAAAAGCACCATCAGCATTCCTATGAATCCCAACCGGAAAATAGCTATGCCTTGCAAGGCAATCCTTGGGGAGACCCTATACCGTCTATTGTAATTATTTGCTTGGCAGTGTTTGCTGAGCCCAAGTGGCCAAGTGGCACTCCACCAGCGCTGTGCGTAATAAACCTTCCTGCTTGAATCTATATGGTGTATATATGTTGGTTTCCAAAACATTTAGATCCCACCAAAGCATCTACCACTTGTTTGAAAACAAAGGCTGAGAATTCATGGAGAGGGATTCAGTTTCTCTCAATTTTGGAACATGTTTTCTGACTCTGATTTACCAAGTTCAAAGGGTGAAATTGGCAATCAATTTTCATAAATGGCTTTGTGAGCTAAAGCACACCTGATAAAGACCAGCTTTGCACAGAATGGCTAGGGAAGGTAGGAAGGGAGAGAGCAACAATGCATATTTCTGGTCAAAGATTTCTGGAAAAGGCAAGTCGCAGCAGGAAGATCTGCTTTCACTTGCTGTTGTCATGGATGGAAATTGGTATACCAACCACCTCAGCGAGTAACAGGGCTGGCTGGTAACGAGAAAGGAGTGAAGGAAGCCTGCTGGCCAAGAAGAGGCACCACAGCATGGACTGCACTGATGGACCAGCAGGGGGAGTGGCTAGCCCTATATGCTACCACTATGTGCAACCACCAACCTTGCACTCCCAACCTCAAATCCAAAGGGAGTTTAACACACACAACTTTGAAGTAATAATTTTGCTGCAACTGAAATAAAATGAAAACGACTTTTTTTTTTGGCCACGAGAAAGAGTCCAAAAGAAGAGCCACATGTGTTTTGATGGCTGAATTTGGTCCAAATCTACCCTCATTGAAGAAATGTGACTCCTCCTGCTGACTTCCATGGGAGTTGGGATGAAGCTCTGAATGTGAAGAACAAACCAAGGAAGAAACTGCATTTTTCAATTGAAAAGAGCCAATAAAAAATTACCTTTTTACTTCTTTGGCATCACTTGCAATGAAGAATCCTAAAGTACCTTCTTGAATCTTGACATGGTTTCCAGGATTGATTAATATACTGCTCAATGAAACACAAACAAACACAAAAAGACAAAGGCTGTGAGTTTATATCACTTCTCATGGAGTGCTCAAAAATGCTGTATTTTTTGTCTTATTCTAGGGAACCCACTAGTCAGGAAAGGCTATAAGGAAATTTGAAGCCAGTTTCTTCTTTAAAATTTCCAATCAGACCACTGCTTCAACATCAACAATGGGTATCATTACAGGACTTCAATATGTAACAGGCGTGTGTATCTTCCCTTAAAATCATATCACCATTTCAGCTCTAAAGTCACTACTTTCTTACATTCTAGCCATCACAGAATTAGCATCTTTTACCAAAACAAAGCAAAAAGAGCATTTCAGAAAAGACATGTGTGAATCGGAACAGTTTAGCTTTCTTGCGCTGTTATACAGGCTGATGAAAAAGTTCATGATATGGTGAAAAGGGAAGAGATTCCCCCCCCCCCCCCCCCAAGGAAGCAACTGCGTGATAATAGTACAAAGGCATTTCATGAATTAAATGATTTTAAATATCATTGTGCCAATTTCTTATGAAAAATACTGTAATGGGACCCCAACTGTATATATTATATTGTTTATAATATAATAAATATACACATACACTCAAGGGGAATGGTACAAGACAACCAGTCGCTATTACTGAGGAAAACATAAAATGAATATAACATTTATAAAAAAGCCTTTACTATACAGCCTCTGGAAAAAAACAAAATAACCCAGCCACCCTGACAGAGTGACTGCAATTCAGTTTGATGGAGGAAATCGCAGGTTAACATTGGGGGTGGGGGTGTTGATCTCTGCTTATGTGTAAAATATCTGCTACACCGTCGAGAAGATTTAGCACCAGAGTATTTTTGGTTATGGTAATTTTATAAGGTATCAGGCAGCCATGTTTATTCTTCATCATGTTTTACTATGAAGTGTAAAATAACTCCGCTCTTGACTATAAGTTTAATAAAGCTTGCCAAATGTTTCACTTTCTTTTTTATCAAGTTTAAGCTTTGTAAGTTAAAGAGTAGTAGGAGTATGCATGCAAGATTTACAGTAAACTAGGGATAAAAGAAACTATGATGCTTGTGGCTTTATCAGACAGTGACTTTTAGGAAAGATGTAAATGCAGCAATCGATAAAACGTATATGTGAATGGACATAAGGTGCTAATATTGCAAGTATGCGCATTGCTAAAGATTTGTACCCTTATTATTTGGGAAATATAGGCTCAAATGTTTCCATAGTCTTGATTATAGATAAATTATTGAGTTAGATAATGCTGGTAAGTACAGAATGTTTTCTTAAATACATAACATTTTCATATACTCTACTTTATATACTGAATATGTATGACTTATGCATGTGCATCTGCTCACATACTTTTATATACAGATGCACACATATACACATCAAAAATCTTATGTGACAAGAACATTACCTAACTTTTAAAAGCTGATTTTGCAAGCTTACTGTCAGATATAAGGCTGCCAGTGCACCCTAAATTCGGCCTCTTGGGCATGTTTTAGGATATAGTCCTCATTGTCATGATCATGTACTATTTTTAGCTCCTTAACCGAATAGTTTGGATGCTGCTCACTGAATAATAAGCTGCTCAATAGTTTATTGCTTCACCTGTAGCCCTGTGCAGACAATCCTGTTCTATGTACAGAATTATTCACCGCCTCATGGATTTTTCAGCACTATAGTATCTGACTACTTCCTAAATATTTATTCATTAATTTGCATAGCACATCTGTGGAGCGAGAGGTGTGTGTGTGTGTGTGTAGAGGGGTGGATTATTCCTATTTTGCAGTGGGGAGACGAGCAGAAGCAGTGGGAGACTAAGGTTAAAAGAGTTTAGTCGTTTTAGATACCTGATCTGACATTACAAAAGCCTGATATTTTTCAGACTACTTAGGATTATATAGCACCTGGTATGTTTAAAGCCTCCCTTTCCTCATTCACAAAACAGCTCCAGCTTCTGCAACAACGGAGGCGGCTAAGATCCTACAGACAACAGCCTCCATCACTACACAAACCTAATTTGTTCTAAAGCACAGTCCATCCAGTCCAATGAAAGAGGCAAGAGGTCCTGAAAAAAGTGTGTCCAAGGGGACTGAACTGAAGATGTACAGGCAACCTTAAGTCTGACATTTGCTAACTTTTGAGTGCTTGACTTGGCAACTAAAGTGTTCTTTTACTTGGGGAGGGGCAAGAAGGTTGATACAATTTTCTACATTTTAAAAAAGCAAACTGAAAAAACAAGACATTCGATTACATGGAATTATATCGGCACCCACATGGCGGGAGCCTTTAGAACTACCGCACAGATCTCTGCTACTCAAGTTAAAAGAGAAACTGATAGCAACAGTAGATGGATGAGACACATTCTTTGCCAGTGGTTGGGTGTCATGGATATTTGATCCCAGCGAACAGTATCCTCCAGAATTCCTGAGCCTCAACATTTTTACCTGTTAGCAAAGACCTTTCTGCTCCTGTCCCACTGAAACCTGACACATTCTGCCTCCTTTCTCCAGCCTATCCCTTCTCACTCCTCCTTGCCTTCGTTTTGCCCTTACCTCCTCATCCTAGTCCAAGACTCCTCACCTAGCCAGTCCCAGTCTCCAACTCCAACACTTCCCATCTTAGTCACAGTCTCCTGGCTCAGCAAGTACCATTTTTTCTTCCCCCTTCTCCAAATTTTGTATTCCATCTTTCCCACCCAAAGCTCTTTGTCCTAAACACCTTTCCTCCCTGTGACATCAGATTCTTGGTCTCTCTGATGTGAGTCAGGCTGCTTACTCTGCCATCTTGTCAGGATGCCAGTAGCTGGGAAGGGGAAAGTGTGATAAACACAAGAGTGACATTTTGCCTCTTCTCAACACTGGTATCCAGTGACAAAACAGCAATAGAATCCAGAAGTAATAATGGCAGGGGAAGCCCTACTCGGCCCCTACTGTCCCGGGATGCATCATGTTCAGTGCAGATGGAATAGTCTGAGAATTCAGCTGCCAGTAAAACAAATCTCTTTGCACCATGGACAAATAGATATTTCAAATGTTAGTGAGTCTGCGTTTTTTCACAGAAAGTGCAAGAGGAATATCCACAACACATTGATAACCCCTATGACAAATGTCAAGACCTTGTTCCAAAGCATGGAGATGAAAGATGAAATGACTGTAAAATATTTTTAAAGAGCAAAAGAACATATTTTTCCTAAATTTCATTCTTGGAAATTGATCAAGTAGCCTGAGGCAGATACCAGGTATGGAAACTTTTCTCCCAAACCGTAAAAGTCTGTCAAGGTGACAAGCACCTGAAAAGAGTGTCTTATAATGGGAAGTGACAGGCAAACTTAACTTTAGGTGACATTTTCAGTTTCACCTTTAATATGTATGTAGAATACCACATCACATGAATTGAGTTCATATCTGTCAGAAAATTTTGAACTATACTATGTCATAACCACAAAATAAGGACCGTGTCCATGATGGGAATAAAAAAGAAATCATTTTTCTTAATAGTATTAACAATAAATAACAGCAGAGGTTCACATAGGTTTGCTTTTATTCTCACACATTTTTGTAAGTAACACAAACATCAGCTACTCACAAGCAAGTCCTATTCATCTGGAATGCTTTCGAAGAGCAACTAAAAGAAGGTATTTCTGATGCGATAGCTCTCTTACAAAAGCTAACAAACATAGCCCAGGCTAGTGATACTAATTATTGATTCAAATAGATATAGAGGGAAAGTATTATTGAGTGACTGGGGAAAAAAAACCTGTGAACTTAATAACTTACCCTTTACAATGATATATATCTGAATAACAAGTCCATAATAACCAACTTGTATGATTGTGTGTCTCAATAGAGAAGATGATGTGGTATAGAAATCTTGGGGATCTAGAAGAAGATGACTTTTACCAGAACTTCATCCAGTCTCAGCATCTCCTTAATGTACCCCTAGTCTTTTATACATAGTGAACAGCAGTGAATACAGCAAAACTATAAAATGCATTGTATGACATGCATTGGATCAAATATACACTGATATCAAAGTCATTTGTTTCTTTTAATCTAATACCTACCTACAAAATCAGACCAGGAATGTCATATAATTTGGAACTTTTATAGTTCCAGCTTAGGTTAGCTTCAGATCTAATGAGGAAATAGCCAGCTAGAACACTTTTGAGATGTAGCTTCTTTGGCAGTCCTACTTTCAGGAGTATTTTCCTCTAGCAGAAAGGGATCTCAAAGTTTCTCATGACATGGGCCACATCTCAATACAAAGATTATGAATGGAAGGGTAGCTTGTAAAGGACACAAACATGTGAGTCATGTGGCCAGATGGTTACACGAAAAACAAATATTAGGAAAATATTTAAAATTTTTGCGGTAGTTTATTGCAATTTAGTAGCTGAAAATGTGGAGAAGGAAACAGTTCCACGTGACCAATCAGTTATCCATAGAACTCAAGCAATTTCTCTGTGGGCCACCCACCACAGTTTGGAAACATTTGCTCTAGTATAATGTGGGTCAGTTGGTAAAATGGGTTTGTTTGAATCACCTGCATTTTAATACAGCCAAATGCAAGTTCATATATCAAGCAAGAGCAAATGCAGGTCACATTTACAAGATGAGGCAGCATATCCTCAAATGCAGTGCCTCTCTAAAGGACTTAGGCAGGTAACAAGGGGGCATGAGCTCCAAGTGTAATGCAGTAGTTAAGAGGGCAAGCACAACCCTTGGATGTATGAGTAGGAGACTATCAAGGAGGAAGATGGAGATGGTAGGGAGAATATTACTGGAATACTGTACACAGTTCATTCTATTAAGTTTTCACAAGAGAAGGGTAAGACATGACAAATGTCCATGAGCAAGGGATATCTGATAGTAAGATAATTTCTTACTATTCTATTGAAATATATATAAATATATATATATATATATATATATACACACACATACACACACACATATACAGGGCTAGCCAAGCAGCAGGGAGCCTTGCTTGCCAGCCACGTAGAAGTGAACACTGTGCATGCACAGATTGTGCTGTGCATGCGCTAACTGCGCTGCTAATTTGTTGAGCCCTGTGTGTGTGTGTGTGTGTGTGTGTATGTGTGTGCGCGCGCGTGTATAAACCCTCTTCCATACATTTGAGTAGAGGAGAAAACTTTTTCTATCTTCCCAAACTGCCCAGCAATCTTCAGTCTGACTCACAGAAAAAGTGAACCATAAGATTTGTTCCCTGCATTCCTATTGAATTCTAGATATTAGTGCATATAGTTATTGAAAATGAATTCATGAAAAAAAAGTGTTATGTTTTATTTTGTTGGACTTCTGCTCAAGTGAAGCCTCTGTTCAGATCATAAGTGAACACAAGCTTGGGCCCTGAGGCTGAGCAACAGTTCCATAACACAAAGGTACCACTGGTGTGACTGTCAGGTTTGTTCAGGAAAGATCGCAAACTTGATTACCAGGGATGGCAACAGAACAGGACTTAATTTAAGATGCATTGACAGAAGTGTGTATGGAAACCATGATGAAAATCACAGAGAAGGCAGCAGATCAAGACAAGGCACTTTAACAGGAACCTTTGTCTTCCCGTCTTGGGGATCCACACAAGTGATGCTGCGGGACAGATTGAAGATGCGTTGGTAGAACTTTGCTGGGAAACGCCCACAGCATGAACTAAACTATGTCTAACTCTACAGTATAATTAGAGCTTTATGTTTTACTTTCACTTGGATACATTTTCAAAAGCAACAGGTGACTTAGAAGAACAAACCCCATTTTCCAAAGCTCTGAAGCGAAAATTTAATCCCTCATTGATAATATCTAACCCAAAAAGAGCAACATGTAATATGTACACATCAATCAACACCACACCACACCCGTGGGCATCCATGACAAAGAACATTTTCTGACCCAGCGATATTCCTCTTCGTATTTTTCAGGTACACTTCTAACTTCCATTGATCCCCGCCGTAAAATATGGGCCCATTTTTTTAACTCAATGAAGAAAAAATGGCAAACTTTGAAGTAAATCAGTCAAAAGCCATGACAACTCTGGTTTAAACTTTGTGGTAATGTACTGTACC
Source organism: Pelodiscus sinensis (assembly GCF_049634645.1). Taxonomy (NCBI): domain Eukaryota; kingdom Metazoa; phylum Chordata; order Testudines; family Trionychidae; genus Pelodiscus; species Pelodiscus sinensis. The sequence continues at coordinate 9,815,236 of NC_134718.1, forward strand.
ATTCCCCATGCAACTATAATAGAAACACTAATATATTCATCAGTCACATATTATAATAGTCATATTATAATAGTCATATTAACTGAAACGAGATAATGGAATGTTATTGACTATAGCTATCACATATAAACACAGCTACCATTTTAGACTGGTTCATGCTGTGCCCAGATGAAATGCACAATATTAGTGCAATGGCCTTTTTAATTGTGCCATGTCACAAAAAAACTATCAATTATAGAAATAATTTGAACCATTATGGCTTTTCAGAATATATTTTGAAAGCACGTGTGAGGGTAGGTGCACAAACCAGCTTTTGGGATCTGTGTGAATACCAGCTGCACACCGCTTGTAACTCTTAGGCATTGCTTCTTTCTTCTGGGCTCTATGACTGATATGAGTACAAATTCCATATAGCTATACATAGAAAATTCTATTACGACACTAAAAAGGATACAAGGCAAAAGACACATTGCAACATTACATGCTACAGTATATTAAAGCTTCATTACTACAAGCAAACAGAAACACAACAAGTTGCTCCCAGCAATTAAGTTCTTAATAAGAATGACTACTAAGTGTGCCCTATATGCACACCAGAGATTTAATTGCGCAGAAATTAATACTCTGTAAAATACTTCAATTAGTGTTTTTGGTTTACGGTATGAATCAACTAGGAATACAATGGAAACAAATGGACTCAGCAGCATAAAGTATTTTACTCTGGGAGCAAGCAACTGCACTTGGTACCACACTTTTTCACACTGCTCAACATGCCAGTATCAGCATGCCTTCACCACAAGGTAAATATACTCAAAAGCAAGAAGCCAAGTAGAGGTGCAACAACTGCAGATCCTTGAAGATGCTGTGTTGCAGTAACTTCTCTGCAGTTGGATCATATCAATAATGCCAAACTGACAGGAAGCCACCTCTCCTTTCACACATTGACTCAAAAACACAGTAAAGTGAGACAATAAAGAAAATAAACACAACACACAGAACACACACAATGGAACACATGTGGAAATTAAGGTTGGAGTATGTGATTAAGTAGGAAACCAAAATATGTCTTAACAATGAGGAGTCTCCAAAAGACATCACACACAGTCAGGCTGTGATAAGTTGTTAAAAATAAGGATTTGATAGGCCCCGCCTTGCTTATTTCATTCAAACCAAAAACAAAATGTAATGTAGGCTGAAGATGAGGCCTATAACATGGTTATTAGAGGAATGCACAAAACATGCCAACACAAAAAGAAAAAAAACAAAGCAAAGTCTTTCATTTGAGATGTTTCAATAAATAAGCTCATGTAATAAAATGATTACGAACATACAGCATAAACTACCTATAAGGACTTCACTGGAACAGTACAGTCGCTTTAATATGTACTGTATTACAATTAATCTGGAGCAGCAATGCAAAAAAATCAGGCATTCAGTCACTGGTAACGGGAGGTGAAACTATGAGAGCACAAAGTATTGTACAGTAAAACACATATTTTACAGAAAGACTCTGTGGGACGAGTGGCTATCTCTAAGGTTATGAATATGGAGATAAAATGGCAGCACAAAGACTGGTAGACAGAGGACGTGTCACAATACAAAACAAATTAACAAAAAGAGAAAAAAAAGGATGGTGAACAGCAGAACGAGTTTGATTTCCAAATGTAAAATTGGATATATCTATTGTTCCATGACGAAATAAAATTCTAATGCTTATTTTTATTTTATATTTCCTGCAAAGAAGTTAGTGCATGAGTCACAAGAACCAATAAAAAATAAAATGATTCTATTTTCTCTCCTCTGTGAAATTGGGGGCTCATATATAAATATGCATATATATATATATACACACACACAGAGACACATGAATATATATATATATGTACATATATAGAGAGAAAGATAGACAAAGGTGTTATCTTCCTGAGTTCTTGGCAAGGAATTAGTCCTGAAGTTAGAAGGAGTGAAGGTAGGATTGAGGTTGGAAGGAAAGGTAACGAAGAGGGCATACCGCTTTCGGCTTCTGCAAACGACAAGAAAAAAATTGCAAATCAAACACTTTGATAAGAAATCAACTGACACCAAAACAAAAGCAAAAAAACCCTTTATTTAAAATTCTTCAATGACCAAAACATTAAAAAAGGTTTTTCTGCTGAGAATGAGGACAAATAAATGGAGAGACAAAGAGAATATTAACAGAGGAGTAAAACATAGGGTGCACAAGGGAAGAATGTGGCTTTTGTTCTTTCTTATTCTTGGAAGAAGAAAAAAAAAGTGAGGGAATGGAAAAACTCCAAACAACACTGAGGAATCAGGATGAGGATTTTTTTGCGTGTCTTTGCAGTTTGTATTGATGAGGTTGTAGTATATTAAAGATTTTTTTTCTCATGATCTCAAACAAATTTGCCACATGTCTTGTTGGATTATTTTTAGGAGATTATGTGTTTCTGCAACTTTCTTAAGAAACAGTATTCAACTTTAGGGCTGCATCACTGAAGCAACAGTAAATCTAAAAAAGTGTTTCTCAAGCATGTTAGCATCAACTGTATCTAGGATTATTAGCCCAAGAGTAAAATAAATTACTTCAAAAACACTAACAGCTACCTCAAATTCTGATCTGCCACTGGGGCCAGTTAGAGTTCACCATCAGAAAATTCCATTTACTTAAGTGAGATTCTGCATAAGTACAGGGAGCTACATTAGTGGAATTCAAATCAGGATCAAAATTTTAAATCTCTTAAAAACTGAACCTAACTTTAATATAAAAATACTATAAGATACAATATAATTATGCGTTACATTAAACATGTAGAATTTGTAATCAGCATAAACCATGGTTCGTCATTTTTGTTTCAAAAATCATATTTTACATTGACCATGTGTATATGGTTGTAATAAACATACTTGTATTTGCATAAACGATTGGGTTTCTTTTCTTTTTTGTAACTAAAACCTTTTTATAACTTTAAAAATGCTTTTGATTACTCTTCTTGAAATAAAACGAAGTTTAAATTGTAATGTGAACAAATAATTAAAAAGGTAAAAAACAAACCAAAACATGATCTGACATATGTACACACCAAATGACTGCTTAGGGAAATGGGTGTTTATATTATGGCTGAGACTGTGGCTCTAGTGAAGTCAATGGGAGCTTTGCTATTGATTTCAGTGGGGCCAGGATTTCACCATGTGTCTCTTTAAAAATGAGTACAGTAGTGTGACTCATCCTGTAGTTCTTGCACAGGAAAACTAAAATGAGAGAGACTTTTCTGTGCAACTACAGGAACAGGTATATTATTTGCTTATGTAAACAGATAAATAATATATATTATTAAAATAACAGAAATCAGGGACAAAAACTGTTGTCTGGTTAGGTGTTCAGGACCAACATACAAAGAGAGCTTACTCACTTTGTGCAGTGACTGGAGTTCTTTGAGATGTGCAGTCCCATGGGTTCTCCACTGCAGGTGTAACGGCCACTGGGTGGATTTGAACCAGTGGCCTCTGGTGCTTAATGTAGGAGTTTCTACAGCTTGAGCTATATTAGCCAACTATCGCTCAAGCTGTAGAGGCTCCTACACTAAGCTCCAGAGGTCCAACGTTCAAATCCACCTGCTCATCCTGGGTCTCTGAAGCTGGGGATGCCCTTCCTCAGCTAGGGGAAGTATGTAACCCACATACCTAGGCTATGTCTACACTCATGGGTTCTTCGCAAGAATGGCTGTTCTTGCGCAAGAACCCACAGAGCGTCCACACTGCCCGCCCGCTTTTGCGCAAGAAGATTTACAGAACAGTGTCGGAAGACAGGGTTTCTTGCGCAAGAGCTACGCTCTTTTCTAACAAGTGTAAGTCCTCCTGTGCAAGAGCTCTTGCTCAAGAAGGCAGTGTGGACGCATGGCAGGGGTTTCTTGTGCAAGAAAGCCCTATGGCTAAAATGGCCATCAGAGCTTTCTTGCAAAAGAGAGCGTCCACACTGCCATGGATGCTCTTGTGCAAAAGCACATGGCAGTTGTGGACATGTTCTTGCACAAGAGTTCTTGCACAAGAACCTTTGCATAAGATGTTCTTGCACAAGAACCTGCCAGTGTAGACATAGTCCTGGTGTGCTTCACTGTCCCATGCAGTGGCACTTAGACCACTTACAGTGAGAGATAAGAACAAGGGAGCTCTGCAGCCTAAGCTGAGAGGCCACTGGCTTTACAGCTCAAGTTGTAGCTGGTTCTATACTAAGCTCCAAAGAACCCCAGGTTTAGATCTGTCCATGGCAGTTATCCATGCTCCATTAAGCAGAGATTTTTGTTAGCAGTGCCCTTTTGGCCTGCATCTGAGCCCTGCACATTCTTGTACCCTGAACTGCCCTCATTTCCCTCTCTATTGCAAAGTATCACAGAGCTAGCTCCAAAGCAGAGGGGAAAGAGGGTGGATAGCGGACCACCTACATGGACACAAATCTAGAAAACTCGTGTTACTGCACAAGCAGAGTAAATTCGTCTCCTTCTTCAAGGAGCATTGCCGGTGAGTGCTCTGCTTGAGTTGACTCCCCAGCAGTAAACTTTTAAGGAGTTGGGAGTTTTTTTAACAGAGTCCGTTGGTGAAGTAGGGCTTGTATAACCTACTGCTGCATCTGATTTTGCTGTGGGTAGTAAGTAGAAAATGTATGCACCAATGACCATGTTATAGCCTGGCAGTTTTCAGCAACTGAACAACTTTGAGTGGGCTACAAGCATAGATGATGATCAAATACAGCATGCAGTCCCTTGCAGGGAAGTCAGAACATCGGCACAACAATAAGAGGCAACAATTTATCCAGAAATCTCTACAGAAAGTCAATGAGTGGAGACATAGGCACTGTTTCTATTGCATAGGTCGAGGGAGCCTATGAGTCTTCTTGAATGGTCCAGTTCTATCCGAGTGAAAGACCAAAGTTCACTTAACATCTCATGGACAGGAGGTACTCTCTTGTGTAGGCTCACGCAGCATAGGAGGGGAGAGGACAAAACAATGGGTGAATAGTTTGGTCAAAATGTAACTCAGCAGAAGCCTTAGGTAAAACTTTGGATAGGGTCCTAATAATATCTCACCCTTGCTGACCTGTCTTTAGAGGACAAAAATGAGCTTGGCTTGGTCCTTCTTGATTTTGATGAGGATGTTTAACAGTAATTGAGTGGGAGGATATGCATAAAAATGACCTTTTGTCCATGTAATAAGGAAAACATCTCCTAGATATTGGGGATTAAGTCCCTCTCTGCAACAGAATTTCAAGCACTGTGTGTCGACTGTCATGGCAAAAAGGTCAATCTCTGGACATTCTCAAGAAAATATATTCTCTGATGACTCAAGAATCCAACTCCCATTTCTAATTCACGGAGAAATGTCTGCCAAGGTCCTCTGCCATGTTGTTTTGTGCAGATAGCCTATCAGAGAGTTCTCTCAGCTTCTTATTTTCTATGCACCAGATTCAACTTTATCGCTTCAGTTCATAGCGTGGTGGAGTGCACACATGCTGATGAATGGTGTAATACATGCAAGCCATGTTGTCTGTCATAATCTTCATATACTTGTTCTTGAATAGGGGAAGAAAGTGAAGGCAAGCTACTCTGACTGCTCTTCACTGTAACATATTGATGTGCAAGCACTGTTCCTATTAGGATCATTTGCTTTCATCTATGTGATGACCCAAATCCATATCTGATATAAATGATAGGGGAATCCTGATTGAACAGGGTTATTGCACAATCCATGGAAGAAAACTGTTACTAGGTGAGTGACTGAAGGATACAGATACGCATTTCTTTAGACTGTGTATTTTGGGTATATAAGCTGTTCTGTGCCTTCACGGCAGACATTAAAGATGCAACCTGTGTCTCAAAAATGCAAACACCTACCTGTCCCAGCAGCTGCAGATATGTTCTAGCTGGGTAACAGCTTCCTTGCTCTAAAGGAACATATCCAAAAACAAACAGCGGTCTGTATCAAGATGATACACTCTGCCTGTTGTCAAACCTAAAAATTCTCCTGTAGAGAGAATTAGCTGTCTAAGAATCAAGATTGATCTCTCAAGATTTATCTGCAGGCCTAGATTTTGGAAGAGCAAAGTTGTTGTTGGAACTGCCATCGAAACCTCTTGATATCCTTTTCCCTCGAGGAGTCAGTTGTTGAGGTAGGGAAAGCCTGTTATTCCTAGATGACAGGTAGGCAGCTACAACCACCATGGTCATTGAGAACAGCCTTGGGGTGCATGACAGGCTGAAAGGTCTGGCCCAATACTGGTAATAATTGTGATTGACTGTGAAATGAAGGTTTTTTTGTGAGAGGGATGAATCACTAAAAAGAAAGAAAATGCAGGACTATGTAGCACTTTAAAGACTAACAAGATGGTTTATTAGATGATGAGCTTTCGTGGGCCAGACCCACTTCCTCAGATCAAATAATGGAAGAAAATAGTCACAACCATATATACCAAAGGATACAATTTAAAAAAAATGAACATACATGAAAAGGACAAATCACTTTTCAGAACAGAAGGGGGATGTGGGGGGGGGGGGGGGAAAGGAAGGTGAATGCCAGTGAGTTAATGATATTAGAGGTGGGGAAGGGGAAATGTCTGTGAGTTAATAGTATTAGAGGTGATAATTGGGGAAGCTATCTTTGTAATGTGTAAGATAGCCGGGGTCTTTGTTAATTCCGGTGCGGAGAGTATCGAATTTTAGCATGAATGCCAGTTCAGAGGATTCCCTTTCAAGTGCAGATTTGAATGTCTTCTGAAGTAGAATGCAGGTTAGCAGGTCATTAAGACTGTGTCCTTTCTGGTTGAAATGACAAGCAACTGTTTTTTCTTTGTGATCCTGTCTAATGTCTGTTTTGTGGGCATTGATTCTTTGGCGAAGTGTCTGAGACGTTTGTCCAATGTACATAGCAGACGGACACTTACGGCACATGATAGCATAGATTATATTTCTGGAGGCGCAGGAAGCATCTTGGAAGTTGAGGGTCACAAACCAGTCCCCTAATTTCAAGGTGGAAATTATGACTGCTAGGGAAACCACCCTGAATTTCAAATGTCTGACATGCTGGTTCAATTGTCTGAGATCTCATATCTGCCTCCAATCCCTGTTTTCTTGGGTATCAGAAAATTTCATGAATGAACCCCTTTCTCTCACATGGAAGTGAAATTTCTTCTATAGCTCCTTGCATGGCAGCAGGGTTGGAAATGCAGAACTTCTAGGGGAACTTGTAGGATGTCAGCAAATGATTTTCATCAGATCCTGGAAGTGCCTAAAGTCATTTGGCTAATGAAGTCAGTTTTAGCATTAGTGCTTTGTCAGGTGATGACAGAAATTTTTGTAAGGCAGACAACCTCCTTGACTGCCCTTGCCTCTTGGTCCTCCAAGATCTCCGTTGATTCAGAGCGGAGAGTACACATGGGTATTACAGTAATGAGGGATTTCAATCACAGTTCTTTGAAATCGCTGGTAACTTGTCCAAGAAATCCAGAGTGCCATATCTTGCCTCTAGGCCCCAGCCTAGAAATTTATTTCTGTAAACCATGCTGTTTTGCCCATGTATAAGCATGGGTACTGAACTAATAAAGATACTATCAATGAAATTAATGTGTGCAGCCATTTATAAGAGTATCATAAAGTCTAAGCACTAAACATATTGTTATCACGTGTTAAGTTTTTGCTTTATTCCTATAAAAAAATGGTTGCCCTAAAACCATCAATCTGATAGATGAGATTAGTTCGGATGGCCTTTTTAGTCAGCAGGAGACAAATGGACCATTGTGGGACAGGACAAAGACTTTGTGAATTACCCCTTCACACTCATGAAGAGGTCTATGTGCAAAAGGCTCACCCCATGTGTTTGGATTCTGGAAAGAGGAAATAAAGATTGTGAACAAGAAAGGTAAACATCTATTTTGTTTTTTGGACTCTGACAGGGCTGGAGCTAAGAAACAGAAGAAGACACAGCCCCTAGGGTGAGCCTGGGTTAGCCCTAAAAGACATCCAGTGCTGACAGATTACTATAACTGTCATCTTTTCAAACCACAGACTGTAGCTCATTTGTGTATTTGTGTTTGCCTGCTTTGACCTGTATTACTTTTCCCTAATTAATACATCATTAATTAGTCAACTATAAGATTGGCTATAAGCATTGACTTTGATTTGAGATCAGAGGCACAAGTTGACTTGAGATAAGCAGCTCTGTCTTTTGGGAGTGGAGGCAACCTAAATCTTTGGTATAGAGCAACCAACTAAGTCTTGCAACTGAGGCATTTCAGTCTGTTTATCAAAAAGCAAATCAGACACCCTAAACTTTTTGTATGTTCTATGCTTTTCATGACCCACTGAAAGCACTAGCATAGTCCTACCATGGAATCACAGTCTGCCCAGGAGTTGGCACTCACAGTCATGAACTATTCCACAAAGTGTGCCACTCAGTCAGGCTAGTGAGGGGAATCAAAAAACAAAGTGAGGGAAGGTATCCAACTTTGTTCATCTGAAATATATTTAGGCAAGGGCTGATATTCTGAAATAAAGTGCAGAACTTGGAACTGAAAGTTCAACGTCTGAGTTGGAATGCTCCTCCACATACTGTATCCAAAGTGGCAATCCTTCTTCATGGACAGAAGAAGTTGGGGAAGAGGTACGTCTCTCAGAAACATGAGCAGTCAGTGACCCAGCAGTCCTCAGTGCTGTGATCTCTAGAAGTCACGTGGAGTGGAGTCTCAGGCTCTTTTGATACCTTAAGTTGTTTTGGATACCAGGATGCCTGTGATACCAGGGCCACAACAGAACTGAACAGTCACTGATGATGATGTTCTAGATGACATTGTCCAAGGCATTGATGTGATTTAAATTATTGCCACTTCATTTACATCAAATGGCCGCCGCGCTGTGCCGATCAGCTGTTTGGTGGCACAGCGGGGCAGTCTGGACGTCGACAAGGGAAGCCTTTGTCAACCGCTCAGGTATGCTTCGTGAAATGAGGTTTACCTGAGCGGTTGACAAAGGCTTCCCTTGTCGACGGCAGCGCATCCAGTCTGTCCCGTTGTGCCACCAAACAGCTGATCAGCACAGCGCGGCGGCCATTTGATGTAAATGAAGCGGCGATTATTTTAATTGCTGCTTCATTTTCCTATGTCTAGTAAACTCATCTACATAGCTCAATCGACAGAGCCATGTAGTCTAGACATACCCTCAGTGACTGTAATCTCAACGATGACAAAGCTCTAACAGCTTGTACAGGGTTGTTCTCTGCAATCAGTCAAAAGTCAGTCTTAAGGCTAGCTCCATTATTAAGAGCCTATATTTAACTTCCCTGTTCTAAGAGGCACCTTTTAAAACCCATGGAAACCAGCACCCCAGATGAAAGAAAATTTGTCAGGGTCCCTCAACAGGGGAAACCAACAAAAATATGTATTTTTTTAAAAAAGAGAAAAACAAACAGGAACAAATGTTCCAACAACTATAGAAGACACTAAACCTACCACCACTAAGAAATATTAATGCTAAAAATACTAATAAAAGAGGAAATAGTTGAACACTAAATTCTCTCGCTGCCTGAAAGCCATTGAGAAGAAACTGCCCATGGTTTGTCTATACCGTTCTATATGGCCTTGGTATAGGGCACAAGGATATGTAGGGTACATGTGTGGGTTAGACAGGCACTGCCACCAAAAATCTCTGATGAAGGGCTTAAGGACACGTGCACATTTGAAATGGAGCTCCCACAAGGACACTTCTACTAGTCTGTGAAGCAAGGGCATCTACTTAAATATGTTTTCCTAAGAACATTTTTTCTTCCGATGGAATGTAAACTATGGAGAACTTTCCAAAGGTTTCACAAAAGAAGGAGGAAAGTTAATTTATACCCCCTCCCTTGGGGATCTCTCGGCCAAGAAGCGTGAGAAGCTGGCTTCAGTCCCATGCGATAGATGGCTTCCCTATTCATATTGAAGAGGAATGACCGATTAAGGCTAAGTAAAGTGCTGAAGACATTAGAAGTGGAGGAAAAAAAGGTCTGATATTTTCACCACAATCAACAGCAACAAAAAATACTGGTGAATAATAAATGCAAGAAACTGACACCCCATGCTTAAAATCAGGTTATTCTGATTGCTGTCTTGCTTTCTCATCTCTCTACTTCAATGCAGGCATGACTCTACAAGTCAATATTCTCATGAAACCCTAAAAAGTGAGAAATGAATGCTTTGAACTATTACATTTCTGATTAGTCTAACATGTTCCAGTTCAGCAATAAACGTAAGCATGTGCTTAACTTTGAGGTCCCATTAAAGTCAATGGGACTTTACCTGGTTTTAAAGCATGGGTTTCATTTTATGTATTACACTCATTGTTTATGTAGTTCTCTTTTTAAGCACATGCTTAAGTGCTTTGCTTAACTGGGGCCAAAGCATATGGTAGAAAAGCAGGACAGTATCAGAATTATGTGATACTGATGTCCAGTATCACATGGACAAGCAGGACTATAAATAACATTACCTGTCACTGGGAAGTGGTTATTCCGAGCTTTCTAATGCAATGTAAATATTCTAGCAATGGTAGTTCACAAGGTAACGAACCCTAAAAGAGTCCCTGGTTCATTAGACCAACAGTATTATTTTGGCAGTAGTTTGATAGAGCAAAAGTTGACCCTTCCACTAGTGGAATTCTCTTCTGTTGTATGTTTATCACACACACTGTGTGCTCTCAGTCTAAAAAATGTTACCTTATCTTCATTAGTATTTTTTCTTTGAATGTCCACTAGCCTCACCTCCTACCAAATTTCTTAACAATGAACTTTTAACTTTGGTGACATTAGGTAATTTATATGTAAGTAGATGCTCTATCATGCTGTGTCACTTTATTTTACTTTTTTGGAGCATCTTATGAATAAGGACCAATATAATTCCCATGGAAGTTGATGGAAAGGCTCCCATTGACCTACATGGGAGATGGGTTGTCCCCTAAATTATTGAAGAAAAACTACAATATCAACACTTATGTCACAAAATGGCAATGGAAGCAATGACAGCAGAGTTGGATACAAATTCTTATTGAGAACCAGTATAAACCAAGAACTTCATATAAATAGTTATCAATAATATTTCTATTGCACTGTCCTTTCTAATCATGAATGAAACTCATCAGACATAAAAACAATAAATTGCTTGCTTTACACCTGCTTATGCAGAATGAGGCAATTCAAAGGAAAGCATCTATTTTAAGAGAAGCCCATGGAATTTGAAAACATTTCAAAATTCTGACTTAAATGAAAGGTCCCATTAATTGGCGATGGTATTGCATAGAGAGAACATCCATCGTCACATACACCATTTCACATATCACTTGTCAGGAGTAAAAAAGGAGAGATATAAAATCTAACATTCACTAGGGCTATACTTTAAATAGCCACATAAGGAGTGGAAACATTCAGACTGTCTTGGATATCCCATGTCTTTTTCACAGATTCTTTTTAATAGCAAATGGGTAAAAATAAAGCCTTTTCCAAAAGATCCCTTATCTCTTATTTCAAGAGGGATAAGGGATCTTTCAGAAAAGGCTTTATTTCAAGAGGGATAAGGGATCTTTCGGAAAAGGCTTTATTTTTCGAAAGATCAGAGTCTAGACTGGCGCTTTTCTCCGGCAAAGCTCCGTGCTGAAAAAAAGTGGCAGCCATATTTATGCTAATGAAGTGGGGGAGATTTAAATCCCCACTTCATTAGCAATTGCGATACGTCTAATTTACATCCCTTTTCCAAAAAAGGGATGTAGTCTAGACGTAGCCTCAGATGTGTGTTTTTTCCATACTCCTGCATGACATACATTTTGTAAATGTAAGTGATAGCGTAGACATGATCCAAAGCTATATAAATCAAACATCATCTCCAACTTCGGTTTAGGTGATCTTCGGTTTACCAAAATGAGAAGATGATAGACTTTTACATATGCCTCCAGTTTTATTACAGAATCTTATAATACTATAATGGATTTGTATTCAGGATGCTGATAACACATTTCAGCAATATTTAATACAGTGTGCAAGTCCAAAATTACTTTGCTTTCACACTACATTCGTTCCATGATCCCTGAGATGGTAAGGAAACTGTCTAGACTGTTACAAGTATGCTCTAAAAGGGCATGATGCTAAGATGGAGGTATTAATAAAACCAAAATCAACTCTTTTCCTCTCTGCAAATTTTGTGTTATTAGCTATAGAGTGTTTTCCTTTCATTTCTGCATGTAGCGTGAGATTGGCATATTTAAATTTTCTAACTCAACCAAATCCTTCCCCATCTCAATCATGCTATTTACACACACACACACACACACACACACACACACACACACACACGATACTTATCTTTATCTATCAGTTTTATCTATACTGTCCAAACCATCTATGTTTATGCTAAAAGTAGCTCTCTCATCCTATTAAAAAACTGTGATGCAGAGAAATGCATGCAGTACATAAAACAGTGTATCTTACCATGAGATTGTTGCTTTCATTCCTGAAAGTCCACTAAAATATGCTAGACCAGAGCAGCTCCGTTCCCTCATGCAGTCAGCCAGGGCACAAAAGATGGAATCCATTTGCTTCACACATACCAACTGTACTAAGTTGTACATTAAGCTATCACCCTTTCTTCCACCTAAGTATTTGATGCAATGTTAATTCAGGTGCAGAGGGGGAGAAAGACAGAGCCTGCCAATATCATGTGAACTGGTGTAAAGTGATGCCATATTAATTATGCTTTGAAATGCTTTCAAAGGGATACAAAGAGTGATGTTCGTTCAGAAAAAAAACCAAATTGTCCATGGTGTATACTGAAAAACTGTCAAATGTTGTAGTCATTTACATACCTGCTTTCCCGTTTTTCTGACTTGTATTCTATGGCTATCATTAAGAGCTTTAGCTTCGCAAACACCAGTCTGCAGAAGAAAATAAGTCAAGATTCAGTGCTTCTTTATGATTTATCATGAATCTAGTATTCGTCAAAACATTTCAGACTTCCACGTTGGGACAAAAAATCCCACGTTTTTCCTTGAGACTTTTTGCTAAAACCTAAAAAAAGTCTCGGCTGGCGGCACATATAGCACTTATCAAGGCTTTTCCATAGTGAAGGTTAACAACAGCCACCCTCATTCATATATTGCTCAAGCAATTATAATGGTGCTGGTGCTGGAAACTTAACTAGTAAAGGGCACAATACTCGAAATAAAACACTTCTTCATTTTTTTTTGTACTGTGAATGTCTAGGAGCAAGTTTTCAAATATGTGTTAGAATTTAGTCATAGGAGCCTGGTTCTTACCACTGCATATTCATTAGATAAAGTCAGTTCCAGTGTTTAAACCCCTAAACACTGAAGAAGCTATTAAAAAGTCAATATTTGTCAATTACCACCACAGTTAGCAAAATTAATTACAATTCCAAATATAGGGGAAAATGTGTAGAAAGACAAATGCTGACTTTTTAACAAAGCCCACTATAATTATGAAAATCCGTGAACGCTACTATTAACTAATACATTTCAAGAAGTTTCAGAAGGGTAGCCGAGTTAGTCTGTAACTGGAAAAACTTAAAAATCAATGAACAGTATAGCAGACTTTAAGGTGCTGCTAGACTATCTGTTGTTTTTTAAATTATTCCAAGAAGTGCTGGCTTTACACTACTGGAATCCCGCTGAGTTGAACACTTGATCAACTATCTTCCTGAAGGCAGACAATTTCAGAATTATGAAATAAAACATATGGAAAACTAACTAAAATTCTTAGCTAGAACGTATTTTCATTTTGTTTTTGTCACTCAAATTTATGTGAACACAAAGTCATATGCCTCCTTATGCTCTTAACATGTGGAATAGGATTCATATCTTTTTCTTGGAGTGTTTCCTTTATGGCTTTTTACAATTTAAATAACTTCTTTTACAATGATGTACTTAGAATCTTGTATAGTAAGCCTATGTCTAGACTACACTGATCTATCGAAAAGGGTACGCAAATTGCGTACCTTATTCCGATAGTTTTTTTCGAAGAGGCTTTTCTGAAATTTGGCCCATTTGGATCTAATTTCAGAAAAGTCTCCTCTTTCATAAGAGCCTTTCTTCCTCACGGAAGGAGGAAGACAGGGCTTCCAAAAGAACGTGTCTGCTCTTCCGCAAAAAAAAAACCAGAAGAGCAGACGTGTTCTCTGGACGCGACAGTGCTTTTCTGGAATACCTCTGGTAATATAGACATAGACTCAGTGTACTTAGTACACTGTCAGTGTTTCCCACATTTACTGTACATGAATAGCATGCTAAGTACACTAAGTAGACAAGGCACTAAGTACATAATTGTAAAGGAATGGAGCTCTTTAGATGCCCAGAAATCAAACCTCCAAACAGAATGATGTAACATGACGGGAGGCTACTAGACAATCTATTTCAAGGCCAGATTTTCCCATTCACACTGCTTAAGCTGTATCAAGTGAACCACAAGCAGAAATAAATTTGCAGTAGAGATTTTCCCTTATATAGAGAGAATTTCTGATCAGCACAATGCCGGTAGAGGTGGCTCTTCAGCCTTCAGTGTTGGAGTATCCCACTTCTCCCACTGCTAAGGAAGGGAAGGTGTGCACTGAGGTCAAAGAGGATACCGGAGAAGCTATTCATGAGCAAAGCTTTCCAGTACTCTCCACTAGTGTAAATTAAAACTGTGATCTGACCCTTGTGCAGGGTCTCAACTGGATGGTTGAGATTAGCTTCCTGTCCACGGGAAAGCGGCATAGTGTAGTAGCATCAGGATACAATTCATATTTACAGGACTTCGTACTGAAATCAATTTGTATGGCTAAAAGTGTTTTTCTAATCTGTAACAATAAATATTTTGTTATATGTATTTGCTTGCACAATTTACTGTCATGACCATTTCTGGAAACTTAGCCAAAGACGACAAACCCAAAGTATGTTGCTGGCAACAATATAATGTCAAGAACAAAACAAAAAAAAACAAAACAAAAAAAAGCCGTTTGCTAGTACATGGCCTTTGTATGACAATTACCTCAACAAAAGGGCTGTAAGAACACGTCAGATCGTTTTCCCTCCCAATAATGATGAGAGGTCCACAATATTTGACAACAACATTATAGGAAGCCTTAATCTCTCTCTTTTTTTTAAGCAAGCATCATCTGTTAACTACAGGGGTTTGAACGCAGATGTTCATGAAGAAAGGCTGTTAAGACGCTGAATCCAACTGTTTCTACTTACCCAGAGGGAATTAAATTATTCTTGCCATTAAATCAACTCTCCTGACTGGTAAGACTAGTCATTGGCATAAATTAGATAGGGAAACCTGCTGCAGAATTTGTACACTGGGGTATTTGTTAAGTATGAGTATGAGTATTTGTACAGATATCGCCTAGTTCTAAGGCACCTAATGCCTTTGTATCTGAGAAATGGAACACAAAGATGAAATCTTTGTGAGCTATTAATATACACAGAGCATTAACATATACACAAAAGGAATCTTATATAGCAAGCTATTAAGTGGAAAAGGCTTATTCTTTTGGTATATCTTTTTTTTCTCAAAGCCATTCACATTTTCTTCAAGCCTAGTTTTGATGAAGAACTAGATCTTATCCTCAGAAAAAATCAGAGCATTTCCCATTTACTTTTATCCAGAAATCCTGCTTCAGTTACCAAAGGTATGCACATTGCAACGTTATGCCATAATAATACATGAATAAAATTCCAACTGCTAAACAGAATACAGCAGTCTCATAAATAAAACATTTTGAAATAAAAACATAAAAATCATGAAATGGGGTCAGACCAAACGTCAATCTATCCCAATATTCTGTCTTTTGACAGTGACCAAAACCAGGTGCACCAGAGGGAATACATGGAACAGGCAGTCTAAGTGACTACTTTTGTCACCTATTCCCAGTTTATGACAAACAGAAGCTAGGGACACCATCCCTGCCCATCCTAGCTAATAGCCATTGATGGACCTACCTCCATGAATTTATCTAGTTCTTTTTTGAGCCCTGTAACAGTCTTGGCATTCACAATATCCTCTGTCAAGGAGTTCCATACATTGACTGTGTGCTGTGTGAAGAAGTTCTTTTTACTTGTTTTAAACCTATTACTTTCATTTGGTGACCCCCTAGTTCTTGTGTTTTGGGAAGGAGTAAATCAGAAACACTGAGTCACAAAGGGAGCCTATGGCTCTCTTTGAGAAACACTGGATAGCTGCTTTTTTAAACACTTTCTCCATACCAGTCATAATTTTATATACCTCTATCATATCCCCCTTAGTTGCTTCTTTAATAAGCAGAAAAGTCTAAGTCTTTTAAATCTCTCTTCATATGGCACCACTTCCAAAACCCCTAATCATTGTTTTCACCTTTTTCTAAACTTTTTCTAATGCCAAGATATCTTTTTTGAGATCAGGCAACCACATCTGCACATAGTATTCAAGATGTGGGTGTATCGTGGATTTATATAGAGGCAATAAGCTAGTCACTGTCTTTTTCTCTATCCCTTTCTTAATGATTCCCCATATTGTTTGGTTTTTTTTGACTGCCACTGCATATCGAGTGGATGTTTCCAGAGAACTATACATAATGATGCCAAAATATCTCTCAAGTGGTAACTTCTAATTTAGTCCCCATTGTTCATAGGTTTGGTTCATCACATTATCACAAATTCATTCCCAAACATGCATTAAATCTAAATGGGAAAAAGTGTTTAAACTGAGAATAATAAATGGCAAAACAGAAATTTCCAAGTATCCCGACGGGGGAAAGATAAAAAAATCCCAAGCAAGGGACATACCATGAAGTGAAACAATCAAGAAATATGTAAGCCTCTGCGTATTGACCTGCAGTCATACAAAATTCAGAAGATCTGATTCTCATGCAATTTAAAGTGGGGTGTATCAGTATTAATGCAACTGTAGTTACTAGAGTTACACCAAAGTAAATGAGGGGTGAACGAGAGGGGAGCTCAGTATAATCTGTTACACCGGTCTTAATGGGGCATTAGCAGTTCCATGTCAAAATTAGAATTTTATCTACAGTCTCAACTCTGCCATATTTTCAGAGTATGTCTTCTGTCTTAACCCCTTCTGACCAATAAAATGAAACACGATTAGCATTTCTATTTTGCAAGCAATCAATGGCTGACTGAAAAAATACCCATTGTCACATTCAGTGCATGGAAAATGTTGTTCGTGTTCAAGCCAAAGCGGGGAATGATGCGACTTTTGATTTCCACAGCCTGAATCCAATAGATGATGTGGAGATAAATTATTTAAAATTGGTCCAAATATTTTTTGGGGAACAAAGTTGAATAAGTTCACATGGCAATATTTTTGAAAAGAATTTAGCAGTTCAGTTAATCCTTCCCCTGATGTCTTGGGGGGAGACAATACAGAAATTCTCATTCCTTTCATGGCTTCATTGCTAAAACTCATGATAATGCCAATTAGTTTCATCCCTGCAGGCTCACTTTTGAGAAATACCTAGTAGATGCCACTGCCTTTCACTCTTAAGAGTCTGCTGACTCGGGGATGTATACAACCCCGTCGAGTTCTAATCATGTGATGGAACCAGAAAACAGCTCTCAGCACTATGATATGCAGTGACTGAGAAGGAAAGTTTACAAGGGAACGATTTATGAGTTTCTAAGGGATTTGCTTGAACTTTTATACCCATCAGGCCCTGTTCTTGACATAGCTAGTGTCTGACAGGGGAAAGAGTCGTTTTGCTGTTAGTTTTAGTGACAGAAGCAAGATGCCCACAATCTGTGAGCCTAGTGCAAAATCCAAAAAAATCAATGAACGTCTTTGCATTGGCTACAACTAAAACCATTATAAAACCATTTTACGATAATTGTGGTATGCCATCTATTAAACCTGAAAAAGCCAGAGAACTAGCTCTTCAAATGATGCAGAGCAAAAAGGGCTAGTGGCCCATAAGTGACGCCACTGAAAGATATTAAAGGTTAACAGGGGATTGGTCATGGTGAAAAGAAAAGCGTGTGGCTGTAGTAGGGTTTTGCACACCCAAATGTAAATCTGAACCAATTTCATTAATGCTGCAAAAATGTGGGAAGAAATTCACCTTTGCAAAGCAATCCAAATCTCAGACCAGAATCAAAGAGGTTCCTCAAATCACTGTAAATACCTATTTTGAATAGTTTTGAATAGTTCACTGTAGCTGGCAAGGGCATGAGTAGGGAAGTAGAGACATTTGCTGCCAGCAGTAATAAATCTGAGAAAAAGTTGTTATTTGGTGGGTAGCAAGAATGACTGAACAGTAAACAGATTTAGTGTCTCATCTGTCAGTGCTTTTAATCAGGGGATGTAAAAAAATGACACTGTCAGGTTTCATTTTCATATTTTCATATTCATTTTCATACTCATATTCATTAAGTTGTCATGGGATAAGAGGGAAGGATAAATGGTTAAAAGACAGGAAACAAAGGGTAGAAATAAATGGTCAGTTTTCAGAGTGGAGAGTGTGTGGTCGCTCAAGGATCTGTCCTGGGACCAATCCTATTCAACTTATTTATAAATGATCTGGAGAAAGGGGCAAACAGCAAGGTGGCAAAATTTGCAGATGATACTAATCTGCTCAAGAAAATTAAGACCAAAGCAGACTGTGAAGAGCTTCAAAAAGATCTCACCGAACTAAGTGATAGGGCAACAAAATGGCAAATGAAATATAATGTTGATAAATGTAAAGTAATGCACATTGGAAAAAATAATCCCAACTACCCATACAATATGATGGGGACTAATTTCTCTGAAAACATCCACTCCATGTGCAGCGGCAGTCAAAAAAGCAAATAGAATGTTAGGACTCATTAAAAAGGGATAGAGAATAAAACAGAGAACATCTTATTGCCTCTATATAAAACCATGGTACACCCACATCTTGAATACTGTATACAGATGTGGTCTCTTCAACTCAAAAAAGATATACTGGCACTGGAAAAGATTCAGAAAAGGGCAACAAAAATAATTAGGGCTTTGGAACAGGTCCCATATGAAGTGAGATTAAAAACTTAACTTTTCTTTATCCAATTTTTCCATACCAGTCATGATTATATAGACCTCTATTATATCCCCCCTTCATTTCCTCTTTTCTAAGCTAAAAAGTCCATATACTTATTCCCACAATATAAGAACTAGGGGTCACCAAATGAAAGTAATAGGTAGAAGATTTAAAACAAACAAAATGAAGTTTTTCTTCACTCAGTGCACAGACAACCTGTGGAACTCCTTGCCAGAGGAGGTGGTGAAGACTAGGACTTTAACAGGATTCAAAAAAGAGCTAGATAGATTCATGGAGGTTAGGTCGATTAATGACTATTAGCCAGAATGGAGAGGATTGGTGTCCCTAGCCTCTGTTTGTCTGTAAATGGGTGACAGGAGAGGGAATCACATGAGAATTACCTGTTGTGTTCCTTCCCTTTGGGGCATCTGGTATTGGCCGCCGCGTGATGACAGGATACTAGACTTGATAGACCTTTGGTCTGACCGAGTATGGCCATTCTTATGTTCTCTCCATAATTTCCTGTTCGAATATCTCAGTTTACAAGTCAAAAGACTTTTTTTTATCCAACAGCTCTGTAATGGTCATCAAACTGCATTAATTTGGCTTCATTTGCACCATCAGCAACAGTGCAGTCCAAATTTATCTGACAGATTTCTAGTGCACAAGAGAGAATAAAATCCAACTCACTCTTCCAGCTACTGGTGAAATTGTGTGTGGTTTCACCTGCAAAAATCAGTTAAAATGTGGTGGTAGGTTTGAAAGAGTTTCTTTTTTGGTGTGTGTGTGGGCACAAGGGAAGGACTGAGTTCTTAGAAGCTGAAAAGGAAATTAAAAGGAGGGCAGGGGGCTAATCTATGCAAACTGAAATTGCAGAAAAACATTTGCACTGAGTTTCACACAGCTTTAACGAGTGGAGAAAGTATCGGAAATGCTGGTGTTTGAAGGGCAATTTCTGTGTATAGGCTTCAATTTAGTGTGAGAACTGAGAGCTCACAGGACCCTCATGACAAACCAAGAAGAGAAGATGCATTAAGAGATCTACTGAAGAGCAAAATATTACTACAGATTTGGGGTTGTCCCTCGACTGAATAAAACGTAAACAGTCACATCTGGCCACAATCTTTTAGCAGATAAAGCACCCCAAGGACTTAGGAATACCCTCTCTTTCTGACTTAGAGGAGCGGTTTACCGTAGTGGAAAAAGCTGTGATATTTCTAACACATTTAATGTCCTATCTCCATAGAAACTAAGGCTACTTCCACATCCTTTTGCTTCCAGTTGCCCGAACTGAGTGGCAGCCCATTTATCAAAAGGCACTTCTCTTGCTACCTACTGACCCTCACTGCCTGGACAGTTGGGACGGTTTTGCAGTTACAAACGCACAGGGTGCTGTTTATTTTTCATCAGGAAGTGTATTTATTGCCTCTATCATCATACTACCCTGCCACAGGCTTATAGAAAAGAGAGGCTTCTCTGCAGCCCTCATTCTCTAGCCCAGGCTCATCCTTTGAGCTCCTCTGGAGCTGCCCCTGGCTTCCAAATGTCCTCCTCCTATTGCCTCCCCCATTACCTTGTTAGTCCTGTGATTGTTACCCAGATGCTCACAATCCCCCACCAGAAAGGGTGTAACTACCCTCAACTAGGCCTGCAGTGATCAGGATGCTGCTGATGGCACCCCGTCACTCCATTCACCAACCAGTTACGTTTCTGCTTTGCTGAAAACCCCCCCAAGCTAATAATCAACAGCAAGAGCCCACAGGAACACACATTACATCCCTCTTCCGTGTTTCAAAATGCCAGTGGCTTCATGAATGCTGAAGATCCCTGCATGATGAGAAAAATTGCTCAGTGTCTCTGCATTTTGCAGGCAGCTGATTGGACACTCTGGGGGTATGTATACACCGCATGGCTATTTCGGAATCCCAAAGAGATTCTACATAAGCCACCTGTTATTTCAAAATATTTTTCAAAATAGCAGATGCACTATTTTGCCATCCCGATAAACCTCATTGCATGAGGGAGTAGAGATGGCTTGAAATAGCGTGTTATTTTGAAATTAGATACACAATTTGCATAGCACAAATTGTGTCCCTTATTCGAGTTTAGGGTGCTGTGTAGATGCACCCTGAGTGTCCACTGATTCTTTTTTGCCTTTTCACAAGCTAGCTTGAAACACATTTTGGCATCCAATGCGTCATCTGCAATTGGAAGCCACTTCTTACTGTAATGGAAATACTTATGTGCCAAGCTCAGTGATGTACAACACTACACTCGAATTACCACTGTGCTTTAATTAACCTGAATTGAACAATGTTATCATTATACTGCTGGTGCATTTAGTTACATCTTTTTTTCTTCAAGTTCAACTAGAAAACACAGATAATTAAACCTCTGGATAATCAAATGCCTGAGGAGAGCTCTAATGTTCTGGGATGTTCCTAAACCTCATCAAATGGCCCTTCTTTATTGATTGTTCTACCTCAGCTATATCAGTGGGTTAAATGAATGATAACTCCATGCTGAATACACTCTCCGCCACCTTTTTTCTAGGAAACGTATGGAAACTTGACCGGATTTGAGAAAGAATTTTGCTTGGATATTTTCTCCTCATAAAAGCAGCTTAGTTCATGTGGTCAGAGTATTGTAGACTTTGCTTAACACCATGCAGAATGGTATCTTTTGTGATTTTTTTTTTTTTTGGCTTAGTGCATTTGACGTAGAGGGAGACATTTTTTAATACAATTTTCAGTTCAAACCAGCGCTGTCTGCTAATAAATCAATCACAGGCCCTGGAAGCTAAGGGCTGCAAAGGGAACACCTTCCTCACACAAATCCCCATGGACGTGTGGTCTGGCTTCATTTAAATCTACATAAGCTCCGAAATAATTTATGGCCAAAGTTCTATCACTTGCAAGAATGGAGGCGACAGTAGATTTATGTCTCAGAGTCATCATGGTCTATTGGCCATGGCCAGGCTGGGACTCAGATACCCGGAGGATCTGTTCGTGGGTTTGATGCTGATTTGTTACATAACCTTGAGCCAATCACTTCACCTCTCTGTTGACTCTCTCCCCTCCTACCCTGTCTGTCTCATCTAGTTAGACTGTAAACTCTTCAGGGCAAGGGCTACGTGTTTATACAGTGCCCAACACTTTTTGGTGTGAGTCTAATAATAAACAACAACAACAACAACAGAAATCTGATGGCCAAGACTCTTCTGGAAGCATTTGGGGTGTTTGTGTCTATCATTGTTGCTTTGTGCACTTTCACTTCCTTCTGACAGAGCACTTCCTGGACAGATGAAAGGCCACTCAGTCCTCTATAGGAATAAGACTTATAACTGCCCTGTGGACTATGCAGGACTATTCAGTCCATGCCCAACACGTTCTCCTCTCATTGTCAGATGGATCTATTTTTCCTGGCAGAAGTTATGTTTGTTCAAAGCATTTTTCAGGCAGTTCTATGATGTGTTAAATGACTCTCTCCCTACAGTATATATAACTCCTTTACATCTGCCCAGATTAATGAATAATTTTCTAGAGATCAGGCAATAATCAAGCAAGTGATGCTGACAAGCACCATCCAAAGAATGGGAACTATTAGAAGAAACAATTGGACACCAGTTATGAATAAATAACTCCCTTTAACCAGATTGCTGATTCAGTTTTTCAAACACACTTTGGCATTTAGGCTTTCGTTTATGTTCCCTTACTTTTAAGTCTCTTCTGAAAACAGACATTAAAATTTTTGTAGTACTTCCATACAGTGATTGCTTTAATGTTTATTTTACTGGATCCCATCTGATGAGGCAACGATATCGGGATTGTAACAGAGTGGAAATGCCTCCCATGGAAACCTTTGATTTCACTTGAGAGCAGGCAACGAATGTATGACAATTAATATATATCTACTTACTCACAAACTGCAGGGAAGGACAGACCCACAAAGGCACTAGATAAATATTCTGTATACATTTCATTCGCGACTCCTTCTAGATAGTATTTCTGCCACGTATCCTCTTCAATCTAAGAAAAAGAAACACAGATGCAGAGTTGTAAATTAAAAATTGCTTTCTGCAAAAAATATAACCAGTGGATTTAATATGAATCAGTTTTTAGTTAGTTGAATTTTGGAGCCCAGTTTCCTTTTTTCTTTACAATTAATAATACTTAGCTAGCAGGGTTCCACTGGACACTAATAAACAATGCAAAGTAAAAATTAAATATCACTGTACTTGACATTGTTTGGGATTTTGTGCAGGTACATTGCAATAGTGGCTGAATTAAAGTTGTGGAAAGGAAAGAGCAAGGCAGTTCCTGATTTTGTTTTGTGAAAACTCTCCCGTGAATAAGTGTAATTATTTTATCACTTTACCATGATTGTATAAAGATTCACTTGCTTTCACAATATTTGAACACTTGGGCAGTATTTTGCAATCATCACCATCATTAACTCAGCTACAACAACACTACAAACAACATTTTTAACACTAAAGGTAGGCAGAGATGGTATGCAATGTATACAAGAGAAGAGTAGAGAGGTCTTATGAGTGCATGCTTTGCAAGAGTATTTTTAGGATTTGGGGGCCCAAGTACCAGGTTAGTCTTAGTGAAGTATCCCTTCATACCCTCTGTCCTCACTGACATTTCAGTAGGGCAGCCCACAATCTGACCCCATACACAGTTTGCTGGAAAATTGCTTATCCTTCAAACTGAAATTTGCCTGCAGAAACTGAAAAGAGGGGCTACAGACACGGTTCCCAAAAAATGGTCCTGCGCTCTCTGGACAAAATTACATGTTGTCAGTGCAAACTACAGGAGCTCAGCACCTCTAAAATTCAGGGCTCTGTGCTCAGGTGAACTGGATAACTTTAGTTTTTAATTTTTTTTTGCACTTTGTATGCTACCTCCTCGTATGTGTGTATGTACATCATAGGCACCACCTCAAAAATATCTGTTTGCATAGTTTGTCTATCACTTTCCATTAAAATGTTAAAAAGTTTCATTTTCAATTGGACATCCCTTCATTTAATTAGCCCTTTGAATATTAGCCAATTATGTGATCAAAACCAGAGCCTTTCGTGATTCCAAGAATTATTATACATATGACACAGCATCAAAACAGTGATTACACTGAACAGTGAGATCATATGCTCCTTGGGGGTGAGATTAATAAACTGTGACACAAGAGTAACCAAAATAACTTGCCAGCTACACCAGAGCAGGGGAAATAATATATGAAACATTATTTTTGACATAGCAAGTTACTGACACTAATCAGAGGACGTGCAATTGCACAATACGCAAGGAAACAGAAAGTAGCAATACCAAGCCCTTTGAGAAAGGGTGGTTTTAAAACTGCCGATCCAACATGCATTATTATAGATCATGGAAACACTTCTTTTAACATGAGCCTGTGCTGCAAGAAAATTCTGGCCCTTCCATGTTGCAAAGAAACCTTAATAAGCAAATATGAATACCTAACTCCATCCTTACAAGCATCCTTTAGGATATGCCTTACATAGCAGAGACTGAGAACAGAGAGTTCTTCAGATGTAACGGCCAATGGCTTCAGAAAAGCTTTGATAGAAGCTGAAGTAGAAGGCATTTTTATCAAGCTCTTTGGATAAGAGTTTCAATTTTGGGTGGAGAATTTGTGTGGAGAGTTCTGACTGATGTTAGTGGGACTGCAACAGCTAAATCCCTTACAATGCTTTCAAAGTCTCAGTATTGGTTCATAAAAAGTGATGTTTTCTAGGGGCACATTACAAATATGATACAAAGAACACGAACCCTGATTCACGGCAACACTGAGCTGCTGATGCACAGCTGAGAAAGTTGCAAAGAGCTGGTTGTGACTTCCTGATTCAGGGATGCCCAGGACCCAGGATAAATTACAGTAGCGGAGGTTCTGCTCCAATCTATGTCACTGGCACTGCTCAAGTAAGTTCCCATAGATAACAGCTTTGTGGAACTTGGCTCTATTAGGTCTTCTCCTTCCTTCTCCCCTTCTGTTGAAGGTGGGAGGAGTTGTGGACATAAAAGGCATTTACTGTATACCACTTCCACCAGCTGTATGGGAGGGAGCCAGATTCAATGAGATACCCAACCAAGGTAAATAACTTATCACTGCTGTAAAGGATGTGATAGAAGTACCGGCTCACCATATTAAATAGCTTGAGTAGAATCCAGCCAACTGTTCTGAGACTGCATGTAAAGCTTTACACTCAGGGCTGTATATTTTTAACGTACAGTATATTAAATGAGTTTTTTTAAAATTGTGGCATGTATTTCTTTCTTGCATATATATTCCTTATCCTAATATGAATGCACATCTCTGCTGGAATTCAAGCAACAAAATTAATGCACAGAACTCCAGTGATTCAGGGAAAGATGCCAAAATTAATTTTTCAGCCATTCAGTGATCAATCAAAAGAAGAAAAGCATCCCGAGGCAACAATATATCTCTGCCTGTCATGTCAAACTACAGCTGTTTTAGAAGAGCATTAAAGCAAGAACTTCTTGAACAAAATGCAGGGCTTTAATGGAGTATCTCACTGGAGAGTCAAAAAATGAAACTGGAGATAGAAAAGACTTAGAGGTCATTGAGAGCAATCCTGAATTGACTAGGGATGCAATCTATCATCCACTGCACACAATTTTTTTTCCAGTTAAGTTTCTAATGGCTTTCCACAACTTTCCTCAGTTTAATACATATAATTCAGGATCCTAAATGTTACAGTAATGAATATCATTATATTGCTCTTACATTAATTATATGCCTTATTATTCTACTCTAACACTGCTTTTAAAGCAGTGGCCTGATTTTCAAATGTCCAAATTTGTTAGGAATGTTAATTAATTCAACAGAAGTTTTAACATGAATTACATTTCCAAAAAAAAAAGTGAAATACTGTCCATGGACACACTGACTAATTGACCCAAATCAATGTGCAAAGCGTTAGAATATTCATATTTCTCTTGCTCCTGGTTTCATTGGCAACACATTTAGAAAATACCGACTGTAACTAAGTTATACCGTTGTGTTCATTGGTGTTACTCCAATGCCACACACTGAAACACGTAAAATACAAAATGGTGGATGATACATTAAAAACCAATTCAGGGAAGATTGGACAGTACAGTGGCCAAATCAGGAACAATTAATGTTGAGATAGAGATTCCACCCCATAGTTCAAGTTGAACTCGGCAAACCAGGACTCTCTTCTCCGGCATCATCAGT
Source organism: Pelodiscus sinensis (assembly GCF_049634645.1). Lineage (NCBI taxonomy): Eukaryota > Metazoa > Chordata > Testudines > Trionychidae > Pelodiscus > Pelodiscus sinensis. Next base: position 9,841,526 of record NC_134718.1, read on the forward strand.
GGTCCTGTCGGACTATGGATGTTCCTTGACCAGACAGCCTGGCAGCGAGGAGTCCAGTGGCAAGAGGGCTGGTGGCCTGTGGGGGTCAGGAGCCCAGCCAGTTTGCCAACAAGGGTGCCAGCGGCCAGGAGGGGGAGCTTAGGAGTGGGGACCGGCGGCCAGCAGGGAAGCCCAGCAGCTGGGGAAAAGCCCAGAGACCGGCAGCAGGGAGGCTGGCATTGACCTCCCCAGGTCCTGATTCTTATTTTCCTTCCCCATTTTAATTAACATACCTGGAGTTGCGTATCACAATTCAACCTTCCCCTTCCCGGCTGCATTCTCATATTGGACACTTCAAAAGGCACTAATGGAATGGGAGTATTGCAGACTTTCTAAGAACTCTCCATTGAGATATCTATTTAAGACAAGGCATTGGTCTCGTGGTGGGCTGCTAGGTAACCCGGGACATTAGTTTTGGAGATGCAAACATACAATTTTAAAAAAAATTACATGATGAGAATGGTCCAAATCTCAACCTCCCTGAGAAGTGAGCTGCAAATAATAAAGATTTCATCCCCAAAGATGGTTTTGCCATTCCAGAGCCATGTGAGGCTCTAAAAAGATGTTTCCATTGTGTAACATCCTGCCACATGCACAGAGATCATCTTGCATCCTCTCTATTTATGGCTGGTGAACGATGTTGGACAAGCAGCTCGGAAACCAGAAGTTCTCTGTTTGTGCACAAAACAAATCCATCCCACACAGGGTAATAAACAATATCACATGGCCTCCCCCAAGCATCATGCCAATATATCCCAGCAATCACATAGTATAGAAATAAGGTGACCATGCCTTCAAAATCAAAACCAAGAGCTTTTTTGTGGCAATTTTAGGTTTTTGAACTATGAAAATGCTCCTCAACCTGGCTCTATTTCAGAAATATAGTTAAATGCCTTTCCCTCCCCATGGGAAAAGCACAGGGATTTGGAACTCACAGAGAGGGGCATTCACTCATTGGGACTCAGAATGTAATACTGTTGGTCCAAGTTTTTTTTAACAAAGTTGGGTCTTAAACAACGATTGGTATGAAATACACACTTACTAGATGATGCGAGTGAAACACACGTGTATACCAAATAATATACAACCCCAGTGATTTCCCCATTTCTGAAGACAATCAACATTTCACTGTCATAGTAATTACTTATGTAGTCAAATAAATACACCGAATTTAGCCTAACTATAGATACTAGTGAATTCCCAGTGATGGAAATGTCTTTGATTTAAAACAAGCAAGACAATGGAAATATCTTTGATTTAAAACAAATAAATTAAAATCTTCAGGTCCAGCCTTCCAGTTACAAAGATACCATCTTGTTATTAACAGTAATGTGACAGCAGATTTTGGATCCTTACGTTTTCTATCACTGTACTATGTGGACTTCAAAGTTGAGCCCATCAGAAGAGATTTCATTTCAGAGCAAACAGTTTCAGCAATTAACTTTTGCTTGTTTGCCAAACAAATGCTTTCCAGCAGAAGGCATAAATCTTTCTTTATTAAGTTCTGGGGAGTCCAAAAAAAGCCAAATTGTTTCTTTGGTTCTTGTATCAAAGACGGAGTTTTCTCTCCTGTTCATAGTTATTGGTGTGGAGTGCTGCCAGTTTGAGAAGTTGGTAATTTAAATAATACCTCCTATTCTTCTTGATAAAGACTCTCGGGCTTGCTCTACACTACACGGGAAGGTTGAAATAAGATATGCAACTCCAGATATGTAAATTATGTAGCTGGAGTTGACGTATCTTACATCACGTTTCCACGCTGTTCACACAGTAAGTGGCCAATAGGAGCAAATGCTTCCATCAACTTTCCTTACTTCTCGTGAGAAGCAGGAGTACTGGTACCAGTGGAGGCGCCCTTTGAGTTTGATCTGCGGGTCCATACTACAACTGCTAAACTGAACCCAAGAGGATTGAATGTGGCATGTCGATCTTCCATGTAGTATAGACATGCCCTCAGAGGTTCTCTCTCTCCAATGTTCTCTATGGCAGAATGGGCAAAATACATCACACAAAATTTAGTACTTTGTGGAGACTGTGGAATTTGCTACAAAAGTTCACATCACCCCATGTCAAAAGCAAGGAAAATGTAGGAGGAACGCTTATGATGCTCTAAAATTAAAAAGCAGAATACAAGGGATCTATATTGCAGTTGCAGTGAGCATTTCAGACTGTGTCAGATCCCATTATTTATTCTCTTTCCTTCTTGTACCTATCCCTTGCGCTCAAATGTTATTCCCCTTAATTTGTTTATTTTCACATCATGGGCCAAATTCAGACCTTCACCAGAGTTTTGGGGGCAAATGCATATTAAAACTTCCATCTCTCCCCTTCTCCCTCCCCCCCCCCCAGGAGTTGAGCAGTGCTCCCTGTAAACTAGGCACTTGTGCATCCATTGAAGAAAGATTCAAATGCCACCCAGCTAATGGGGCTGGGGGTTGTTGTTTCTACAAGTGATGCACATTTACACAAGCCTCAGTGCACACAGAAAAATTTATTCTGCCCATGGATGGAAAAGCTTAGCGGGAACATTGGGGTTGGACCCTTTTTTGCTTGTTTTTGAATGAGTAAGAAATGCACCTCAAAAACACAGGCACACACCTATACGGACTATAAGTCCTCATGCGCAGGGCATTAGATGATCACTGACAGTGTTAGGAAGTGACTCTGCATGTTTAGCACTGCAAAAGTAGGTATGTTTTATGCGCTTTCAACTTTCTTTTGAGTCTATTGCAGGCCCGCTGATGGGGGAGGGGCAATTGCCCACGGCCTGGAGATTTAAAGGGTCCCAGCAGTAGTGATGGTGGGAGACCCCGGCCCTTTGAACTGCCATTGGAGCACTGCTCCACATGGCTCTGGGGGCTAGGATACACCACAGTCTGGGTGATGCTAAGGGATGACTGCTTTCGGTCCCACTCCTCCTGTCCTAGGCTCCGCCCCTTCCAGGGCTGTGGAGCCAGGCCCTCCACACACCTTGCTCCGGGGCCGCAGTTGGTGTTGGCCTCGCTGGTCAAATGATTGTCAGAGGCAATAGCCAATTCCTTCATCCATTGATAAAGCTTCCACTTGGGCACTGAATCTTACTTAGTGAGCTGATCAGGAATGTAGGATACACAAGAACTATGAAGTTAATATTCCACTGCAGGGTTTTTAACTAACTTTGCATAAAAAGTCAACATTTTCTTAAAGTCGCCTCTTGTATCTGGTGGGCTTTTGTGTCTTCAAGCCCTGTAAACCCAGCCCAGTGCACCCTAGCCAGCCTTCCTGCCTCTTTTTACAGAGATTGGATTTTATCTACATGTTTTGTTAGTCTATAAAGTGCTACCAGACCATTTTTTTTTCTGTAACAGACTAACTCGGCTACCCCCTGAAACTCTTTTGTTGGGATTTTAAAATCTCAGTTTAGAATTTTATAGCCGGGGCAGCATTCTCTGTTCAAGTATATGGGCCATTGTGGGATTGGTACTTGAGAGATACACAAGAAGCTTCCCTTCTTTTCCCTGGCTCATGCACGGGCTGATCGCAACAGCAGTCTTTGTGAGTAGGACGGGTTTGTTATTTGCCACTTCCAGGAAGCAAATTAGCCAGCACTGAGCTAGGGCAGAAGGGCCAGGAGTTTGCAATATGGCCTCAATGCCCCCTTTGACCAATCCTCAGGTAGGCCGAGTTATCTTCACTGCCCTAAAAGACAGTGCTAAATGTGCATCCTCCATGAAAAGGGGGAGAGGGGGAGGCAGCTTCTTGCTCCTTGACAACAAGAGCTTTAATCAGATTGTGCAATCGAGCACTACATATTTTTAGAATCATTTCTAAATAAGAACCCCATTTGTTTCACCCCTATTAACTTTGTTACCCCAGGGGGGAAAATAGGAGGGTATTTGATTTAGGAAACATATGCTAATTGATGGAATTCGTTGCTGTTGTCATTAACCGCCTGGTTTTAGATAAATCCAAACAGATGTAGTATGTTCTTGCATGCTTTTTCAGATGAGCCAATTTGGCCTGTAAGTGTTCAGAAAGAAAGATGAATTAGGAAGCTGGGTGGGGAATCTGCACTAGAAATCAAGCTGTCTTTCAATTTTATGTTTTAGTTTTCTGTTGAAGAGACCCAAGAGACTAAATCAGCATATTTACTCATTACTCAAGAATCTGACAGCCTAAGAATTAAACAAGAAATCTCTCCCCCGCTCCCCTCACAAGTTGCTAACTGCTCTGATAAAAAATCTGGGAAAACTAGGCACTTTATAAGGACAAACGCTTGAATAGTCTATGCATAAAATCTTGTTACAAATGTATTTCTTTCCAGTCACACACAAAAACAAGTGTTTAACCCCATGAATGTGGCAGATTGATTTGGCTAATCACGTCCTAAAGACTATCCTGATCTGAGACCTTTAGGCACAGTTTAAGGCCCAGCCTCGAAGATCTGTGCATGCACATGCTCCATGGAAGTCCACAGAAGTTGTACACTTCCACATTGTGTAGCATCTGAGAATCTCTTTTACCTTATAGTGATGACATGGCATTCTCTTCCATAGCGTGTCCATGGCTTATTGAGCACCTAGTCACATAAGTAATGCCATTAAGATGCAACCAAAAGGGATGGTTTATAAGCATTAACCACAGATGCAACCCAAAGAAGATCTCGTGAGATAGATAAAATAAGGAGAAGCCTGGCTTATTACATTAAAGACATTTTGTGGGCCCTTGCCACAATGCAGATTATGTAAAAGAGTAATTTACATCTGATAAAAAAAAGTATCAGACGGACTCTATCTTAGGGTGCATTTATACTGCACCATAACTGAAAATAAGATACGAAATTTGAGCTACGCGTATTTTATTTCAATGCTATTTCGAAATAGTCTACTCAGCGTCAAATTTCAAAATAAAGCGCTATTCCAAAATTAACCTTACTCCTTGCAGAATGAGGTTTACAGAGACATCGGAATAACAAGCCTTAAATAATGAGCTTGCTGTGAAGACGCGGGATAGCTATTTTGGGATACTCCAGTATCCCGAAATAGCGTTGCAATGTAGACGTACCGTTATAGTCGATAAAGCCACAAAGGCTCAATCAATCCATTTCTAACCACCAAGGTTAACAATGGTATTACGAGGAACATCAATAGTTACTTAAGGGTGTCAAGGAGGGATTTCACCATACTTTCCCCCCCCTTTTCGATTGTGTACTTCGTCCTTCACTCATTTATGCAATGTCATCTCTGGGGCACACTCGAAAAGAGGATAGAATACACTGCCCTGGCCTGTTCCTATGGAGAATAGGAGTATCATGGCTTGAAAGAGCCTGCCTGAAATGAGCCCAAGAAAAGGCATTCAGAGGTCACACAATCATTTTTATCACTGATGCGAAGCAAGTCTAAGACACTTCAGAGAGTAACTATAAATATGTATGCAATATAAGATCCTAAGGACAGAAAATGGGTGCAGACAATTAACTGTTTCAACTAAAACAGTCTTTAATGAATCTGAACCAACAAGAAATCTACCATAACTCTCCCCAAAGAGTGACCACATTGCAGATTAGGTGATACACATTTTCCTCTTTATAATTTACATTCTGCTAGTGCCTACATGCTCTAACTGATTTTGGTGCCACCTTGTTCAGTACTTTGCATGCACATACAGTCGGAGGCAGTCGGAGGCAGTCTCTGCCCCCAAAGAGATAATAATCTAAACAGAAAATAAATAAGTACAAGGTGGTAAAAAGTGAATCATTTTACAGATAGTGAAATGAAGATGAGAAGCAAAGGTGGAATTTCAGAAGGTGGGGGAGCAGCAGCTGTGTGCTCTGGGACACTGCTTGCTTTTCATCCCATTCCCCAGACTATCAGGGAGCGAGGGGAAAGTACTTGCCAGCCAGGTGTGAGAAGCATGCACGGAATGCGTGTACTTTCCCTTCGCTCCCTGATAGTCCGGGGAATGGGATGAAAAGCAAGCGGTGTCCTGGAGCGCATGGCGGCTGCCCCTCGCTACCCTTCCCAAAATTCTGACCTTGATGAGGAGAGATTATGTGACTTTCCTACAGTCAAGGAGAAAGACAATTGCATAACTGAGATTTGAACCCAGATCTGCTAAGTTCTAATTGAGTGCCTTCATTAAAAGTCATCTCTCCTACATAACAGCTCTGGTCTCCTGGATAATAGTACTACCTTATCCATCGATTCAATGGCCCATCTGAAGAATAACTGGAAAGTGACATAATAAGCCCCAAGAGAAGAAATTTAATTTTCATCTGAATCATTTTTTAAAATAAATGGCAATGTTGCTACCGTCTTCTATATCCACATATAGATACAATCATGAGATCATCAAACATATTTACATAGGGCTGTCATTTACCAATGATAAATGGTGACAGAGGGATAAAAAATGATGCAAGTATCACAAGTATGACCATTAATATTGTTAAAAAGTCACCCAGCTCAACATTGTGTAGTGTAATTATCAACAGCTCTGCAGTTTCAAATGATCTATCTTGTTCATAGCACGTACTTCTCAATGCAATGAAATAAATAGTCATGTCAAAGAGATCCCACATATATAATGATCCTATATAATGTCTTCAGTGCTGTCAAGGAATATGACCAAAAAGAAGAGACTGAGGTTGGAGTTTGTTTGATTAGTGACACTGTGTTGCATTTTGCATTTAATCAAAAATAAGCCTTTGTAATTACAGGACAAGCTGTAATGTCAGCTCACTCTGCCATCATGCAGGGAATAGCATAGCTCACTAATTCTGCTGAAAATCAATCCAACCATTTGGAAGAGGAAAACTGGTCTCTCTCATTTTCCATCATACCTTTGACCTTCATTTCGCTATCTGTAAAATGATTAGAACGTATAGACAGAGAATCCTATTTCACATGGGGAAAACAAAGTTGATAAACATTTTAATGATATTAACCATAGAAAATAAATAGGATGGATTTAGGTTATTATCGCTTCAAAATAATTTTTGACTATTTATATTTTATGCCATTAAAATTTGCATGTTTGGTTCCTCTGGCCTAATCTGTTTATTCAATGTAAATGAGGAAATATGTGAGATTCTGCTGAGATGCGTAAACCTTTTACGATCCGAAAAAGCACCCAAAGATGGAGCTTGTGCTTATACACTAGCCGGTTAGAAAAAAAACATTGAAAATTTTTCTACTATGTGAATTAAAAAAATCATTGTATTGCCTGGGTCTAAGAGGTGCCCAGTATCTTTCAGAATCAGGCTTTTACCTTCTAGTGAGGCTAGGTTCTAGAACTGTCTGGAAGCTCCGATCAAGCTTCTCAAGCTACAATCAATTTGATGTCTGCATAAGTCCCACCCATCCTTCAAGAGCATCAGTTCATCAGTTCTCCTTTATCTTTATCCCATGTTGGTAAGTATTAAAAAGCCAGGACAATATGTTTGAACATCTTACACAATTCCTCCCCAATCTAACAGACAAGGCAGTGTGATGTGCAAATACAGATTTATTATTTATTAGGCATGAGTGTATTTTTATTTAAAAACAAGAATCATTTCATCTGAAGAAGTGGGCTTTGCCAACGAAAGCTCACGATACTATACATATACTTTTGTTGGGTCTCTAAGCCTTGGTCTACACTAGGGAGTTATTTTGAAATAACTCCCCTTATTTTGAAATAATAAGCGGCGCGTCTACATGACCAAGACCATGATTTTGCAATAAGGTGCCGGTTATTTCTAAATAACAACTCCTTCTTTCCATGAGGAATAATGCTTATTTCAAAATACCTATTTTGAAACTGTGATAGTGTGGACACTCCACTGCTGCTATTTCGAAATAACTATTCCTCAGAGTCATCCAAAGTAATTATTCCCCAGTGCTTTCTGGAGCTCTAAGTCAAGGTAGCGAGTCCATATTAAGGAAGCCTGCCTCGGACTAATTTTGAGGCTTCTCTATAGTATGGACATGCTATTTGGAAATAGTTATTTCGGGAGTTATTATTTGAAATAAGTTATTTTGAAATAATTTCCTAGTGTAGACATGCCCTAAGGTGCCCAGGACTACTCACTATTTTTTTTAACAGTTGTTTTTCAAGTTACAGATTAATATGGCTCTCTCTCTGGGACTATGTTATTATTTGTTCATCAACAGGAAAAGGGGCAAAATCTGACAAATGAGTTATTTGGCAAAAATAATTCATACAAACTCATTACAGGCAGTCCCCGGGTTACGTACAAGATAGGGACTGTAGGTTTGTTCTTAAGTTGAATTTGTATGTAAGTCGGAACTGGTACATATTGTAGGGGAAACTCTAGCCAAACATTTCTCCAGAGCTCAGTTTTATTCTCCCACACCTCACTTCCCTCAGTCCTTTATTCTCAAGCTGAGGTGTCTGCTGAGAAAAGCCACTCCGTGCCTCCCTGATCTGCTGGGGGGGCACTAGCTTCGTGTCTCCATAGTCTGCTGGGGGGAAGCAGCTAGTGCGGGGTTGCCTCACCCCGTTTGTAAGTAGGGATCCGATGTAAGTCGGATCCATGTAACCTGGGGACTGCCTGTATATTTAAGAATCCTGGAAGTAAACTGCCCAGTACTAAGTGTTATACAAAACCACTACCTTCTAACTCACTTACATTTGTCTGTGTTAATCAGAGCTAATAAACCTCTATAACAATGTAATTACATAGCTTCCGGGGCAGGGACAACAATCCCAGCCAACTGGATCTTTTTGGTCCCCCAGAACCAGATGTAAAAACAAAACCTGAGTGCATTGTATCTTAATCAAATGTGTAAATCAAGATTAGCTCTAACAGACAAGATTAGATATAGATGCATTTTCCATAGTATACAGAAATAATCTGTATGCATTTAAATGGAGTCTTGTGCTACACCAAACAGCTACTGAAATACTAAGATGGCCACGTACGCCCACAGATACAGGCAGTAATGGGACTTGCACCCATGCCACTAAGAGGAGAAAAGGCACACAGATTTCATTTTAGTCTTTAACCACAAACTTTACCATTCAGGGAAGGCATTAGCCAATCTGGAGGGTGTGGAGGAGAGGGGGTAACACATGAAACGAAAAATGCATCATTTAATGCAAATTGGTGTTCATACAGTCAAATAACTTTGTAACTGCATGATTTAAGATAGGACAACAAGCCCAAAAGAGCATGTGTGGATCTTACTCCCATCCAAGGACAGTTTCAATGTACCACATTCATAGCTGATTCTCACACCAGTTTTCAAAGGCTTGTGTCAATGCATAGGAATGGCTGGTTCATAATTTACAGACTCCCATTGAAATCAGCAACCTAAATTCCATTCCCTTAACAAAATCATGGAACACAGTGACTTCAGTGGGGTTGCATGCTTGTCCCGAAGGCTGATTTTGGCCCTCTGCATTATTTACTTACTTTAAAAATATTTGTATAATGGTAAACCTCTGGCAAATGTTTGGTAATCCAAACCATAAACAGTAATTGCTCTATAGAGCAGTATTTCAATCTAGTGCTGAGATCATGTATGAAATTAATAGGCACATCATTTCATTTTTATATAACCCTGAGAATATTCAACATAATAAAATGAATGGGTCTATTAAAATATACCTTACTGTATGGTTTTGATTTGTTTTCTCTTAAATCTTTTTATTGTGCAATTTTTCCTTCTTCCTTTTAAGTATTTACAGAACCATTTCTGTTACATTTTTTAACTGATTTTACCTTTGTTCTATTTAGTGCCAAGAGCAAAATAAAGAATTCCATATGAGAGTACAGCTACAAAACCAAAAGGAAAATATTACATTTAAATATAACAGTTTGAGGTTTATAAATTTGTTTTACCTTTAATGCTGGACAGAGAATTTACACAAATCATTTTGATGCAGACTAAGTTATAATGAGTTAAATGTGTGTGGGATAACCATCAATCAAGTTCATTTGTCTTTGACTGACCAAGCATTTACAACACATTAGACAACTTTCTAATCATGTTAGGAAAAAGGAGAAACAAATCAGGTTTTTTTTTTTAATACAGAAGTTTCAGTAAGATTTTTGGGAATGTTTTAACATATGTACAAAACTCCACTAATAATGTTTGCTTAAAGAAATTGTGAAGCTCTGACAGTTGCTATATTGAATGTTCTAAAAGAGTGCTACTTTGAAATAAGGAAAGTGAGACATTCATAAATTGCTTTTCTCCCTTTCAATTCCTATCAACACAGTTCACTTGTAGTAGCAAAGGCTCTGGGTGTTGTATTGCATTCATTCATTCATTATTTCCATCAATTAATGATTACCAAGATTAAACAACTGTGTGTGTAGGTTGAGGAAGAATGTTATTTCAATTAAAAATAATCAGCATTGTCTTGTCATTGATGGAGTTGGGATTTTGGTTTTGTATGCATCAGTTCTCATGTGCCTGTTTTGTTTCAGATATTAACAAACTCAGAAATCTGAACTCTCAGATAGTATCTACACCCAGATACCGACATGAATAATCCATTGTGCTGGAGTAGTGATGGCAGAAATCGATGTTAACCTATATTAACTATTTTCTCTCAAAACATTTATACGACTATATACTTTTTGTTTAACCCTAAAACACTGTGAAGTCAATATCTGAATAGCCTGCTGTCAAGAGCACAGAAATGTTCTTTTTTGCCCATTGGCCTCCCAGAACCGGAGTTAAGTAAAGCTATGATACAAAACTAACAGAAATGATGATCTATTCACTATGCACAATAAGCAGCAGCAACATTGCTACCCTGGTATGACCCAAATTAGTCAAATTTCCCATGATTATACGGGTTGAACATCTCTAGTCCAGAACTCTCTGGTCCAGCAACATCTGTCATGCGGAATTATTGTAATTAGCTGGCTGTCCAATTATCATATGTCTGGCCAAGTTTCCCTTGGTCCCATAACATTTGTTTACAGCCACCAGTCCTAGCTCTAATTTACCCTAAGTGTCCTCTAACAGCCTAGTAAGCTGTGGAAGTGTTGATAATGCTGCTAGACAATATTGATCTCCCATGGTTTGGAAAATTCTCTGGTTCGGGACTGGTCAGGTCCCAAGGGTGCCGGACTGGAGACATTCAACCTGTACTATATATCTAGAAAAACCTGGTCAGAATCAGCAAAGTCCATTTGACTCCATGAGAGTTCAAAATGCTGCAAACCTCAGTAAAGGTCCTCCAAGCCGTGCAGAACTGGGCCTACAGGTCGTAGAAGAAATCAAAGGACAACCCCATCAGTCTGTTTCATCTCACACTGCTGAAAAATGTTATTGTATTATGACATGGAGGAAATACTGACCGGGTGGCTTGAAGAGGGACAAGTTTAAAGGCAGAATAGTTTGCTGGTGTTCCACTGAGCCTCGAAAGAGAGACATACCAATGATAAGAGGGATGAATTAACATTGAGATGCACCAATTTTAATCCAGCTTGAGCAAAAGATTTTCAACTACAAGATCTAGGTGGTACAGCTTCCTCCCAAGCAATGATTTTTACTGGTTAAGTCTGTCCCTAATATTCTCAGTGCACTGGGGCAGTGCTTAGAGAGGACACACACAAGCCTTTTCTATAAGCAGCTTGCTCACTTCTAACCCTGGGGAAGGCAGAAACGGAACAGAGGTGACAGTCTACACAAAGGCTACGTCTACACTGGCCCCTTTTACGAAAGGGGCATGCTAATTTTAAACTTCGTAATAGGGAAATCCACGGGGGATTTAAATATCCCCCGCGGGATTTAAATAAAGATGTCCGCCGCTTTTGTCTGGCTTGGGGAAAAGCCGGAAAAAAGCATCTAGACTGGCCCGATCCTCTGGAATAAAGCCCTTTTCCGGAGGATCTCTTATTCCTACTTATTCCTACTTTGATCTCTTATTCTGGTTACTTTGAAGTAGGAATAAGAGATCCTCCGGAAAAGGGCTTTATTCCGGATGATCGGGCCAGTCTAGATGCTTTTTTCCGGCTTTTCCCCAAGCCAGAAAAAAGCGGCGGACATCTTTATTTAAATCCTGCGGGGGATATTTAAATCCCCCGCGGATTTCCCTATTACGAAGTTTAAAATTAGCATGCCCCTTTCGTAAAAGGGGGCAGTGTAGACGTAGCCAAAGGGTCAAAAGCAAGAGCACAGATGTCCCTGGAAAGGTTTGCTTCAGTGCAAACACAAGGAAGTTGGCACATGCAGAGAAAGCTGAATGCCCTCGAGGCTGCTGGATTCTGGTTACAGATATTAGCAGCAGAGCAAGGAATTGCACAGTGACTCTCTAGTGACTAGCAGTTGCAAAGAATGTAATTAAAAGAAGAGGCAACCACCTGTTTTGTGTTTGCGACACTTTCTGTTTAGGATAAAAGAAGGAGGTGGTTAATTTCAGAGTCGCAGCATGCCAATGAACTAGCAAGAGTTCAGGAAAGTTGAGCCTGTGTAGTGAAAGGAGTTACAGTTAATGGTCTGATAAAAGCAGCAAATGGTCTAATTGCATAAGTAGAAGCATTGCCAGCAGATCAAGGGAAGTGATTATTCCCCTCTATTCAGTACCAGTGAGGCGACATCTGGAGTACTGCATACAGTTGTGTTCCCCGCCCCCCAGAAAGGATGTGGACAAATTGGAGAGAGTCCAGAGAAGGGCAACAAAAGTGATTATGAGGTTGGGGCGCATGACTTTTGAGGTGAGGCTGAGGGAACTTGGCTTATTTAGTTTGCAGAAGAGTGTGTGTGTGTGAGGGGAGGAATTGATAGCAATTTTCAACTAACTGGAGGAGGGTTCCAAAAAGAATGGAGTGAGGTGGTTCTCAGTGATGGCAGATGACAGAACGAGGAGCAATGGTCTCAAGTTGCAGTGGGGGAGGTCTAAGTAGGATATTAGGAAAAAATATTTCACTAGGAGGGTGGCGAAGCACTGGAATGGGTTACGTAGGGAGGAGGTGGAATCTCCATTTTTAGAGGTTTTTAAGACCTGGCTTGACAAAGGCCTGGCTGGGATGATTTAGTTGAGGTTGATCCTGTTTTGAGCACAGTGTTGGTCTAGCTAACCTCCTGAGGTCTCTTCCAACCCTCATTTTCTATGATTCTAAGTTAAAGTGAGGAGCCCAGGTTTGCTTTAAGACAATTGCAGAAATAGAAAGTGACTAGGAAGGGGCACTGCAGAAAGGGAACTAAGGGTCATAGTGGACCACAAGCTAAATATGAGTCAACAACGTGATGCTGTTACCAAAAAAAGCAAACGTTATTCTGGGATGTATTAACAGAAGTGTTGTAGGCAAGACACAAGCAGTATTTTTATGTTTTACTCTGTGCTGATTAGGCCTCAACTGGAGTATTGTGTCCAGTTCTGTGTTCCACATTTCAGGAAAGATGTGGAGAAATTGAAGAAGGTCCGGAGAAGAGCAACAAAAATGATTAAAAGTATAGAGTGCATGAGGGAAGACTGAAATAAATGGGTTGGCTTAGTTTGGAAAGGAGAAGCCTGAGAGGGGACATTGACAGCAAATTTCAAGTACCTAAAAGTGTGTTACAAGGAGGAGTGAGAAAAAATATTCTCCTTAACCACTGATTATAGAACAAGGAACAATGGGTTTAAATTGCCACAAGGGAGGTTTAGGCTGGACATTAGGAAAAACTTCCTAACTGTCAGGGTGGGTAAGCACTGGAAGAAATTGCTTAGGGAGGCTGTAGAATCTCCATCACTGGAGATACTTAAGAGTAGGTTAGACAAACACCTGTCAGGGATGATCTAGATGTTGCTTAATCCTGTTATGAGGGCAGGGAACGAGACTTGATAACCTCTCAAGGTCCCTTCCAGTCCTATGACTCTATGAACTTGGCTTCCATATTGAAAAGCTGAATTCTTCTTGCCACTTCTGCTAATCGAAGATGGTTTCTTGCACAGAGTCCAGAACCCCATGAAGATCTATTTTCTGGGGAACTCCAAAAAGCTCCTCACATCAGTCTCGGAAACCCCAGCTGCTACTTCACGCCAAGAGAATAAATATCAGAAGGCACTGTACCAAGGGCTCCCAACCACCTGTATGTGCACCATAGCTGGCACAGTCTTCCTGGCTTTCCTGCTTGGTACTCTAGGAAACTACTGCTCACTTCCGTGGTGGACTTGAAGAATCACAGCCCATCTCACATTCCATCATGCCCTGGCCCCTGGTCACTAATGGACTTGAAGAATCACAGCCCATCTCACATTCCATCATGCCCTGGCCCCTGGTCACTAACACAGGACTGGACATTGGGCAACCACGACCTCAAGCAAGAACGCCTAAAAACAGAATAAAAGGAAGGGAGCACCAAGGTAAGTTATATTTACACTACAGACTTTCGAGCAGCACGGCTGTATCGCTGCAGCTGTGCTTCTGTCAAGTCTTCCACGTAGCCAGTCTATGATGACAGAAGTGAGTTCTCCCATCTGCATAGTTAAACCAAACCCAACGAGCAGCAGTAGCTATGTCAGTGGTTGCAGGTCTTCCAGTCACGGAGCACTGTCTACCACCGGTGCTTCCATCGGTGAAATTCATGTCACGCAGCAGTGTGTTTTTTCACACCCTAACCGACAACATTTTACTAAATTTTTTTTAATTAACTTAGGTGAGCTCTTAGACTAGTGAGATGGCATGGTTGCCCCCAAAAGGGTAGGAACCATGGCACTACAAGTTTTTTGCAAATGCGCCCTTAGGGGCTCTGTGACAGAGGAGAAATAAATAAATGAGTGATATTGTAGGAGGTTTGGGCTTCAGTGCAAACACATGGTCCATATTTATTCTCACAGTGAGAGGTGCACTGGCCACTTGATGTAAAAGAGCAAAGTGATCATTCTTTTTCTCTAGGCGCTTTGTTGCCATATGGGATACATATAAATCATATTTTTGTTTTAACAGCAGAGGCTTTCCTGATAGATAAACATGTGGTTTATCTAAAAAAAGAATTGAAATGGATTGTGCTTTGAACGATCATTTAATGGCCATAGATGTGCCAAATAAAAACATATTTTTTTAAGAACCTGGCTCACTGCCCAATATAGAACAGAATTTGTATGTGTGTGTGTGTGTGTATGAGAGAGAGAGAGAGAGAGAGAGAGAGAGAGAGAGAGAGAGAGAGAAAGTGTGTGTGTGTGTGTGTGAGTGAGAGAGAGAGAGACACCAAACTGGTTAATGTATCCCTATCTGTTTTGAGTTTAAGCAGTGCTCTCTACTCGACCCTGTGCCAAGTTGAATCCCAGGCTAACACACTCTAATGAGACAAGACATTACCTTTATGAATGACCTCATAGAGAAGAGGTTGGCGAGCATTGTTGAGAGGCCTGGTGCCAGGCAGCTCTGGGCTATGAAACCCAGCTTGAGCTCAGCAAGACAGATTGCGTCATCCCCTTCTTTCCAATTCCAACTTGGGATATTTAGCAGATGAGCCTGAAGGAAGAAATATAGGTAAAGGACCCCGAATGCTTTCCCCACGTTTTGTTAACACAGGAAGTATCCAAACAGGTGACAGCTAATCTTTTCCTTTTGTGCAGGTCTGCTCCTCCTGTAGAAGGTTAAAATATGATTACGACTCAGACCTCAGTGATTCAGGAGTCAAATAAGTCAACAGCATTACCAAAAAGAGCTCCAGTACTGTCAACTCATTGCTTCATTTTTTTCATCACATATATAATTATTCTCACAGGAAAACTACTGACCAAATATTCTGCACTTGGCTAATAGCCTAGTAAAAGCATCCTGATCGGTTAATAATTAAAATCACACAGAGTTTTGATATCATGTGCTGCCAATAGCCATGGAAGACAAATTAAAGAGACACTTGTAGTTTCCAAGTCTCAGGCTGAGTATCACTGAAATAGAGGGTTTAATAAATATTCTTCCAAACCAAAATATTTCCAACAAAGTTCCTGGATGGGAAAGGTCTCCACTTTCACACCTTTCCGTTTAAACTTCCTAATATCCCTTGGGAACTTGATAGGAGGCTTTGTAAGGCCCAGCGACAAAGCTCAGGTTGTTATAGAGTATTACAGAGTTTTCATTGCACCCAAATCTTTGTATACTCCTTACAGCAATCTCAGCTACTCCCTGAGAGATAAGAAATGCACACAGACCTCAGAAATCAAACACAGGTTTTAAACTAATCTAATGTGGAAATGCAGAGGTGTTATCACATGTCCACAAACTCAGCCCTCGAATAATATGATAAAACCCGCACTCTTATGGTTTCTCTAACTCTCAGAATCCAATAAGCAGAGTCTCATGTAAGGAGTCTTTTCTCTCATGTAAAGAGTCTTTTCCTTCATTTCCTCATTAATTTTCATTAGAAATACAAAGCAAAAACATGTTTTTAAAACAACATGCTTACCAATGAGGGTGAAATAGAATGAATCTGTTCCACAAAAGAAAGTGGACCAAATTCTGCACATTAGCTGCCCTCCACTTATATATGTGCAGAGGACAACCCAGGCAGTAGAAACCATGCTGTATAAAACCAGGTGGATCTTTGAGCAGGCCTACATTTCTTTAACTGACATTATACAGAAACAAGATGGTGATGTATCTTTTACTATACCAGCTTTGACTGGAGTGAGACACAAGCTTTTGGACTTACACAAAACACTTCTTCTGGTCTGGAAAACTTAACCAGAGTGTCACAGCAAAGCACAACATAGAACATAATAGTTGATGAACAAAGAACACAACAGTTGATGTATATTTCAAAGAATCATTCAAGGGGAAATGAAGGTACGAATCCCTTTGGAAATCTTACCCACCGTCTGCAGACTCCCAGGACTCCACAGACCACAGGTTGAAAAACACTCCCATACACTCTATCTGAATAGATAATAAAAGCATTGTACATGGTTTAGTGAATCAAGCTGGGCCTTATTTCACAGGAAACATGTGCTTGTAAGACCAACTGAAATCAATTGGAGCTAGGGAAGCTCAGCATACCAGGGTAACGGATATTTTAGCATTCTGCTAAGGTCTCTGGCATATGTAAAAACAGCAGAATTAACTTTTTATGGGATTCCATGACAATTCGTATACACCCATTCCTACTGGAAAGAGAAACACTTCCAATTTATGGAACCAACATAAGTGGGTATGGGAGACTGTGGTAGCAGAAGTCTCTGAAGAGCGAGTCCCTTTGGTCTTCTCATTACCTTGTTATGATACTGCAGCATCTGAGTGATAATTCTTATCTTCGGATGGTAATTCTTTATGGAAATTACTCTATAAAGAAAAAAATAATATTTTAGCTAGTGGACACATTGGACATTCTCCGAGAGCAGCTTGTGTCACTGATTTATTTGCATCCGACAATTAAAACTAATTTGATTTTTCACTTGATTGTGAAAGCATCTTAATGAGTAACAGACCAGTTTAAATTTTAGAGCTAACAAGTTAGTCAACTCAGACTTTAGGGACCAAAAATTATGAGGGTTTACAAAAAAGAAAATAAAACAAAACTACGTGGCCTAAATAGCTCTGCCTATTGTGGATTTCACAAGAAAGTTCTCTCTGTTGTACCTAAAGGCAGCCAATATGACTCTTTTTGTTACATAAATAATATGCTAGCAGATAATCTTGTTTTCATCTTTTATGTATGAGGGATAGATTCTTCAATGAATATCCTAGCTGGCTTCTTTAAACTGTTTATTTGTTCAAATTTCCCAGTTGGCTTACACTTAAATGGTCTCCCTTCCTTTTTTTACTGTCAATAGCATTTTCATTAGTCTTTTGTGCAAATCAAATGCCCAGATCTCAATACCCTGAATTAGAAAGTATTCAAAATCCAAACCTGAATCCAGATTTGAATTTTGCAAATGGCTCCTGTTTTTATGGCTTAATCCAAACGGGCCTGAATTTAGGAGCATGTAAAATCTGAGTCTACATTCAACATTCTGCAACCTGACTGCATCATCCCCAACTGTTCTCTACAGAACAATATAGTGTCTTTGAACTGTACATAGTGCACAGAAAGATACCAACAATATACAGGCAAAAATTACTGGGAGAAAGAAATATCTTGAATTTTATCTTAAATACAGGTTGGATCTCCAAAATCTGGCACACTCTGGTCTGGCAACATCTCTGCTCCAGCAGCACCATGCGTGCTTCTGGACCAGAGAGCCCGGGAGCCTATGAGTAGGAGGGCCAGACAGGCTGAGCATTGGTCAGCAGCCTGGCTGGGGACAGCACAGGACCGGGACAGAGCCCTGCAGCAGCCTCCAGCAGCCCCTGGGAGTGCAGGGATGAGGTTGAAGCCCCATGGCAGTGCAGGGTCAAAGTCCTTGTGGCAACCCCCAGGAGGGCAGGGCTGAGGAAAAAGCTTGCCCCGGAGGTGCAGAGCCAGGGCTGGGACTGGAGCTCCAGACCTGCGGCTGCCCCAGGTTGTGTGGGGCTAGAGCCTGCGGCAGGAGCTGGAGCCTATGCTGCCCAGGAAGCCAGCAGTACTTGGGCAAGCAGACCAGCCAGGTGTGGTGGGGAGGGCCAGGGTGAGGCAGGGTTACCTGCTGGGGAAACCTTCCAGCAATGGGTGTTGGATTTGGGGGCCAGTGGCTTAAGACTTTCCCTGGTCTGGCAAATTCTCTCATTTGGGACCGGTCAGGTCCGGACAATGCTGGACCAAGTAGGTCCAACCTGTACAGCGGACAAGGCACTAGATTGAATCCCTGCATATGTATCCTATAGGTTATGAAGAGAAAAATAACCCCAGAGTTTTAAAGAAAAAGAAGCACACATCAAACTTAAACACACAGACATGAGTTGCAAATTGAGCTCTGTCTTATTAACAGAAGGCAGGAAAAGGAGAGAAAACAACTGAAGGGGAGAAAAATGTTGTGGCTCTGCAGTTTTTGCAGCATGGTAGATTCCACGTATCTCTAGGTATCTTTACATTGCACACAGCCTGGGTCCCATAAACTCAAGTTTGTGGTCCTGGCGTTTCTGAGCATACTGCATTGTACACCTGGATTTACAATTCCTGAACCTGGGTCCCATAGCCATGCTAAATTGTCACTCATGCCTGCAGCTTGACCAGCATCCACATGGCAAAATCACAGGGCTTGGACCCATGCTACAGCTCGACTTGGGCAATGACCTATCCCTCCCCACCATCAAGGTCCTCAATGCTTGCTGACTAAATTAGATTGATCTGTGTCTGAATGAAAGGGAGACTTAGGGTCTATGCTGCAGGGCTTAATTTGAAAGAAACTACGCAAATTGAGCTACGTCAATTGCATAGCTTATTTTGAAATTGGGAGTGTCTACACAGCACTTATTTCGAAATAGGGGATTCTTCCTCCAACTTTCCTTATTCCTTGGACAATGAGGGTTACAGGAGTGGGAGTAAGAAGTCCTCCAGCTTGACAGTATTTTGACACTATTTCGAAATAACTGCTGGCTGTGTAGACGCAGATTAAGTTATTTCGGAATAGCGCTAGTTATTTCAAAATAGTGTTGCAGTATAGACGTACCCTTAGTCTCCAACCCGAGTCAGAGACAAGGTTTAGTATGCAGTGTAGACATACCTTCTGAGAGCAATAGCTTATTACAATGGTGTGCTGCCGGCATACTATGCCGGATGTTGCAGGCATATGGGGCATACTTGTTGCAGCCTTATTCCAGAGATTAGAGAATAAAGGGGTCTGATTTTCTTTTTGGAGGGAGGAGAATTGAAGGGCAAAGAGAAAAGTGTGATGCTCCCCTCCCCCTATTAATTTCCCTTTTTCCATTGAAGTGTTTAATTAAATCAGTTTTATTGAATCACACTCGCATTCCCAGTAATACTTCTGCATTTTATTACATTAAACATACTGAATCCATTTAGGAACCCACCAATCCGCATCTGGAATGCTCTTTAATCTATTTATTGCAATTAAAATCAAAGTAGGATTTCTCCCGTCACATCCCAAACGTGGCTTTGGAAAATAAAGCGAGGGTACTTAAACCCTTCTTTCACAGGCATCCCACACTCGAGAGAATACATGGCCTTTTCCAATGAAGTATTTCTATTTTAAACTGCATTCCTGCATCTACCTTCAACTCTCAGAATGCAAGCATTTGACAGGCCAATAAAATCAGTTTGTAATACTGGCCATTTCATTGCATTAAATAATTTCAATGGTTTTTTCCATTTTAATTTTAAAAGGGGAAGACTGGTTTCCTTAAAACTAATGCTGCCTGAACAAAATAAAAGCAATGAAGAACTCTTATTTTGACTTACTTTTTGCAATTTCCTTATTACTCCCTTGTTATGCAAGACAAACAATGGCATCGTGTCTCCTTAACTAGAACGGTTATCAGTTTTCACGGGTTAATAGCCTGTGACTAGCTGGGGAGGTCAAGAATAGCAATTTCAGATCAATATTCACAGCAACTGTGGAAGGCAAAACAAGTCTCTTCTTCTCAGACCACTCTCATGGCAGGAAGGCAGAATAGAGCTTAGGTGTGTAGTTGGCCAACACAATCATGTTCCTCAACTCAAAAAGGAGATAAAGCACAGGGCCAAAAGAACTGGCTGCCACTAAAAGTAGGTGCAGGGGGAGCCCGTGTTACACACTGTGGCTCCGGCTACACTGTTTGTTTTTTGTAGATGAAGAAATGCAAATGAAGTGCTCATTAGCAAATCTCACACTCTCATTTGCATATTCTCTTCTGATCCTTTTTGCAGAAGATGTTTTTGCAAAAAACCTGCAGTGGTGATGGGGCCAGTTTTCGGGGAAAAAAACCCTTTTGTGCAAGATCCCTTATTCCACAAAAAATTAGGTTTACAGGATCTTGCACAAAAAGTTTTATTTTCCAACAAATGGCCCCGTCTATACTGCGTTTTTTTTTCCTTTCCCAAAAACCTCTTTCGCAAAAAGGATCAGAAGAGAATATGCAAATGAGATTTGCTAATGAGCACTTCATTTCCATTTCCTCTTCTGCAAAAAACAAACAGTGTAGATGGAGCCTGAGACTGACAGAATTCCTCGGAGCACTACTGCCTGGGTTCCATGTTGCCACTTACCCAACCTCATGAATGCATGTGGATACAAAAGCCAGAATTTTAGGCTTAGCAATCTTGTTTAAATGAAACGGAGCTATTCTGCAGAACAACACTCTTCGGACTTAGTTTTCAGAAGAGCAAGTGACATTTGTTAATTGGGTTGGAAAGCAGTAACCAGTGCTCCTACTATAAATGTTGTGTATTTTGCCTCTGCTGCCTAGGAGCATGGGGAACTCATAGTAGCACTTAGAAGGTGCACTGACCCCAGACACCCTGCCAAAATTTTAATTGCAAAATGGAGTATCCCACATGTCCCCCTCCCTGACTCTCTGGGTGGCCCTTCCCTGCTCCCTCTATCCCCGGCAGGCACCTGCCTCGGAGAGCCAATACCGTTATTAAGGCCTTTCAGCTCCACTCTTCTAGAACATGGGATGAACAAAAATAAGGGGAAATTCATTTCCCCACTGAATAGGTGGCTTCTTTATGGGATACAGCAATAAACACAACTGCCTTAAAACCAGAATCCTGAAGGTGGTTCTCTCAAATATCATTACCCTTACTTGCCAGAGAGGAACACACAGGAACCCGTAACGAGAAAAACTGGACTTTCCTTGTAAGCAATAAATACATCGGTTGAAGAAAAGACTGTAAGTAGGCTGAGAGAGTCTGGATATTGTGTTCTGAATAAAAAATACGTTTGAGCCCAAAGTACAGGATAAGGTGTTTGAGATGGCAAGGTCCCTAGGATGCTGCCAACACATGTAGAAAGTGCGGGGCGCACACAGGCAATTTTAATGTGAGTATCTACTTCACCTTCATTCTCCAGATAAAATCTCTGAGGCCACATAAATGGTACTGGCTAAAGTAGCTGACCTGCTCTGGTAATCTTGGCTAGCACTTCCTCTTTTCATTATTTTACTCCCTGTCTCTGGAAGCAATTGTGTGTGAAGTTTTCAAACGTAACAGAAATCGGCAAGTATGAAGCAAGCTATGGGTATGGTCCACCTAGACCGGGGTGAACAATAAAATGGCGGTGATTTGCTTGGGTTATCCCTGGTGGGTCTCTACAGGCACAGGTAATTGCAGCTCCCAGTGGCTATGAATCACCATTCCCAGCCTGTGGGAAGTGTTGTTGAATAGGACACCGCTTCCTACAGCTCCCACTGGCCGGAACGGCGATCCATGGCCAACAGGAGTTGCAATCTCCCGTACCTGTGGAGATGCAGGTAAATATAGCAATGGCGGCCTGTCAGAGCTTAAGCCTGGGGAACTGGATCTGGCTCATGGACCGGTGTTAGCCCACCCAGACCTAACACCAGCAATTTGCTCGTCATAAATGAGCACGACAACCACCCTCAAAAACTCTTCAGGTTACCTCATAATATTGGAGGCATCTTCAGCATCTGGGTCAGCGCAGTATTTATTGGCAAGGATTAGGCACGCATCTGCTGACTCTATCTGAGACACACAAAAAAAGCAATCATAAATATAAACCTTTGTTTCCAACTTCTTATCATAACCATGGCCTCTAAGAAAGCAAAACAGGTGCTTCTTCCAAGAGCAACAACAGTTTGTAATTTTTGCTGAGTATAAAGCGGATGGTATGCTGTAGATTCTGACTCCTTATGATGTCAGTGGCACTACCTACATAGAACTGATCACTCAAACTGCTCAAAACACATTCCAAACATTACAATACTCATGGTTGGTCAATACTTAAACATACTACTGCCGTGGTTGTTATTTCATAGATACCAAAAATGAAGCACCAACAGGTTCACAGCCAAAGTTTTAAAATTCCATGTTGTAGGTCAAGCTCCTAAATCCATAGGGACAGGGACTGTTTTTCTGTTGTTTGCACACTGACTACAGGTTTAACCTCTCTGGTCCGGCACTCTCTGCTCCAGCAACATCCATGGTCCAGCATGATTTTAGTTAGCTGGATGTCCAATTATCACGGGTGTGGCCAAGTTTCCCGTGGTCCCATAAAGTTTGCTTACAGCACCAGTCCTGGCTCTTAGTGTTCTGTGCTGTTAATTAGCTCTAATTTACCCCAATTGTCTGCTAAGAGCCCAGGAAGCAGTGGAAGTGTTGGTAATGCTGCGAGACAATATTGCTCTCCTGTGGTTTGGCAGATTGTTTCAGGACTGATCAGGTCCCAAGGGTGCTGGACTAGAGATATTTAACCTCTATTACAACAGGACCATAGTTTGGGTCCCTAGAAAACAACATCATAAAAAAAACCCAATAGACAACTGATTTTAGGGGCAAGGTCAATCTAATTGTAAAACTAACACTCATCAACATTGAGTCTCGTTAGCATAAAGCAGCAGATTTAAAGTATAACAAAATGACTATTTTTCAGTACATTTGGGCAGTTCCCACACTGTAAAAGAGAAGATGCAGAGAGAAGATAACAAGAATGAATTTTATGGCCATTACAAGAACTTTATTTTATGCTGCTGATTAGAGCTCAGCTCAGAGTATGTTGTGTAAAAATGGACCAAGCAGCTTTTGTAGCTGGCGCAGGCAAACCCCCTAATTTGTATGCAGTAGAACAGCTTAAGATCAGGTAAAGATCTTTATGATTTAAGAAGTGTGTTTATGTCCCATTAAAAAGGCATGCAATGGGGTAATGCTGCATATAAGTTTGGTATCTTTTTCTCTTCCCAGTTTCAGGGTTTGCTTCAAGAGGATGAAATTATTTAACACAGAGTGCTTTAACCTAGTGTTTTTCAACCTTTTTTAATAAAGTACCCCTTTTAAAAAAAATTAAAGTACCCCAGTATCTACAGTTTTCAGACACACACCATTTTTTTCTACCATTGCAACACATTTGTTTAAACAACTTAATTGTAGCTGGGCGGCTGATGAAATTTTTGGGTGTAAAAAGTACAAAAATAATACAGCGCTGTAAAACTTAAAACAAAACTGAGTTTTCTCCAAATTTCAATTGTGTTGATGTGCTCCCCCCCAGACTTCTCTTGAGTACCCCTAAGGGTACACGTACCACTGGCTGAGAAACACTTCTTTAACCAATACAGGTTGAACCTCCCAATTCCAGGACTCTCTGGTCCGGCAACATCCAGCAGGGCCACAGATGTTGCTGGACCAAAGAACCCCGGAGGTGGGGAGCGGGAGCCAGGCGAGATCGCAGGGCAGGGGAGCAGTGGCTGGGCCACGTGGCAGCTGGGGCGCTTCGGCCTGGCGGGGGACTCCCCCGCGTTAGCGTGGCCAGGCGCGGGTGAGGAGCCCTGCCCCGACCAGAGAACCCTGGGCTGGGGAACTCCCGGTGAGAGCAGGACTGACCCTGGCAGTGGGGCTGGTGATGGCTGGGTGACTCCAGCTGGGGAACCCTGGGGAATCCCTAGTGATAGCAGGCTGGGCAGCCCCGGCCAGGGAACTCCCCTGTGTTATCGGGGCAGGCGGGGCTGGGGAACCCCCAGCATCAGCGGGGCCAGGCAGGGCTGGTGTCAACGGGGCCAAGCAGCAGGGGAGCCCCAGCTGGGGAACCCAGGGAATCCCTGGTGGCACTCGGGCTGGGATGGCCGGGCAGCTCCGGCCAGAGAACCACCGGAGGTAGTGGGGACAGGCGGCAGCAGAGAACCCTTGGCTGGGGAGCCCCAGGGAATTCCCAAAGGCAGCAGCGCCAGTAATGTCGGAGCAGGACTGGTGGCAGCTGGGTGACCCCGGCAGGAGAACCCGGGAAACCCCCGGTGGCAGCGAGCAGGAGCCCCAGCCTTGGGAGCCTGGGAGTGGAGCAGCCAGCATAGTTCAGGACCTAGGAATGGTTCAGGATCTCTCCAAGGGTGCCGGATCAGAGAGGTCCAACCTGTACTGTCATTCTAGTTAGCAAATATCTCAAATTCTATTTGCTTTTTCAGGACACTAGGCAAGAGAAAAAGAGTAAAAAAGGTTTTCTAATTGCCCCAATGTAAACATGTCAACAGTGTTTGTAACATCAACTTCTAACATGTTAAATGTTAACGATCATAGGACTTCTCCTATTAAAGTCAATTAAAAGATTCCCATTTACTTCAGTGGACACTGCATTGGAGGTAGAAGCTGCTTATTTAAGGGAAGAGAAGGA
Source organism: Pelodiscus sinensis (assembly GCF_049634645.1). Taxonomy (NCBI): domain Eukaryota; kingdom Metazoa; phylum Chordata; order Testudines; family Trionychidae; genus Pelodiscus; species Pelodiscus sinensis. The sequence continues at coordinate 9,866,624 of NC_134718.1, forward strand.
GTAGAAATAAAGCATCAGCAGAATCATTACCTTTACTCTTGCCAAGTCGTGTGGATTGAGAACTGAACCCTGATAAAATTCCACCTGAGTGAAGTGTCGTTTAAAAAGAGCTTCCAGTTCAAGGTTAGGGGAGATACTGCATTGGGGGGGAAGAACAAAGTAGTAGTCAGTTTGCACAACATTTCTGTCCTACTCTTCAATTCACTTTTAAACTCTCTGGAATTCCATTGATGCTTTTCTTGTAGGGTGAAAACCATGGGTCTCACCTTTTCTTGGCACAGCTCCATTCCTTTTACTACATATGTCCCCACATCAACAGCGAATGTGGCCCACCAAAAGGAACTAAAACCAGCTTCCCTGCATGTAGCATAAGAGAGCTAAGTATGTGGATTATTTTTTCATTTGACCACTTAAGGGAAAATAACACTGGTCAAAAATGATATGACAGAATGAGAACAAATGGACTTAGTAACGGTTAATACAATCTAGAGGTTTTATCAGGTCCTGTAGGTGACTGTTAACTTATTGTATGAATTACACAGTCTCGTGGCAGTGCATCAAAGTGCAGATAGATAACTGTGTATGGTCTGGACTGAGTGAGCAGCCAATTCAATGGGTAGATTTTCAAGAGCATCATGAATTGAACTCAAATAATAAGCTACTACTTTTGCATCCTTTGGTCTTAAGTGCCTCCAGGGATAGATTCCTAACAAAGCAGAGGAGTTTTTAGGGATCAGTGTTCCTCTTCTATGTATGAATTCATGTTACTAAGAGCCTATGTGTGATGAATAGTTTTGCTCCTGTTTTCTAGGTTTGAGTTTCTTAATTAACCCAGGAGCCATAAAGTTAATAAATAATACCAGTGCCAATATGGACCTCCTCTTTGCTATTGTGTAGGATTCTTGTATCTCAGCTGTACCAAGCAGTATGGACACAGCGTATATGTCACTCAGACAGAATACTTACACAGCAGAGAGTGAAACAAACCTCATGGTGTCTGAATTGAGGAGAGATGCTGACATGGTTACAAGACTACTGCACCTCTGTCCCCTTTTCTGATCTCTCTGTCTTGGTCTACACTAGGGAGTTATTTCGAAATAACTCCCCTTACTTCAGAATAGCAAGCAAAGTGTCCTCCCTATCAAGCCCATTATTTCGAAATAAGGTGCTGGTTATTTTGAAATAACAACTCCTACTTTCCTTGGGGAATACGTTTATTTCAAAATAGTTATTTCAGGAGTTATTTCAAAATAAGCTATTTCAAAATAATTTCCTAGCATAGACATGCCCTTGGTAACTAGCAAACATTTACTTGCCAGGTAAAGAGCATTAATTCAATTTTTAAAAAAAAGTTTACTTGTGGTTGTGTGGGCCATTTCTCCAAATGCATGCTCAAATGGGTAGGAAGTGCTTAGTTACCCATGTGCACAAACAGTAACCAGAGTTCTGTACACCACTGCAGAAAGTGCATATGCAACTATGGATGCACATTGGTCAGACTTAGTAACAGTTAATACATTCTAGAGGTATTAATTTTTTTATGTTCCCGAACCTCCAATTCATTTCCTTTTGGAAATTCAGTTCCATGTGATCTCTTAAAAGGGAACCTCCTGCTTACCCTAATAAAACACAAGCAGTTACCGGGGATATCAGCTGTATCCATTCATCTAATTTAATGGCAATAGTATAAAATCAGGCAGGTAGCAACTCTATGCATTGGCAACTTCCTTTATCCAATCACCACAAATGACTCTTAACCTTTCAATCATTTGGTTTGACAGGACGGAAAATGCATTGCTTCTTGTTAAGTGCGTTAATATCACTCATTCAATAACAGCTCATGGCGCGTAGAAATGCATACTGCTCTCGATAGGAACAGACAGTTAACACCATATTTCTCTCAAGCAAATAGCTGTTTCTAATAGCCTCTCCCTAAGACATGCCAATTTGATACTGAATTGTGTGTAATGGGATGCTAGTGACAAATAGCAACTACCTTACAGCAAAATTTCTGATGGGAAGGGTATTCCCAGGCAACTAATGGTTGGCTGGAGAAATTGTGGTCCAGTCAGTCCTTACTTGCCAGGAAATACCTGAGTTAAACATGATCAGTAATGTTACCAGATAAGAGTATTTCTATCAGTTTGCAACATCACTACAGCGGTTCGACAGCGTTTTGTTTTTGTTACACTGTTGTTTTGCTAGCAAATATAGACCAATACAGTAAAACCAGAGGTGACTGCACTGGGTTTGTAGATCTACATGAATTGTATCAATCAGTGTTCCTCATCTCATTCATTTTTACAATTCAAAGAGCATCTTGGACCTCCCTAACTGTTCAGGTTCTAGGAGCAGCTAAAAGGGGTGCGTGGAAAGCAGCAATGTATCATAGAGCACTTCTTGTTACAGAGGGATTCCAGTCATTTTTCAAAATTTCAGAATCCAATAATCTTTTCACAAAGTCATTGGAATGGGCAATTTCTGTAAATTTACATAAAACTAGTTAACTGTACTCATCGTCTGCAAGTTCGCAATTGCCTGGTAAGAAGATTAAATGCAGCAAAATCTTTTTTCATGATGTTTGTGTTTGGAAAAGCAGCTAGTTGTGCACATCGTTAGGTAAACTTGAGCATATATTTGAAATATGTCATTAGAATCAGAGAACACAGCTTTGCTGCAATTCAGCTTGCAACTGTTAGACTGATGAGGCATAAAAGTTGGAGATAGAGATAGATAATTGCATATGCCTATGAATGGGAGTTTCTAACATGTTTTCTCCATAGATTGCATGATGGAAATTAATCTCCATAAATTAAACATAGAACTATCCATGGCCAAAGAAAACTTCTACACTATTTATTAATGTTTTTATTATCTATTATTTCTTATTTCTGAGTACGATGCACTCTTTAAAATAAACTTACCAATAAAATTAGTAACAAACAACTGAATAATTGAGTTTTTCTTTAATACGAGGAGCAGAGGTCTGAAGTCTAATAGTTTCAAATACCTGTACTGTTAAGTGTACTAGTAGGTGGGAACAGAACACTTGGGGTAGCCAACAGGAAAACAAGATTTCATTCTCAACATTCCATTTGTTTTGCAGTGTTGGCCAATAGTCTGCTCAGATCAGGATAACCTGGGATGGTCATCTGTCTCAAGTTTTTATTTCTTCAAAATTTCAAATATACGTATTTAATTCATTATCCTTTAGTAATTATCAATCACTAAATAATTTGAAATTTATGTAAACTATTTCTTTCTTGTACTCCCTATTAGATCCATACTTTTTCTTCTTCACACAGCATTTGTTTTCTTATTTATAAACTACATGTATAAAATATCCTTGGTCAGGTCTCCTCTTCTGAAGAAGCATAATTTGGAGAATAGTAGGACACACTTTAAGTGTCAAGTTTTAACTAACAAGGTAGGGCTAATCTGTTTCCACTTGCTTTAGGATACAACACAACACAAACTACTGTTGAACAGCCTAACAATTGCATAGCAGATGAACTCAGTCTTTGCTGAGGCTTAACTAAAATAATTTGGGGCCAAGTAATCTCTTTAGATGCATATGGCTTATAATGAAATCTATATAAGCAGTTCTGTGGACCTGATGGCAGAATTTCGCCCACTGTGCAGAAAAGGAAAGAAATTTCTGTGTAACTGCCTGGAGGTTCTTGAGACTATCGTATAGAAAGATATTGTGTCTACCCTATGATTAGATTAATAATGGGTACAAATACTTATAAACTATTTTAGGCCTCACTAATAATAACGAAATATATTGCATTGAACTATTAGAAAATGTGGAACCAATGAAGAATAACAACTGACAGTAAGGTTGGGAAGTATTCATGGATTGACACTACACACTTTCAAAAGCTTCCTGTGAAGTGCAACAAAGCTTTTTAACTTGTAACAGCAATGTATGATTTCATAATGCAGTCTTGGCCTTTGGTCATCATGATGAACTGGTGTGGATAATGGTTCACAATGACATATGTTTGGTTCCATAAGTTTCTCAAAACTTCATGCTGTATCTTGGGTATTTTAACATTTCACAGGAATGGGAAAAATCAAGGCTCAAAATTATTTTGACTGGTAGGGTCAAAAATAGTTTATGAGAATCAGGCACTCTGAAATTCAAGAGCCTTCATAATCCCAAATGTATAAAAATCTAGTGGAAGAGAAACAAACTGACACCCAGGGTGAAATTCTGATCCTTTTAACATCAACAGAAATTTGGCCATTAACTTCAAAGGAGTCAGGATTTTACCTCCAGGGTCAAATACCTATCTGGTCTAACTTCACTGAACGTAGCTGAAACTAAATGAGGTTACACCATGAATAAGTTTGACCATTAGGGTACATCTACACCACATGCTTATTTTGAAATAAGCTATTTCGGATTTTTTTCTGAAATATCTTATTTCGAAATAGCACGTCTACACTACAGGGCAGCCTCAAAATTAGTCCGAGGCAGCCTTCCCTAATGTGGATGTGCTACCTCGATTTAGAGACCCTGGAGGCACTAGGGTGTAATTACTTTGAATGGCCCTGGGGAGAAGCTATTTCAAAATAGCAGCAGTGGAGTGTCCACACTACTGCTATTCTGAAATAGCTATTTTGGAATAAGCATTATTCCTTTTGGAATGAGGTTTACAGATTTCAAAATTATTTTGAAATAACAGAATTGCTGTGTAGACGCTCAGATTGTTATTTTGAAATAACGTTAGTTATTTCTAAATAAATGTGCTATGTAGGCAGTACCCTAAGAGTCCCATCTTAACCTGCTCTACCTCAAACCAATACAGACTGGCCAAAAGGAGCCTTTATGACATGTTTGGACCATTTAAAGAGCAAGAAAGGTTTTGGCTGGAAGAGTTACTCACTTATGCAGAAAGACGATTTCCACGTTCACATCATCCCTGTCCTTGTGCAGGAAGTCCTTCAGGAAGTTGGACACGCTTTCAAGTGTTATGTGACCACAGACAACTATGTGCCTGTCACAGAAAAGTGACAGTTACTTTTTCAGGGAAAACTAACACACACGCATGCAAATAACAAAGGGTAAAATAAGCTGTTGGCTGAAAAGGGAAGCATTAGACTTTTCCTGATGCTTCTCTAACACCTGAAGTCATCAAAGGAAACCAACAATCCTCGAAGATACTTTGACACTGAAAACACATATGGGCTCTCACGTCATGCTGTAAAAGACTATTACAACCAAAATCATTTGGCCAAGTGGTTTAATGAATTTATTAATAAATATTATCATTTATACATGTATATGCTATATTATCTAGTCCATTCCAGAGTCATATTTCTCTCTCCACCTCCATTCCGATTAAGATTTTCTAATTTTTTATGACATAGACCTTATCATGTAATGAAACAACAATCCTCCCCAAAACATTTCTTATTATTTTCCCAGTTATATATCAGTGAAGCAAATGCAAATCTTGACATATTATGGGCCATAAGCAATAAAAAGAGAAATCATGAATTTTCTACTGTAAGTCCTATAGTGGAAGCACTTCACAATAAGTGGATTTTTTTTATGCTGCCATGCAATGCAACTCCCACAGAACTAGAGTCTGTGTAGAAAGTCATATCCACTTGTGCTCCATCTCCACACAATTTCCAGCAGTGTTAAAAGGAAACACTCACATATACAACACTGAAATGGTGTCCACTTCTATATATTTATTTCTTACAGGCTGAGCAAGAGGTCTAACATTGTATCCTTTCTTTAATTTCTTGCTTAATGTGTTGTTAAGCCACTTATTGTCAAGTGTTGTCCAAGTGCTTGTGTTAGCACGCTTTCTTATGGCTCAGTGTTTCTACGACAACGCAGACTAAAGCATGGCTTTCATTAGTCAGAGGAGTACGTGGGAGGTGCTGGTGTTTACAGCACTTCCATTGCTACTGCTCCTGCTTGCCACATTTCTTGCAGCTGTCAGAGAAAGAGAGGGCAGCAGAAGTGTGGATTCAATTTAATTATTAAGGTAGCAGATAATCATTCGGTAATCTGACCTCATTACAACTGATTGAGTCGATATGCTCATTGCAACAATGGAACATTTTTTTCATTGGCTGCCAGCAGGTGGCCAAAATGAAGCAAAGCAATTTCAAGGGCAAAATTTAGACTGCCCAAATCTTACCTACTTCATAATTGTTTTGTGAACATTCCATTAATACAGAAACCTCATTGGCTGGAAGCAACAAATAATAGGTAATAGCAATAATTGCTTATGCAATGTACCATAACGGGCCTGGCCTTGCTTCATAATTTGGTGCTTGACTAAGTATATGAAAACAATGTAATGAACTCATTGGTGAAAGGATAATGATTCAGAACAAAGAATAAATCAACAATATGCATGATGCAGTTAAAAATATCACCATTGTGCACTCTTACTTTTGCAGTGGTGCACGTGGTGACTAGGAAAGCAAAGCACAATGAAGCATTATACTAATCCAGCACACCACAGGGGACTGCTTCACTGTTACCTCTTTGTTTTTAATGAATCCTTTAGCACAGGACTTTACATCTGAATTTAGGAAGACAAGTTTCTCAAACACTTCTTATTTGGCCTTTTAATAACCTTTAACGGCAACCCACCAAAGCATGAGCACGTGGCGTATTGGAAAGCAAACAAAAATCACAGACAGCTCTTTTCTTCAGTTTATAACAGGTCTCTATAAAATTACGTTTAGGCTGTATGATGTCTAATTTACGGCTTGGTCCTACATACCTATTTGCCAGATGCAGTGTTTATTACAACCGAGTGGCTGCTTCAGCTTCAACAAGATTTCATCAGCTCAGAAGCTAGATGATTGGTAAAAACGCATGAAGCATTGGACCCATAGAGAGTGAACTTCTCAAAGCAGGAAACAAAACTTTCTTCCCTGTCCCATGAAGTACCAAGCACAGTATCAGCATGCAATGAGCAACAAATGCAACGAACCAAGTGTCTGACCCATTTTAGTGCAAAGAGAGATGCAAGAGTTGCCTTGTAAGGACTTCACAATCTGGCAGATTACCGCGGCCTCTATGCTGGGGCTTAGAGTGGGGTAGGACCTGACCCTGCTTTGGGGAGCTGCGAACTACTTGGCAGCTGCATCCTTCAGCTTTGCCCAGTGCTTATTGGGTAGAGATGAGGGTTCAGCTGACTGTAATGATAGCTCTCTCTCATATGCATGCAAAATAATACTCAAGTCAGATACTGCATCAGCTCTGAAAGTGTAGCAAACTCATTACTCCACATAAATTAATGGAGAGGCTTTTTAAGGGCTAGGTTCCCATGGCTGATTCATCCTGTTGGCTCTCTCTTTGTGAATGTAAACACAGCAGAAAAGAGATCACCACGTTATGTCTTGACTTGACTGAACACAGACTTAAATGAAGTAGTCAGTATTTCCTTTGAGGGACACAAATTGTGGTCACAGTAGTATAAAGTCAATAAGAAAAAGGTTTAGAGATAAGAACAGAGTTTTTGGTAAATCTTCTGACTCTCTTTGGGTTTCACATCAAGTAGCAAAGAAAGATCTCAGCAAAAGGCTACTGGAAGGCTTGTGTCAACTGCTCTTGGAGCAGTTCTCACTAGAGACCCCAGGTTTCTCCTAACTGGGCCCCTTCAATTCATCTTCAGTCCATCAACTTAACCTAAAATGAAACAAAATCTGCCCTTAAATTACAAGTCTTCCTTGCAGTCTTCCTTTTTCCTCTGTCAGCTTCTTAAAAAAGTAGAATAGCCATAACCAATGGTCCATCTAGATCAGTTTTCTGTCTCCTGACCATGGATGGTTCCTGATACTTCAGAGGGAATGAACAGAAGAGGGAAATTATCGAGTTATCCAATTCATGTCATCCAGCTTCAATTTCTGGAAGTCAGAGGTTTAAGCGTGCCTGAGCATTGAGTTGAATTATTGACCACCTTGTGTAATAGCCATTGATGAACAGACACTCCATGACCTCTCCTCTGCAACTGGACTCAGAGAAGCTAACAGAATTCTCAGATTTCAGTGTGGATCAAAGAAACAACGAGATTTTGAACTGGGCATTCAAACAAGTAACAGTGATATATGAGGAAGAAGAGAACCCCTAAATACCGAGGACTCAACAGTACCTTTGTGACACCAGTAAGACAAGACTTGTTATATTACATAGATGGCCAAAAAAAAAAAAGTTCTCTGCCAACCTGACTTAGGGGAACATTCCTTACTGTTCCCAAATATTGGAATCAGTTAGACCCTCAGCAAGTGGGCAAGCCCCACCAAACCCCTGAAAAAGAATTTGCTGTAACTCAGGGTGTGTCTAAACTATACCCTTCACCCAGCAGAGGGATGTAAATCAGATGTTATTGAGAGTGCAAATGAAGCCGGGATGCAAATATCTCATGATTCATTTGCATAATGGCGGCTGCTGCTTTTTTTCGAAATGGTACTTTTCAAAACAAACAGCAGTTTAAACAGGGCATTTTCATCAGAAATGCCCCATTTCGAAAGATTCTGTACTTCCCATGGAAAGCTATGTCAGAACTTAACTCTTCTAATGGTTAGATACATTTCTCTAATTTTAAGCCTAAAGCTACTGATGTGCAGTGGATACTATTTATTCTTGTGTCCAAGGAGGCACTTAAGTCCTCTTGTTTGCGGGTATTTATCTTCCTAATGAGTATATAGACAGCAATCATATCTCCCTCCTAACTCGTCTGACTGGTTTCCCTTTATTCTTTCTGAATTAGCCCCGTCCATCAACTTAACCTCAAATGAGTCTACAAGTCTTCATAGTCCAGGGTTTGCAGGTTTTGTCTCCCTGACAGATTCTTTAGAGGCAGCCTGGAATGGGCAGTAGCCCCTCCTCTGTCCTAGACCTTTCTGCCTCCCCATCCCTCTCCATTTGTCTTCCTTAATAGATGAGCTTGATTTTCTTATTGGTCCCACCAATGTTTACAAGGCCCCACAATTGGCAGATCAGGCAGCAATGCTGGGGATGTGGCCAACCTCATTGCCTGTAAATAGGGAAGACTCTCCTCCCCATTCTGCCTCTGTTCAGTTTTGAAAAATCTCATGACGCTTTGTCACTCAGGTTTTGTTCCAAAACTTCTCACATGGTGTTTCCCACATAGTGTGGTTCTCCTTGAGGGGTTCTGCTAGTGAGGGACAGCTTTAAAGAGCAATTAATGGTTGCCTCATCCTCTTTTCTAGCCACTTGTGAGGTTGCATGGGTTAGTTTTGCAAGAGTCACACATGAATTATGCCTCAGAAAGCACCTCAAGTCTGACTTTCCCCTATGTAATATGTGGGTGAACCTAGTCCATAAGCTTAAAAACTTACAAATGAGGGATGAGCAAACCTCAAAAGCTTCACTTTCTGTTGGGATATACTTATTCTCGATGTTTAATAGAACATTATATGTAAACTGTGAACCTGCCACCATCTGCCATTTGGAGGTAGTAGTGTTGTACTGGTTGGTATTCAGGCAGCTTGCCTGCATCTATTCCTAAAAACACTCCCAGGAATTGTAGAGGCATAAAAAAAGTGAACAGTAATAGCAAAAAATAAGCAATTTTAATCCTAAAAGTCACAGTAAATGGGACTTATTTGCCCCTCCCTAGTTAGGAGTTGATATTTCATTTTGTTTATTGGAATAATATTTATGGCAACAGGAAAAATTCAAGTGTTTAGGTAACTGCATTTTATTATTGCTTTTTACTGTCCTTAACACTTAAGATTCCACTTGCTCTGCAAAGACTTCCAGGAACAATTCCATAGGACAATATTGTCTTCCTAGAGAGGAAAAAAAAAGGCACTTCCTTCCTGGAGGAGAAGTGGGACGGCAGACATGCTGTAACTCACAACTGTAATTTTTGTATTTTTAATTAACTACCGTATTTTATAAGAGAAAACTGAAGACCAGATACTGGCTGTAAAACCATCAGCCAAGTTGGTTGCAATTCGGAGGTGAACTCTTACAGCAGGATCTCAAGCATTTGGTTAGATTCTCAAGTGCTTTGCTGCTCAGACAGTCATTTTGTCATGCATAAAGCATCAGAATTCCAATTCAGTAGTGTTTTACATCCACTTTACCCTGGTGTTAAAGTACTGCATAAGGCTCTAGGCAGTGTAGAAGTAGGACCATAGATTTCTTGTACATAAGCACAAGGACTGGAATCATGCAAAAGTCACAGAATGCATTGGAATTAGGTATTCCTTACACACTTATGTTCATTATCTATCCCCTTGCATCTTTGCTTTGCCTTATAATCGTATTAGTTGTCAGATACAATTCAGAGCAATTTGGACAGGGAATTTCTGGCTTCAGAATAACTAACTAAATTTTAAAAAATCTCCCTTTAACATAAGTGATATTTTTGCTTAGAAGAGAGATTGATAGAAAACAGATTGCCTTCTTGCCCAAGGAGAGTTATTAGGTACATTATAACTTAGAAACACTGGAAAACCCATGTTGTTCCAATCTGTCCTGTATCTGATTTGAAGATTTACAGCTTCCTCTTTTTCTGCCAATAATCATTCCCTTCCCTTGCATCACCCATATTTTTTCCATACAGTGATTTTTTTTTTTTACAAAAGCCAACATATTGAAAGTGTTTTGAATTCTGTTTGAATTGATTGATAGTAAAATACCATTTAGTAACTCAGAATCTGGGCTAACAGACTTCCTGTGGTGGGAGTATACTTTAAAAGGCATTACCAAGAAATTTATTCTGAAATACAGGCTTTGGATTAAAAAAAAAAACAAAATCAAAGACAGCATTAACCAAAATTGCTTTGTTGTATTATGCTTCCAAGTTTCAGTTAAAGTTCTTTTTAATTTCAAAATTCACCTTACAGTGCTGAAAACTCAAGCATTGTTGCCCTGTCTTATAGATCCTGATCCTGCAATTTCATCTACTCTGGTAGATGCTAGCGCTCATGTGCAGATGACTTCAAAAGGATACCATGTTGGTGTGAATGAATAATTATAAAATGAGGGCAATGTCTTATGAATGAGAACAAGCCACTGAATCTGGCTATATAAGCAGAGCAATGAAATTTGAGTAACACAGAAATATAAAATTACCATAAATGGGTAAAAATAAATTAAGATTTTAAAAATTATTTTCTTTTCAACAATTAGTAACACGAGTAAAGAAATATTTTATAAGTAACAGTCAGATTTCAACCTTTGTGATGACTCAGATGCATCTCAGAATTTAGGCAATAGCTTTTAACCTGAATTAAAGGTTGACTGAAAGCTGTAATGTCATCTCTCATAATATTAATTTAGTGGATTATTTTGATTCTTTACATTTTTGGGAAAGAAACAAGAGTAGGTTGATTATTTCAGATATCTTTGTTGTTATTAAATGTTCATGGACACTAAATTCATTCTATTTTTGTAATAGTGTCTTTTGGTGGAATTACTCCATTGTGATGCAACTGCTCCAAGAAATCAATGCAATCTCATAGGCTAAAGGTCTTCGTCCTGAAAAAGGATCTGTAACATGATAACTCTCTGCTAAAGGCTGTAGGACTGAGGTTAGCCAACTCTGATCACTACAGAGGCACACCTGAATTGCATGAGGAGCTTCCTTATACCAGAGCAGCAGGATGGAGCTAAAAAAAGGAGAAACTAGTTGTCAGAGGGCAGGTTTCCAGACAGAAAGGGCTGGGACTGGCAGCTTTGGGTGGAGAAGACTAGGACAGAAGAAGTCTATGTGGGACAGAAGAACCAGGGCTGAGTATTAACATTTGTGCTCTAGCTATGGACTTTCTTTTGGGACTCCAAGAACCATTATTAAACCATCCCCAGGTGGAAGGACTGTTAGCCATAGGAGCAAGAGCATGGAGTTCTCAAGGGCCCCACCAGAGGGTGCCTGCCAACCGACCCCTAGCTACAAAACGGTGCTCAGCAGGAAGCAGGTCTTCTACAATTGGTGTACTCTGCAGCATTCATGATCCCCACTCACAAAGGAGGAAAATGGAAACTGTAGGAGCAAGAGTCAAACAGAAGATGGAGGACGTTTTCTGCTCATTCATTGAAGGCAGAAAAACTCAGATGTTCCTCCTGCCACTTTTGAAAAGTCAAACACGGTCTGAGTACAGTTTGCCGCCCAGCAGCAGGATCAGTATCTGAGACATGAGCCACTGGAGCGGTTTCTGCAGCAACGAGAAGGGTTGCCATTTTTGGCTGGGAGTATTTGTGGAGATTTCATTGCATGATCTAATCTTTAATTAAAGATGAATCTTTAATTCCTGCAGACGCCAGGCCAAACTTCTAGCACTAGGTTAGGGGTTGGCAAGGCTGGGGCCTGAGAACAATCCTGAGATTTTTCTCTGAGCCTTTGAGAGGATTGCCCGTGTGAGAGCGGGAAGACTCCCAGGGCAGCTCCATTGTTCCTTGGGGAGGCTGAAGCTGTTTATTGAGCTTTGAGTGGCCCAGTGTCAAACTTTTACCCTGAATTGAAAGCCGCCATGTTGGATACATTCGGACAGACACCAGAAGCATCCTGGCATAAGTTCCACATTGAGCCGTTTCCATGGAGAACATGGCTCTGTGTGGTAAAGCAGAGGTTGCAGGGCCGGGCTGATTGAAGGTGGCTTCTAGATAGCAGCTCTCTGGGAAAAGCCAGGGACCTAATTATTTGAGAGCAATTCTTGAAGGTTCTGCCTGTGGGAGCTCAAACTTGGATGAAGCCGTTTGGCAATCTTCTGGGGGCTGAAGCAGTGGAAAGAGCAAAGGCTTACTTGGAGGATGAAGGAGTCATGCAGCTAGAGCTACAGGCTCAATTTACACAGCTTCTCTGTACCTCTGGGAGTCCATTCTTTTTACAGGGACATAGTCCAATTCACCTCTCATTTCCTCAGAATTTCCGATCTCAAAATTACTATTAGCATTATAAAAACAGTATACATTATACAGAGATGTGGCTCTGTCTTGGTGAATCCCTTTGCATAATCAGGGATGGAATTTGTTGACTTGTGTATTGAAAGGTGGGTTATATTATCTTTTAGAGAGGCACTGGCTCCCTACAAAGTATGCTACAATTGTGATAAAAGGTCCTTAAACCACTACCATTACCGCCAAATGTACAAGTGGGTTAAGGCAAAGAAAAAGGATAACTAAAACATCCATATTCCTGAAGTGAGATAATTAAGAACACACAGTTAATCCATGTAAACTGCACTGTAAATGAAAACAGCTCCATCCCAAACAAGATTCTGCCAAACAGATCTCATATCTCTTTACTTGTACCTCCTCCAGAGAAGCCAATATGAAATGCAAACCTCTTGGCTGTTTATTTTTAGAGAAGTTATATACATTTTATTGGAAGAAATATAAAGAATGTGAAGGGGGAAAAATTGCCCTACCTACTGTCATAATAAATCAGAGAATGAACTGAAAATTCCACTCAGCATTCCCTGAATGCATTGTGTACACTTTGTCAAGTAAGTTAATAAAATGTGGCAGATATTGATCTAGATGTCTCTTTAAAAGTATAATATTTATATCAAGTACATATGCTTTAATCTCTTGTCTAACTTCCTGCTTAGTCTTCTAGTCGTGCCCTTGTCTAATGGCCATCCGCCCTCTGCACAATAGTAGCAGGATGATAAAGTTGGAAATGAAACAGAGGGATGTTTGATGAGCCTACTAGTATTCTATCATTGTAATGTGAGGGGAATTTGGTTAGTACCAAATGTTTATGCTTTTCCTATTCAAACATATCAGAATCACTATCTAAAAAACTGTCTACAGTTCTCATCGGGGATTGGATATACTGGTATTTACATGATTTAAACATGCACTCTAACTGGATTTCAACTATATTGTCATGTGCTTTTGCTTTTTTTATGACTTATGTACTATCACTCAAGACTTCACTCAACCAGGTTCTGATTCAGCAAAGACTTCATGCATGTGCTTACATCCATCCCTTCTCACTTAAGATGTACCTAATTTTATTATACTCCCCTTTCCTGGATAGGGGAGGAGGGCAAAAGCCATCTTTGCATTCCTTCACTTGGGCTCTTGTACCAAGCAGAGTGTGGTTGAATGTGATTATTTAGATTATTAGACAAAGGAGACCCATCTACATATACTGAGAGCTTGGCCTTTTATTTATTTTTAATACTGCAGAGGATACAAGAAACAAAGGGCCTGACTCGCCACGGTTTTGCATCTGATGCAGCCATTGGTACCTATGAAACAAACATAAAATGCTACCAAATCAGAACATAGCATTTTAACATGAAAAATTACTTGCATTTCCTAAACCTCTGTAAAATACAGTATGTTGCTACATGCTGATGCCAAGATCAAGTCCAAGAACTCCTCAAGCAGAAGGGATAATGGAAAAAACACAAGAACATAACACAACATGTAGTTTCCACGACACTACTTTGAACCTAAAACTAAAGCCCTGACACATGCAAAAATCCCTATTTTTATCTGCATCAGGACTTTCAGATCAAGGTTATGCAATCAGAGCTAACCAGGAAATATACCTTTATCAGATAGTATAACAACATAGCTATTGCTGAATCACTCACTAATTTATTTTTTGGCAGAGATGCCACTGGTATGCTGTCCCATATCTTGTGACAGTCAAAGCTTGAGTAGTAGTACTTTAAAATATTATGCACTGACGCTTTTAAGTTCCTACTTAACTGATTTTTATTGCAAGCATGTGGAGTTACAGCTACTATTTTTACCTGACTCTTTGCTCTCCTTCAGCTATTTGTTATAACACAGAGTTTCATTACAAAATTTCTCTGTAGCACTGCCCAGTTTCCTGACCTGTAAGTATGCTCTTATTAGGCAGGGTGAAATATTTCTATTCATGTGGTTACAGAAAGTCATTTAAAAATTAATCCTGTTTAGTTTAGATGGCCTTTACTAATGATATATGTCTCTTGAGACTAAAAAATGCCTACTACATAGGTCTACCTAAACCTAAAGTTTTATCATACATCTACAGAGGATCAAGAGGGACTGCCAGGCATGCCTAGCTTTTATCATGTAAGCTTTGGGTATAGTAACTTGGATCCCTACATTCATGCCCATTAGTTAGAATGGCCTTCAGCCTACCACACATTAGTAGGCTTTACATGGTTAGCTCAAAAGCAAACTTTGACCTTCTCAGAGAACTGATGGGCAGGATCCCCTGGGATGCTAATATGAAGGGGAAAGGAGTCGAGAGAGCTAGAAGTATTTTAAAGAAGCCTTATTGAAGGCACAGGAACAAACCATCCTGGTGCGCAGTAAGAAAAAGCAAATATGGTAGGCGACCAGACTGGCTTACTAGTGAAATTCTTGCTGAGCTTAAACACAAAAAGGAAGCTTACAAGAAGTGGAAACTTGGACAGATGACTATGGAAGAGTATAAATATATTGCTTGAGAGTGCAGGGGAGTAATCAGAAAGCCAAAAGCGCAACTGGAACTGCAGATAGCACGGGATGTGAAGGGTAACAAGAAAGGTTTCTGTAGGCATGTTAGCAAAAAGAGGGTTATCAGGAAGCTTGTGGGGCGCTTACTGGATGAGGGAGGCAGTGACAGATGATGTGGGAAAAGCTAAAATAGTCAATGCTTGTTTTGCCTCTGTCTTCACAGACTAGATCAGCTCCCAGACGACTGCAATAGGCAATGCAGTATGGGAAGGAGGTGGGAAGTCCTTGGTGGAGAAAGAACAGGCTAAGTACTATTTAGAAAAGTTAGACATACACAAATCCGTAGGGCGACATGTAACGCATGGGAGGTTCTGAGGGAGTTGGAAAATGTCATTGCAGAGCCTTTGACCATTATTTTTGAAAACTCATGGAGATTGGGAGAGGTCCCGGATGATTGGAAACAGGCAAATGAAGTGTCCATCTTTTAAAAAGGGAAGAACAATAATCCAGGGAACTATAGACCAGTCAGCTTTACCTCAGTCCCCGGAAAAATCATGGAATCCATTTTGAAGCACTTGGAAGGGGGAAAGACATCTGATTAGCTTCTATGACGAGGTAATTGGCTCTGTGGACATGGGGAAGTCAATGGATGTGATATACCTTGACTTTAGCAAAGCTTTTGATATGGTCTCCCACAATATTCTTGCCAGCAACTTAAAGAAGTTTGGATTGGATAAATGGACTGTAAGGTGGATAGAAAGCTGGCTAGATTGTCGGGCCCAACAGGTTGGCAGTCGGTTTCAAGTGGAGTGCTCCAAGGATCCGTTGTAGGGTCAGTTTTGTTCAACATCTTTAATAATGACCTGGATGAGGGGATAGATTGCACCCTCAGCAAGTTTGCAGATGACACTAAGCTAGGGGGAGAGGTAGTTTCGTTGGAGGGCAGGGATAGGGTTCAGAGTGACCTAGACAAATTGGAGGATTGGGCCAAAAGATATCTGATGAGGTTCAACAAGGACAAGTGCAGAGTCCTGCACTTGGGACGGAAGAATCCCAAACATTGTTACAGGCTGGGGACCGACTGGCTAAGTAGCAGTTCTACAGAAAAGGACCTGGGGATTATAGTGGATGAGAAGCTGGATATGAGTCAACAGTGTGCCCCTGTAGCCAAAAAGGCTAATGGCATATTAGGGTGCATTCGGAGGAGCATTTCCAGCAGATCTAAATAAGCTATTATTTCCCTTTATTCAGCACTGGGGAGGCCACATCTGGAATATTGTGTCCAGTTCTGGGCCCCGCACTATAGAAAGGATGTGGATGCACTGGAGAGGGTCCAGCGGAGGGCAACCAAATGATTAGGGAGCTGGAGCACATGACCTACGAGGAGAGGCTGACGAATTTGGTTTTATTTAGTCTGCAGAAAAGAAGAGTGAGGATAGCAACCTTCAACTTCCTGAAGGGAGGTTCCAAAGAAGATGGAGTCATTATAAGAAAGGGATATTAGGTCCCTCCTCCCTAAAGTCTCCTTTCTGGAAGGCAATATATTAACTTTCCTTAGATGACGGGTTTATAGGCCTATTCCATCTGGTGGAATTTTCACTAACTCACCATCTGGCATGGACTAGTTACTTGGGCAAACACTTTTGAACTCTGGTACTTAAAGTTCAGATTTTATTCATATTTAAGCACCTAAATGTAAATGACCGGATTCTCAAATGTGCTAAACTCCTGCAGATGCCACTGAAATCACTGGGAGCTGTAGGTGAGCAGGATCTTTGAACATCTGCCCAGTTTTACTCTTAGGAGTCTAAGTGTCGAGTTTCATTTTGGAAATGCTGATCTTGACTTTTGGGGTTCAGAGACCTTCCATCCGTCACATATAAATATACTAATTAGTGGGAAATCTTTTAGCTTTTTGGAAGTTTCTCCTTTTCCAGTCATGTTTGCTGTCTCTGTAATCATGAATCCTGCTGAAACTGGTAGATATTTTTCAAACTGGTACATATTTTTAAGGTCACTTCTTGTTTGTTCCAAAGCAATTGGGTAATTTGGGGATTAATTAGTACTCGTGAAGCATGCTGAAAGTGAAAAGTCCTATAACAGAGTACAGTTAGTACATCAATACCAAGCAATGCATTCAAATATGAAAAACAAGATCAGAGATGTCACCTCTGACACAGAATTTTATTTATTTTTCGGCCAATAAATCAATGCAGAAATTAAGAACCATGAAAGAATAATCTGAAACTCTTCCTTTGATGGAGAGGTTGGAGCTTGGAGAACAGTAACAGACAGTTACCCACCCCCAGGACACTGGAACTCCTGGGCTGGGTTGCAGAATTGCTCCAGCCCAGGGTAGCCCGCAGGCCGGGAGTTTGAGACTCGTGGTCTAGCTGAATCAACACTGGGGGGTTAGGTTCACCTATCTACGGCATTCAGGGTGCAAGATTTTTCACAGCCCTGAATGATGGAGTTAGGTCAAGCTCATTTTTAAGTGTAGACCAGGCCTGAGAGCGCCAGGGACACAACCCTGATCTCCTGACTTCTAGCCAGGTGCTGTTAGCTCTTTTAAAAGGCATCAGAATTTTGGGTTAATAGATAGTATATGGTGAATAGTAGGGATGTGATGAGCTAACTGTGTGATGCTTACTGGTTATGGTTAACTGGTGAGGGCTGGAAAAAAACCCACCCGACATGGGCAGGGAGCCAGAGCGGCCTTGTCTGCAATAGGTCCAGCCCAGTGTGCTGCAGGCAGGAAAGCACCAGCCCAGTAGGACAGGCCTGGCCTGGCCGAAGCAGCATGACAGAGGCAAAGGCTCTCTAGTCCGGCTGTGGCGGGCCCCCATCCCACCCCCATTTAAATGGTTAACGGGTTAAACATAATGTTTAAACCGTTAACTGATTACATCCCCAGTGAAAGTCAGTAAAGGAGTGTAATTGGGCTTAATCTCTAGCTCAGAGAGTCCAAGTACAGCGGATTAAGTGAACCCTTCCAAAAATACAGTGAGCTATCTGATTGAGGGACTTTACTGGAATACATCACACTTGTATAAACAGGAAAACCTCTTTCTTTCCCAGAGTATTTTGAATACAGACTGGCAGAAGTGGGACATGTTTCCTCCTCCCTCAAGATATTCTATAGGTTTGACAATGCACTCCCACGCCACCTGGAACATTTTTATAATGCAGGAGAAATCACTGTTATTAAGCCCACCTAACTGGGACTACTGCCAGGGAACAGAGGCAGAGGAATGCATTTTAGTGACTGTACCTGTGGATATATGGCACACTTAGTCTGTTTAAACAACATACCTGATGCTGTTTGCAAGCCTAAACACAATAGTATGCTAGCAGGAATGATCCACTGAGAGTCCTCTTTCTCACTTCTGACCGCTTCCGTGCTCAATTTTGGCCCCCATGAGTTAATTTGATCTTGTTTAAAAGGCTTGTACATGGCTTATATCAAAAACAAGTCTTGAGGCCTAAATTAATATCTCTCAGCAAGATGTATCTGTCGCAGAGACACTGACAATGAGGAATTTGTAAAATTCAAATGCTTCTGTTTCCACCAGGGTTTGAGTGAGTTAAGCAGATTCTACCTTAACTCAAAGCAGTGGATGAAAACTTGCCTTATATACTACAACACTAATATTGTCCACGACTAGAATATTCTTGCTTTCACATTGTATACCGAAACATTTAGACACAACACACGTGCATAACAACAACACAAATTCAAGGCTTAGTAAAACTAGTAAAAACTTGAGTGCTGTGACATGCAAAAGGAGAGCATGCTAGAAGGTTTACAGGACAACAAACGAGTAAACCATACCTCTAGCATCAGCACTTCAAAATCAACCAGACTTTCATCTACTGCTCTAATCCTTCCAAATACCAATATTTTTGAGCTACTGAGTGTAACATAAAATGTGCAGAAGATACCCTGCTATTACTTTTGCAGTCACCTGAAAATGATTTTCTCTTGTATATTCAGTATGTATATTGTTCACTACAGAACATAAAAGGCTCCCAACCCACTTCCCCCATTTAAAATGCTCATTCATTTCCTTAATTCTTTTAAACATTTTTTTTACAAATGTTCCATCTGTCAAAAGACAGTTGCATGACATTAAGTTATCAAAGGCTTTAAAACTTCAAGCATTTTATGCATGACTGAAAACAATGCGTTTCTCTCAAGTGAAATCACCCCCAAAATTTCATGACTATTTTCTACAATGCCGCTTGTGGAAGTAAAAGGTCACAATTTACCAAGGCTCACTACATTTTTTCAACATGTCTGCCATCTCACATTGCTCCTTGTGCAATATTTACTTAGTAATTCACAGCCTGCATATTCTGTGGAACATGGGAACTCACTGCACTGAGAATACATTTCTGATCAGACTCATTTTCTTAGGTAAAAATTGGGACAGTAATAGCTGCCACTTTTGTGCTAAAATAAAACAGTAAATACTTAAAAAAAAATTGGGAACGGCAAGGGAAAAGCCTACATTTTTAGATTTGTGCCTAGAAATGTAAAATTACTGTGCTCAGAAATGAGTATGAGCGATGAGGACCAGAGTACAAGTTTTTAGAAAGGCTTGTAAATACTATTACATGTCATTGCCTACATTTCCATTTTTGCTTTAATAAACAATGAATAGATTTTAAATGAATATTCAGAAAAGAATGGAGACAAGAAAAGAGGAGGAAAGACTCAGTCCTCTGTCCTACTTATTGTATGTGTTAGTTAATCTATTTGTGTTTCCCAAATGGTGTTCCGCAGAACCCAGGGGTTCCCGAAAAGTGAAAATAAGGGTTCCGCACGAAAATTCCATTACAACAACATTTTATGATTAAAAAATGAATATTTAAGCGTTTATGAATTTTATTGAAAACAATTTTCATTTGTGGTGACCTCATGACCTTGTTTAGTATTTGTTTATTATTATCCTTACTTATTTGTGGTCTACTTTTTCAGCTCCATATATAAGACTGTTATTAGGGGTTCCGCAACATTCTTTCGAGTTTAAAAGGGTTCTGTGGCCAAATAAAATTGGGAAACAGTGACTTATTTAGCAACAGGGGTTACATCTGTGGCCCCAATACTGCAGAGAGCCACAGAACATGAAACATCTCTTTCCTTACTAGTTGCGTGAATGGGAGTGCTCTTTCAGGGACTTGGCGGAGCACAATGACTGTGCAATCACATGTGACCAGATGGGGCAAGAAGCAGTATCAGGACATGAGAACAGGATTATTTCAACCTGAATCATATTGTCTGTATCTCTGAGTAGGTCTTCATTTGAAATTGGGGACTTAGAAGAATGGTTAGAATGATACACACACCTAGGTCCAGAGAACAAATCACGGCATATTCTCATATTACTATTTACATTCCAGTGGAAAATAATCTGACATATTGTATCAAATTGACATTATACAGTAAACTTCCGATAATCCGGCACCTTTAGGACCCAGGGGGTGCCGGATTATCAGATATGTTGGACTATCAGAAGGGGGGCCTATGAGGGGTCAGGAGAGGCGTGGGAGGGGATGCTACCCCAGACCCCTCATAGCCCCCCCTTACGATAGTCCGGCTCTGCCCCAGGCGTCCCTGATTCAGCTGCTGCTGGTCAGTTTCAGTAGCAGCTGAATTGGGGATGCCTGCAGTAGAGCAGCTGGGGTGCTGCTGGGTTGGTCTCATAGCGCTGCCTATCGGCGCTGCGGGACCAACCCGGCAGGACCCCAGCTGCTCTGCCCCAGGAGTCCCCGATTCAGCCGCCGCTGAAACAGATCAGTGGCTGATTCCAGGAAGCCCGGGGCAGAGCTGTTCTGCCTGGAGCTTCCTGGAATCAGCCGCTGATCTGTTTCAGCAGCGGCTGACTCGGGGACCCCTGGGGCAGAGCAGCTGGGGTCCTGCCAGGTTGGTCCCGCAGCGCCGATGGGCAGCGCTATGAGACCAACCCCGCAGCACCCCAGCTGCTCTGCCCCAGGCGTCCAGATTCAGCCTGCTCTGCCCTGGGCTTCCTGGAATCAGCCGCTGACCTGTTTCAGCGGCGGCTGAATCGGGGACCCCTGTGGCAGAACAGCTGGGGTCCTTCCGGGTTGGTCCCGCAGCGCTGTCCTTTGGCGCTGAGGGACCAACCCGGCAGCACTCCAGCTGCTCTGCCCCAGGTGTCCCCAAGAGCATCTGGGGTGCTGCTGGGTTGGTCCCGTAGCCCCGAGGGGCAGCGCTATGAGACCAACCCAGCAGCACCCCAGCTGCTCTGCTCCCGGTTTCCCAGATTCAGCTGCTGGTCAGTTTCAGCAGCAGCAGCTGAATGAGGGAAGCCTGTCCGGCTGCCCCAGCACTTCTGGGTTCCTGATGGTGCCGGACCATCAGGAGTCCCGGAGCATTGGATGCCGGACTAATGGAGTTTTACTGTATCATTATATTAAATACTTTCTTTGAAACTATGTCGCTCATTATTGAAGCTTAAAAAAAAAACAATCAACCAAACCTAAGGGTATGTTTGCCAAGGTATTCAGCTGTCTTTTTTTTAAGTCATTCTAATTCCTAATCAAACCAGTATGCCTAATGAGTCCAAGATGGCCTGTCAACTTAAATTATCTGTTTGTCTGTCTGTTTACTGTATTCTGTCTGTCTACAGTTCTTTTTTTAATCTCTGTGAAGTTCAGTTATTGAGTCCCAGATTTCCTTCTGGAAGGAATCTCTAACAGATTATCTTTCATGGTGATATGTTGATGATTTGCTAATATACAGCTTATAAATGTAAGAAACCTGAAGAAATCTCTGAGAAGCAGAGCAGCTCAGAGGAGAGGAGAAACAAGAGATTTTAATAGCTTACCCAGCACTGCAGTTTGATTAAAATAAAAATCTTAAACATATGTCTTAACTAGAAGAATATTTTGGGATGATTTAAAAGTTTCTGATTTAAAAATGTAAAATAGTATCTTCCATTAATTTTTACTATCAAGAGATTTCTATATTATATGTATTCATGCTGAGCCACATTTAGCTCACATTTTTCATAAACAATCATAGCAGTTAATAGGAGAATGCATAAGTCAGACAAGCAGGATTTGGCCCTACAAAGTATAGTCTAACAATAAAATAGAAAAGCTTCAGAAGGGTAGCCGAGTTAGTCTGTAACAGGAAAAACTTAAAAAACAACAAATAGTCCGGTAGCATTTTAAAGACTAATAAGACATGTAGGTTGTATCATGAGCTTTTGTGGGTAATCAGGTGAAAAAAGATCTATCTTTCAGCAGTGCACGATTATTTCTTACATTATTTTTTCTAATGTTATGTGCTGTCCAATTGTAAATGAATGACTAATTTTCTTTAGGAGATTATTCCTCAGTGTTTGAATAAATTATGATCACATGAGCTGCAAAGTATGTGCATAAATACAGAAAACTACTAAGTAAGGGCCATTCTGATCCAAGATTAATGCGAATGTCACGAATATCAAGCAACATGTTAACTTGGGAAAGAGCAAACCAGTTCAGATAAATTAAGATCTGATTTCGAGTTTCATTCAGAACTCAAACTGAACTTGACACTTAAGAATTTCAGACTCATCAGTTTGGCTTTTGGGCTTGTTTTTAAAGTTTCAGTTGCCTCTATCATTTGTACCTTGTCTGGAACTAGAAAGGAAAATTCCAATATACCACAAGGAAGAATACATTTTCAGAATTTTCGGAAGACAAAACCAAGAATCACTGAAAATCTAAGGAGAACACCAGCCTGAATTTCATCGTAAAGTTGGTTGGAGAAGAGTATCCAAACACAAAGTAGTAAAAAAGACCCTCTCAGCTTTTCAGAGGTTTGCACGAATGGAGTGACTTAGACCAGGTTTACACTAAAGAGAAAGATCGAATGAAGATACACAACTCCAGCTATATTCATTACATTGCTGGAGTCCACGTACTTTATTTTGAGTTTCCCCACCATTCCAACAGTGGGAGGCTGACAGAACGAATGCTCCTGTAGGCTTCCATTACTCCTTGCAGTGGCTGGAATGCCAGCCACCAAGGGGGGGGGGGATGCCCTCTGAGTTCGATGTAGCTGTCTTTACTAGACTTGCTAAATCGAACCCAGAAAGATTGATCACGGCAGCGTCGATCTTCCCCAGAGTGTCGACATGGCCTTAGAAGCCTAGTGGCTGCATTCTGGAGCAGTGGTTCTCAACCAGGGTACATCTATGGGTACACAGTGGTCTTTCTGAGGGCACATCAACTCATTTAGATATTGCCTTGTTTTAGGACAGGCTACATAAAAAGCACTAACAAAATCAGAACAGTCTAAAATGTCATACAATCCTAGTTTATACTGCTCTATATACTAGTCACTGAAATGTAACTACTATATCTATATTCCAATTGAATTTTTGTTTATAATTATACACTAAAAGGTGAAAGGAAGCAATTTTTCAGTCACATTGTGCTGTGATACTTTTGCATTTTGATGTTCAATTTAGTAAGCAAGTGAGATGAAACTTGGGGCATGCAAGACAAATCAGACTCTTGAAAGAGGTACAGAGTCTAGAGAAGTAGACAGCTACTGCTCTAGAGTCTCTGCTCTGGTTCCCTATCATCCGGCAGATGCTGGACATGGAGGTGTCCAGGATCATTGACAGGAGGTGACAATGGTGTCTGTTGCCCGGGGCCCAAGAAACACTGCAGAAAGAGCAGCAGCCAGAGACCTTCAAATCACCACCGGAGCCCCATGTGTCAAAAAGGGCTGGAGGAGGGGGAGGCACCAAGCAATGCAGGCAGAGCTGGCCATAGCCCCGCTCCTTCCAGGTGTCCAGAGCTGAGCCCCTCCCCACCCCCACCCCAGCACATTGCCCAGGGCCCAGCCAAATTTGTCACTAGCCCTGGTGTGTCCTGTTCATCCATATATGGCCAGTGGAGCTGAGCTCCTGCATGCTAATCCAGGAGGGCCAGCCAACCAGCTCCAAAAGAAGCCCCAGTAGCTTCAGCTGAGCTGAAAGTGTGAAGATGAGGAGGACTAAACACAGGATATAGGGACAGGTTGGCAATCTCAGAACTCCTTCAGCAGATCACCAAGGGGAAATAATAGCCCCACAATATTCAAGACATACCTTATCGACTTGTCATTGGTGATACCCAAGGTAAAAAATGACTGCCTGCCTTACTGAGTTTATAATCTCTCTTTTGTTCCCTGATCTACAGGTCCTGTATGATAGTGCATTTCCCAGATCACATAGCTTTTCCCCCTCCTCGCTTCCTGTTATATCTAACTTTTTTCCGGCATCTGTTTTTGTCCAGTATCAATCATTGAAAACTACTATGACTGTTCTGTATGATCCCTGCATGCTACTAATTTAGTTAACAATTACTTCCACACTCTCATCCTTTGTAGCATGCAATATATTACTAAGTGCCTGATGTCCAGATAATATAATGGCTCACATGTTACCACTGCAATTTGTAACACAATATATTCTTCAGCAGTATAATCCCATATTGTCTGCTAAGTAGACTTTATATTTAGAAATCCACCTATCCAATTGCTTGAGTACATAATACACATCTCTTGTACAGGACTTGCTTTGTCTAGTCAGTAGTTCATGCTTATACGAAGCATGAACATACTGGCAATGTTTCATGTTATCGTGAAATAAGCTATACAAATACTGCATATAACGTTGGCAGTGTGATGACGCAAGCAGATTATAAACTTCGCTGTTTCACACTGCATATCACCTTTCATCTGCAGAAAGCAAATACACAACTCAATGAAGCCTCACAACATCCCTATGAGGTAGGTATTATTCTATTAATTATAATACGTCAGCTGAACCACAGAGAAATTACATTATTACCCAAAGACAAACACAGGTACTCAGTGGCTGAGTCAAAAGCAGGAGCGAGGCATTCAGATTGCTGGTACCCTGTACTACCCGCTAGACCATTCTTCTCTTTAGAGAACGGATGATGCAATACAGAAACTAGAGCCAACACTCTCAGTTTGTGAACTGAACGCCCACAGACCGCAATGGGAAAGCCATGAACCTCTGACAATGTCACATCTAGTAGCATATTTGCATCCCCCCCCCCAAATGGTCTTCTAGAAACATTTGCAAAAAAGGGCATACAAAAATCTTGCCGTTAGAAATTAATGGAAAGGTGGGACTGCACGAGCGTATGGAACAGAACAGATTCCTTATGTGCACACTTTAAAAGTAAAAAGTACAGTGAATAACATTTTTTATCATTATTTCCATGAGTAACTTTAGAAAAGTAGAGATGCCTCCCTCTGAATTAACTTTATTTCAATTGTCCTTTCTTTAAAATAAGCACATTCCAGGATTCACATTAAATAATCTATGGTCATTTCAAGCCAGTTACTAAACATGGCTCCCATGCTTTATAGAGTTATAATGCATTGAAAAGTTTTTGGATCATTTGTGTGCTGCAGCTGTAGTACACTGGGCTATAGCTGTATCAGGTATCATCAGGTAAGCAAGGTTTGAACCAGTCAATATTTGTATGGGAAACCTCAGTGTGCTATTTTATGATTTATGAAATACTAAGTGACACTTTGCCTAAAGTCAGCATTGAACAAATTCTCTTGCATGGTGTTCTATCAACTCTACTCTAAGATGTTATATTATTGGAATAGCCGCGATGCTGAGGTCCTACGCATTTGGTATAATTAAAAAACTCACAAGCTATTTTGCAACAGAAAACTGTGTTTGAACAACAGCAATTACATTCTTCCTCCAAACTCCTTTTATTCCCAAGTTATCTGTGCATCTCACCCCAGGGGTGAAGGTTTCTGTAATGAGGAAAATTATTTTTATAGTGTGTAAAAAGTTTTGGGATTTTTCTGGTTGAAAGGCACCGTGTAAACATAAGGTCAGAATTAATGGGGGGTTTTTCTTAAATGACTGATGATATTGGCAATGCTTTCTGAGCGTAGGTTCCAGCTACTTCCATAGGTATAACTTTACAGCAAATTCTCTTCAAAATATATCCTTGGTCTTGAAATTGGATAACATAATTTTCTATTATTTTTGAAACAAGAACTGAGAAATACTTTTTTTAAACTTTATACTATACGTAATACTGTAATTTGGATAGACGCCTTATTTTATATGTACAATATTTGTGGTGTGTGTGTGTGTGCGCGCGCGTATGCATGTGCACTCTCTACTACCACATTGTGTGTGTTTCTCTCAAAGAGAAAATCAAACACACATGCTATTTAAGAGTCTGAACAACATCTTTCAACAAAGTTTAGCTGCTTTCATTTTGTAGACACTTTTAATTTTATCTGGAAACTTTTTGACATTAGAAATAGAACAACTTGTAGTTTCTCATTATGGTTGCTGCCAGAATCTATGCTTGGTTGCTCAACTAAAGACCTTGCATTGCTAATTACTTCCACATGCCCATATCCCAAGTGAAAGAAAACTTATTGGTTCTGACAGCCCATTCTCTCAACACTGAATTCCAAATGAAAACTCAAATTTTGGCCAAACATAACATTTCATCAATCTTGTTCTACTGACTGGAAAAGCAACATCAAACAAGCAGAGCTAATGGCTTTTTACTGAGCAGTTCCCAAGCTTATATTCTCTGATGATAGATCCACGTGAGCAAAGGACTTCTTTAAAGTACTTAGTAATTAGCTTTTGAACCAAGAAACAATGCGTAAAGTAAATTGAACCATCCATATGCCGATGACAGAGTGAATTCAGTTGACAAATGATATGGACAGCAGAGACCAACAGAGTAAGAGCTAAAACAAACAAAGTGCACAGAAATAAAGCAAAAAGAAAAAAAAGTGATAAAATAAGATGAAGCAAGCCCCAAAGCTAGCGGGAAGCCTGTGATCTGGGAGTTGAGGCCTTCAGGATATTGGAATTTAATTGAAGATCAGGTCCAAGTTTAGAGACAACAGAGCAATGCTGGGTACCAGTGACCAAAAAAAGAAAGAAAAAAAAAGACTAGACTAGGGGGGATTAAAACTGTATTTTTATAACTGTACTGTATTTATTAGGTCAAATTCTGTGCTGGTGAAACTTCAGTAATAATTGCACCATCAAATGCTGTAGTTTTATGTTTGCAAAACTCCTAGACTTGAAAAATCTGGGACAATGTGTAGGAAACTGAGTAGACGGGTATTAAAAACAAACATTTTGGGGAAACTAGTGATTCCTCTCTCTCTGATGGTCAGAGAAGGCAAATGACAAATGAGAAGGCAAATCTTGAGGATTAACTCAATTGGTCTGGGTCAGCTGTGCTGTCAGATGCCCGTACTGGTAGCAGTTGTGTATTTTAGGCATTCAAGAGCATATTTTTAAAGTGGTTAAGGAGTTATCTGCTTTACTGGGGACATACTGTAATGCTCAGTGGTACAAGTCTGTGGTACAAGGAAAAGGTTTTATTTGTGGGTCACATGATGTAAATCAGTGCTCAGGAATTAGCTGGTAAATGGTTACAGATTTTTGGAGCTTCTCAACTCAGCAAGGAAGATAATATCAAGTTATTTCTCTTATTTCTGTCACACGACAATGAGATGTCAAGTGATGGGTTCAAAGGAACTAGGTTGAAATGCTTAATTCTCGAAGATGAGGGGAGGGACAAAATTTGGATTCCTCCAGAAAGGGTTATTTGGAGTATCCTCTATTAAGTGCTGTGCAAAGGAGTATGCAAAAGGTCTTGAGGGTAATGGACCAGTTTTCTCCATCTCTGTACTGGAATGGCAGACAGATGAGTGGAACTAAAGATGAGATGGGAAAACTGTTAAGGTGGGACCAAAAGGAGAATATTATTCTCTTGGTATCTAAGTCTTATTTGAGGCTATTTCTCAACAGATCTAACATGGCTTTCGGATAGACTTGGTTATAACATGGTAAAGATGAAAACAGGCATTCAATGGAAACGCAGTTAATGCGTGAAAGTTTACGTGGCCTGTTTAAGCGTAAGTGTTGCTACCAGCCAAAAAGAATTATTTGTATGTGTTTATAGCACTACCCTGATATTGACTCTCTCATTTTTTTTAGGATTAACATAGCTTTTGGGGTGTGTAGGTGGGCATGTAATGGTCTTTAAAAGACTGCTCTGAACCCTAAGAGTGCCCTGAGCACCTGCAAACACAAAAATAAGCCCATTGGAGCTGCATATAGTTAGCGTCTTTTAGAATTTGATCAATGAAAAGTAGCAACATCACCTTCCAGTAGGGCCATCGTGATGAAATTAGCTGGACAACATTAAGTGCCCATGTCGTATTCTGGCATGATCAATTTTCTTATGGATTAAGTAATTTCAAAATGACAACCAGTCTAATTGCTTGTTTAAAATACAGTCAAGTGATGTCTAACTGGTTGATGCTTAGAAAAGCACAATATGACCTTTGTCCATAAGCTAACTGCAGATGCAATAGCAGGGTTCCTTCCAGAATGTGTCCATTTAGTTCTAGTGGTATCTAGAGATTTTCTTTAAAAGGGGGATAAAATATTGTGACTTGTACCTTAGCATGGCCCAGGTCTCTAAGAACATAGTGTGACAACTCTCTGGTGGTAACATGTGATGTCACAGAGCACAAGCATTAGGCAGTGTCCATGAGTCAGATGTCACCACCTGCAGGGGCTCTTTAGCGTGTCACCACCACACCTGGTCTTTTTAGACTTACTTTCTGCCTCGGGTTGAGTTAAAAGTCCCGCCGTATTTCTTCCGATTAAGGATGAGAGCAGCAATTTCTGGCACGTAGCGAGCAAACATTGCCTACATGCATGAAACAAAAAAAACAAAAAAAAGAAAATGGCATGCAGAGAGTGTTCTACTGCAGCAGAGGCAGCAGAGCCCCCTTGGAATACTTACTTTCTTCCACTAACCGCACTATAGGAACCACCATATTTCTTGCGGTTTCCTATTAACTCTATGATTTCAGGGACGTAGCTGGCAAACATGGCCTAAGAAGAAGATAGGAGACAGAAGAAAAGACTAAAAAGAGAGGCCAAAGAAAGGGGGATGATGAATATTTTCAGAAGATATATATCTTTAAGATCTGAAAATGCAAAAGAATTAAACCCAAATAAAAGTATTTTTAAAAATGAAAAAAATGGGGAAAAAAAACAAATTTTTATAAAACAAAACAAGAGGACTCAACGTAAAAGTTGATCTTGAAGAAGATGGACATTTGGTAAACTAAAAGCAATGGTTAAAAGAGGGGAAAAAAAGCACACAAAATAAAAGAACAAAATAAAGTCAAATGTGGGATTTGATTGTAAAATATTGGTTGTGTCTAATTCTTTCGGAAAAGGGTGGGGATGGAATTACACAAAGATTACATGCTACAAAAAACAAAAGGGGAAATTAATATTTTTAGGTTTTTTTAAAAAAGATGGGTGGACTTTTTTCCCCTTAATTAAGATTCAAAGGAAGACAAAAACAATATGGTGCCAGGCGTTCCCCCACATTCAAGAAACAAAATGGAGTCAATCCCCCTTAAACAAAAAACAAAAACAACCTTTTTCAAAAGTTTTGTTTTTAAAAGGGTTGTAAGCACACGTGAGAGAAAAAGGTAGTAAGGAGAAAAAAAAATGATCTGCCATGTTTTGTCCAACAAACATCTTGCTCGTGGCTGGATACTTCTAAGAGCTGCTGCCAGTCAACTTGGTCTCTTTATCCAGATGCAAATACGTGTGTTTTTTGAAGTGCATATATATTATACATATTGCATTGATAATGTATCTGTTATACATATACCTCCTACAGAGAGACGTATGCATATGTACAATAAATATGTGTGCATAATAACAATACATATATGCACATAAATGTGCAATACATGTATGGTGAATGAATTTTAAGCCACACTTACCTTACAGGGTATTAATCTTAGCATAAACTGCTCTTTTAAAAGACAAAATGTAGCAGTTGCTGTAGTGGTACTAGTAATGATAAAAAAAGATAATTTGACATAGAACAATTAGTAGCTTTAGTGCTAAGTATATACTTATTTGAACAGGAGAAGTGATACAATTTGCTGAGTTAAAAAAATGGTTGTGTTTATACTAAGTGAGGCTACTGCCAGAGGACATGATGACATGGTTGCATGTCTGAAATTAAAGAGAACATTGGTTGTTAGTGTCTGGATCAGGCATGCTGCTCTTTAAGGCAGTACTAAGCCACAGTGTTTGTTGGAATTCTGGGAAGGAACACGGGGGTCGGGAGGGGCTCTTGAAACCGCAAACTTCCTTCAAAATATCAATGACCATTATCAAACAATGCACAACAGTAATTGTTACTGAAAATAATGGACTGTAAATAATACTATAAATACAATTGCTAAGGCATTTCATGTATTTACATGCATTACTTTGTAAATGGATTAAACATATTCTTACTGCAGATGAATTACAATCTCTGCAAAAATGTGACAAGACCTAGCTTAACAATACTTATCTATAAAATGAAAAAGGTGTGTGGCTGAATGGTTTAAAATTCCTGTATTATGTTTTTAACTTACTCAACAAAATACTATAGCTCAGGTTGCTACTTAATAGATTTAGGGGGTATAAAAATCTGTATTAAAGCAGTAATAGCAATAAAGAGATTTTACCAATCCCCCGAGGATGAAGAAGACCATGAAAAGGCGACCAAGGGTTGTTTTTGCATAAACGTCTCCATAGCCAACAGTGGACATTGTAACCATTAGTAAATATACACATTCCCAATATGTAAGTGATTGGTTATTTTGGAAATTTTCCCATGGATCCCCTGAGTTCTCCACCTATGA
This sequence comes from Pelodiscus sinensis, assembly GCF_049634645.1. Lineage (NCBI taxonomy): Eukaryota > Metazoa > Chordata > Testudines > Trionychidae > Pelodiscus > Pelodiscus sinensis. The sequence goes on from NC_134718.1 coordinate 9,897,811, forward strand.
TATGAAAGGACAAACACATTGATTTAATATGGCAGTAACAGATTAACACTAGCTAATTTTAATTTTAACTCTAATTGGTATGCATGTAATGCTGGAAACATTTTACTCATAAAGGACCAAATTCTGCCTTAATTAAAGCTGTACATGTACCCTGTTACCATTCAGAGTCTTCTTGCTTACATTATTTGTGGAAATCATTATTATTTAATTTAATAGTCTGACCTTCCTTTTCCTTCTAAAATAACACACATCCAGTGATGTCATGTACACAGTAATTACCCACACGTATGCATCATCAAAAACAGATCTCTGGCTCCAAAAATTCATAACTTTTAGTTTCATAAGCACAAACGTCTATCATCATCAAAACTTGAATCTTCACTGTCTATTGACAGTAGCATGATTCATGTCAACCAATGAATAATTATAGACGACTAAACAGTTAACAAGTTCTTGCTATACCCAGCAGAGAGAAATGTTACAGTTATCAAGAGTTTGTTATGGCCTAACTTATGAATTGGTTGAGATCTTTAAGCTAAAGTTATTTTATAACCCTCTATTTTCATGTGTCTGTAAGAATATGGGAATTGCCACACTAGATCAGACATAGGGTTTTTCTAATTCAGCATCCTTTCTCTGACCATTACCAGAACCAGCTTAGGATGACTATAAAGGCTAATTCCAGTCTGAAAATCATCAAGGAGCAAATTTTCAAAAAGATCCCTGTAGTGAACCTGGAATGTTAATAAGTGCATTAATCTATGCAATCAAAACTCTGGGGGGCTTCTTTGTGTGCTCAAGTGAGGGAGTCTATGTTGTTGAATTTGGGCAGAAGTACACGCACAGAGCCGGTCTTAGGGGCGCCATTTTCAAGGGGCTGCTGACAGAGCCGGTCTTTGACTGCGACCACTTTTCAGCCCAACTTCCTGAATCCTTCCCCCAGGTTTCCCTGGTTACTCCCCAACCGCTCCCCTTCTCCCCCCCCCCCCACACTTTTTTTTTGCTTGACAAATTTTTGTCCGGTATGTTTTTTAAACCATCTGGGAACCCTACGGGCAAGCTGGGCAATCGCCTGGGGCCACCAATTGGTTAGGACCGGCTTTCTACATGTAGACAAATAGAGGCCCTTGAAAATACTTGGGAGCAATTTAAAAGGCCCATCAGTGAAAAGTTGTCTCAAACTTCTGAATATGGAAATAAAGCAGTTTTAAAAACAGTAAGTTTGCTATTTTTAATCATTCCTTCAAAGCTTCTTGACTATTCAAGCTACAAGACCAGGAACCAAAGCAGAGATCTTGTTTCCTAATTTTAGATAAAAGTTCTCCAACTCCAAGCAAGGTAACAGAGATCTATGTTTAAAATTACTACAGAACAGGGGTTCCCAAACTACCATCTATAGATCACTTGCTGGTAATCATAGGAAAACTGGCTGATTCTATGTGTCTGGCTCCCCCTCTTATTTTCCAGATCATTAATTTTATTAAAAAGCATCTAAAATACATTAAGTAATTCCCAAATTTTATTTTCCCACGTAGCCAGTTACCACAGGGATGTTGTATGATCATGGAAGAGAATCTTTCAGATTATGATCATCTTTAATAAGATGTGGTCCACATTATCTGGTTCAGCTGCACCATAAAGAAAATATGAAGAAAACTGAGACATGTTGCATAAAAATGCCTCTGCCTGAGCTTACTTGATTTATATACATGGGTTTTCTGAAACTACACCAAACTGTAAGGTCTAAGGTTTTAAACTGCAACTCATTGTGATCTTTGTCAAACTTTGTAATTTGTGTAACTCTCAGAAATTTACTGTAAACTGCAACTTTATAATCTTTTTAAATCTCAGCCACCTTGTTTGTAACTTTCCTTAAGCTGCATTCTCTCCTGGGTGAATGGAGAGAGAGTGTGAGTGTGAAGAAGACTGGGAACCATGGAGCACATTTCAATGAATCATCACAGTCTGGGCATGCTCCCTGCTGCATAAAGGGAAGTCTGGGCATGCTCCCTGATGATGAGGTGAATGAGTCACAGGAGCCAGTCAGACACTATATAAAGAGGAGCACGTGAGACCCTCTCTTTTTCCTTCCCCTGCTCCTGAGAAGCTCCCCTCCAGTGTCTCTCCTCCTGACCAGCTTCCCCAGCTTGATAAGCAGACAGACCCTCCAGGATCTACATGCCTTGGTTCCTTCTGCATCCCATATGTCTGTGTAAGTGTGTGAGTGCCTGAGGGCAGGAATGAATGGGTGTGAATGAGTGAATGAATGGAGGGCTGTGTGCTTACTTGCTTGCGCGTGAGAGTGTGTGAGAGAGAGAGAGAGAAAGAGAGTGAGTGAGTGAGTGAGTGAGTGAGTGAGTGAGTGTGTGTGTGTGTGTGTGAGAGAGAGAGAGAGAGAGAGAGAGTTCTATCTTCTTTAGTTTAAACCTTTGGTGGCTGCTTTCTCCTCTTTAGTCTTACCTAGTGGAAATAAACCCGTACTAGTGTAACCCTGGGTGGTCTCCAGTGAGAATATTTTTGAGGTAACAAGACAGATGAACAACTACAGGTTACACCTCTGAAAACTGGCACTCTCTGGTCTGACAACTTCTGTGGTCCGGCAGGACCACAGATGCTCTTGGACCAGAGAGCCTAATAGCAGGAAGGTCAGCATCCCCGCTAGGACCGTGGGCAGCAGGGCCAGAGGAGCCCCACAGAAGTGATGGGGCCAGAGACCGGAGAACCCCAGCAGCCCGCAGCACCACAGGGCCGGGAGAAGCTGATAGCCTGCAGCAGCACGGGGTGAGGGGCTGGAGAAGCCCGGCTGCCCACAGCAGTGCTGGTTTGGGGAAATCTAGCTGCCCACAGCAGTGCGGGCCTGGGGAAATTTGGCTGCATGCGGTAGTGTGGGCTAGGCTGGAGAACCCCTGTCATCCCTGGCAGCCTGGGGCTGACAGCAGCACAGCAGACTGCTTGGCTGGGGAGAGGGCAGATGAGGCCAGAGGCAGGGACCGGCTGGCTTAGGCCCATGGCAGACGACACCTGCCTCTGGCCTGGTCTGGCGCATGTCATTCGAGACTGGTCAGGTCCAAACTGTGCTGGACCAGGGAATTCCAGCCTGTATTAAAAACCTGCTTCTCCTCAAATCTAGAAGAAGAATCCCCAGATTGCTAATAAATCATTACTAACAATGGCTGGCACAATTATAATGTTTTGTCCCTTTTCCAACCCACATTGCCTCTTTCACCAGTATAGCATTGTGGTGTGCACAGCACTAGGTCACTCTAAGTGGCGTCACTCGGAAAAGCAGGTTTTTTCACACCTCTGAGCAACATAGGTTAGAGTGACTTAAGCAGTAGTGTAGGCCTACCTCGAGTTTGGTCTTTTGAGGCACTAATTAAAAGTCTATGATGATGCTTGTATCACAAAGTCACTAAGGAGTATTTGTGATATAAGACAGACAAGGTGGGTAAGATGCGATAATTTATTTGGAGCTGTTTCTGCTGGTGAGAGACATAGATGCTAACTTTTATTTTTCCCTGGAAGTTCTCAAGCCCCACTCTGCCCTGAAGGCCCACCTCTGCTCTATCCCTTCCCTCAAGGCTCCGCCCTCCCTCCATCTCTTCTCATGCTACCTCCCTGCCTGGAGACCCCACCCTTGCTCTGCTTTCTCCCAGGCATCCCTGATTAGTTGATGGGGACATGACCAAAGAGCTGTGGCTTGTGGGTTCTGACCACCCACTGTTTTTCCCTATGGGTGCTCCAGTCCCATAAACCCATGGAGTCGGCATGAGCAGCAATCAAGCTAGGTCGAGCTCTTTTTAAAGTTGGGAAAGGAACTCTCAGGTCACAGCTAAATGGAAGATGGAACAGATATTTATCACATGTTGTAAAGGACCATTCAAGCCAGAATAGCCTGGTGAACACCTCTGTAGTCAACAGGCTTTAAAAACAAGGGGTTAGTGGGTTAGAGGTTGTTGTCATAGGCCATAAATCCAATGTGTCTGATTAATCCACAATTTTGGGACTCTAGCAGAGTAATGAATTTAAGCTACCAGGCTCATCTTTTAAAAGTCTACTGCAGATTTCCTTCGAAAATGAGGTCTGATCGGTCAGCTACAGTGATCACTTTTTGAAAAGTGTTTAACTACAGGCGCTATGATGTTATCGTCTATCATTTTCCTCTGTGATATAGTGTACAATAAGAGGAGACTAAAAACTTGTTATCTTACTAAGCCTGAGTTGAATCTATTACATAATATGCCCCTAAAGTCCTATTAAATTGTACTCACAAAATAAACACTTTGTTTCAAAACTTGGATTGCTTTTTTAACTTGTAAAATAATGGCATTAATCAGCATTTTAAAACTGGGCTTCTTTTAGTGATAGAAGTGTTTAAAACAGACAGCTAATCAATACTGAATAAGTATTTAAAACATCAAATAGATAATATTTTTTGGCAGGGAGTGAAAGTCATATGATTTTTTTTAACTCAATAAAGCAGCCCTAAGATCACTACTCTAAAGTGTCAGGAACTAGATTAATTCTTCTGAAAATATAGAACTGCTTATTCGGCAGAGCCTTGTGTTTCCCAAGATGGCCACTCTCAGAAATAGGGTGACATTACTATTTATGAAAACAAAAACAACAACAAAAATGGTAGCACCTTAGAGACTAACAAATATTTTATCTATCTAGTATCACGAACTTTTGTGGGCATAACTCACTTCTTCCGATGAGCCCATGAAAACTTATGATTCATATATAAATTTGTTAGTCTCTAAGGTCATGTCTACGCAACAAAATACAGGACTGTGTAGCACTTTAAATACTAACAAGATGTCTACACGACAGCATTATTTCGGAATAAAGAGCGTATCTACATTACAAGCCTTTATTTCGCAATAATGTTGAGCTGGAGGACTTCTTACTCCGACTCATGGTAACTCTCATTTCACGAGGGATAAGGGAAGTAAAAGGAAGAGTGTTCTTCCTTTGACTTCCTGCTGTGCAGACAGTGCCAAAAGCCGAATTAAGTGATTTCGACTTCAGGTACGCAACTGACGTAGTTGAAGTTGCATAGCTTATTCCGATGTTAGCCCTGTTGTATAGACATACCCTTAGGTGATACAGGACCACTTTGTTTTTTTAAGTTACAGATTAATATAGCTACCCCTCTGAGACTATTACTATTTATGCAACATCAGCTTTTGTCCATTCCCTCCCCTCCCCTTAAGAACACACACTAATTAGTAAAGCAATATTGCCATCTAGTGGTAGGATGTGATTACTGAAAGTTCTATTAAAATCCATGATTTATGTAACCATTGCTGAACCTAAACAGGGAGGCTAATGATGTGAATATTACTTACTGTTCAGAATCAGTTTTGGGTACCAGGCCTGAAAATCAGGCAGCTGTGATGCCTTTCTTTATTGTACTTTGTAACTGTGTTAAGAGATTGTCCTGAGCAAGGTCATTTTACATAATAAAGTAGCTCAGAGGAGCTGATCCATGAAAAAAAAATCCTGATGAAGTATTTTTAAGTATACTTACCAAATGTATGAACCCAGCTGCTGTCAGCCACGTGCTGATAAATATAGAGCACAGATTCACCAGCTTGATGGAATTACTGCACAAACAAATAGATATATATTATATTTCACAGCTAAGTTGTAACTGGAACACAAGTTATATAAACCATTTTGTAATGAATATCCCTACACAGACAAGCAGATCACTTTTATATACTTTAGGGCTGAAGTTCTTCATATTCATTTTAGTGGGAACAGAAGCAGGTGCTGTATGGGAATTTAAGAAATACTGAAAAATACCATATGCAAAAATATTTATTATTACATAACTCATAATTTCTTCCTTCATAGATTTCATATGGTTTTATATGCAACTTTTGTGAAGCTATGAAATGGAGAGAATAATAATTAACAAAAGTTTTCTGAGATCTGAGAGGATTTTCCAGCAGCAGGCAAGACAAAAATTGGGCATGTAAATTACATTTGCACCTGTGATCAAATATGAGATACCCATGGGCCTAAATCATTCATTCTTGCCCTATTTTCACATTTCCATTCCCCTTTCTCTTTTCCTCTGTCTATTCCTACTTGGATTAAGAATAGTACTTAGTTCAGTGTAAGTACTATGGGTTGGATTCTCAGCTGGTGCTAACTGGTGCAGATCTAAAAGCTACACCTATCTACCTCAGGTAGGAATTGGACTTTTATACCTGTAAAATGCATTTTTTAAACTGTTTCATTTCTTATGCCCTTTTGTATTTCCTCAGTATGCATTTTGCTTTTAACACCATTTCTATGAAAACCTTACATTCTGTGAGCAGCCCCATTAATGAAAAATGAATGTACTGAATTCAGTGGTACAGATGATAGCATGTAAACACTTGTGTAAATCATTGCAGGATTGAGGTTTTATTCTGCACATATAGAAAATAATCAGTGACCAGATTAGTGCAGTTAATCTGTAGGCACTATATGGCCATGAAGAAGCTGGATAGCATAAGGCCATTATGCCTACAGCTGAATGTCCTGTCCCTGTTGCAGGAAGAGGGGAGGCATTCTTCTTCAAGAGGGTAATGAAATTTGCAGTGTTCTCTAGTGCTTCTATGGCGCTTCCCCATATAGGCTGTGATTTTGAAATACCCTTGCTGGTGAAAACACTTCTTTGTATGAAAGAACAAAAGCAGGAAGGTCAATTTGCTTTCTTCTGTGAGATTATTGGGTTCGTTATTCCTGAGCATTCACACGGTTGGTAAGTATACGTAAACATATTAATGAATCCTCAAAGTTCTGCCTTTTTTGTGTGGAAATGATGTTTTTTCCCCAAAATGCGTTCCAGAAAATGCATTAATTATTTTACTATTTAAAAAGTTTCAATACTCAGATGATGGACTGCACATTAAGAACTAACTGATGTAAATAAATAAAATGAACTTTCTTTAGTACTTGCAAACATTTGTCAAATAATTTAACACGTGGATAGGTATCAGGATCAGCTACAGAACCATATACAAATAGGAAAAAGGTTAAATCCTAGAGAATATTATTTATTAGAAATTATTTGTATGCCTTTACTGTTGATATTAATAGTGCAGCTAAGCAACCCCAATATTAATGTTGTCATTTTACATACTCTTGGAATGTTTCAGAAAAACTTTGAGTAGCTGAAGTAATCTAAGGGCGGAAGATAAATTATTTTTATGTGTAGGAACTATTTTTTCCTAAAGCTTTCACAAACAGACATATCACGGCCCTGTTACATCAGTCTCCCCCCCCTCCCCCCGCCGATGTGAATTTGCACATGCACTGAAGAAAAAAGGAATTGTGCACTGTGCAATGCACTAATGACAGTGACAGATGTGTAAGATTAGACTTCCAAATTAAATAAAGGTTGTGTTTGGATTTTTTTTTTTCATAAAGACATACTTTTGTTCAAACAGGAATTCAGGGAAATTCTGTCGCCTGAATTATACCATACAGGAGATCAGACAACATCAGGGGGGCCATCAGCCTCTCTGAACCCTTGAATCCTTCAGTGTACTCAGTGGCTTGCGGCAGTGCAGATGTCTGCCCCAGCAGAATAACATGCAGGACATAGTGAGTAAGGCAGCGGTTCTCAATCCACAGACTGTTTGCGATCCATGTGACATCCTCAGGGCCATACAAACCGTATTGTGTGGCTGCAGCCCACAGGATACCTGAGGTATGTCCACACTGCATTCTTCTTTCGAGAGAGGAGTGCAAATGCAGACAAATGAAATTGCAAATGAAGTGTGGATTTGATTTCCGCACTTCATTTGCATAATTGTGTCCAGCCGCTATTTCGAAATACCCTATTTCGAGATTAAAAAATGCCTTGTAAACGTGGTTATTTTGAAAGAAACCTTCTTATGAAATAACCGTTAAAACCTCATTTTTAAGGAGTAAGGGTTATTTCGAAAGAAGGGGTTTCTTTCAAAATAACTGCGTCAACACTGCGTTTATCTCGAAATAGGGTATTTCAAAAAGCGTCCGGATGCAATTATGAAAATGAAATGCGAGAAATACAAATCCACACTTTATTTGCAATTTCATTTGTCTGCATTTGCATTCCTCTCGAAAGAGGAATGCAGTGTAGACATACCCATGGTGTGCTGAATATGCAGCTCCCAATGGTAAACAGATCGAGAATCTCTGTTGTAAGGTTTGATTTTGACATTTGTTTATACATATATTTTATACATCTGTTTTCATTTTGTTTTATACTTAAAATTCAAATGGCTTTTATTAAAGAAATGATGGTGAAAGTACTATTAGTGGGTTTTAAAAAAAACGTTAAGAGTAACCTTCACACTGGTAGAAGATAATGGACTTATTATTTACTGCATGGGCAAATGCTAGTCATTCAATTTGCTAAATGCATTCATTCCAGCAATATATACCCCAATTCACTAAAGCATGTAAACAAGTGGATAACTTTAAGAACGTGACCTGTCCCAATGGAGTATATAAACAGTTAATGCCATATTACATCATATCCTCTTGGTGGCTACATTTGATTATAGCAAAGAATTCAAACCTTTGTCCTTAAATTAGAACAAAAGGCATAATTCATAAGCATGCCGTGCTTCATTATGAAAGTCTCAATATTGCTCATCCCATGAATTTCAAGAGGAGGACTGTATCTTCCCAATGATGCTACAATATATCAACTGGCTTCCAGGTGCTCTCTTAGCACACATAAATAATAGTAATCGCTGGTATTAAAGAACTACTTTGATTACTTCTTTAGGTCTGATGGGGTTTTTTTGCACATTTATTCATAATCGTACCCTGCCTGTCCTTTATGAAATACCCCTCTTTCTGCCAGAGACTAAATATAGATGAAAGATTAGTCACAAACATTTTTCTGCTCTTTAAGCTCTTTCCAACATCTGTGCAAAACCCTTATTACGAGGCTTGCCTAAAGCTCTGTAGTTTTATTGAAACCTTGGATAAAATAGCGAGGGGAAAAAAACTAACTAAATTCAATCATCTAAAATATGAGAGAAAAAATTAACAATTCTGAAAAAGATTCATTACATTTCATAAGTATATAAACCTTAAATCAATAAGGGACATAGTTAGCCTCCTAGAGGTCCAGGTTATACTAGGGCTGCAAATTCTTTCTGCATCTGCGGAGAGTCTGCTAAAGAAGAATTAAGGCATTTTTAAAATGTGCATATAATTACATGACACCCAACAACTACCTGCTAAATGTATTCCTTTTTCATTTGCAAAGTATTCTAGCCACTTCGTATGGATCACAGTGTTATGAATGGCCCTTCTGCTGATCGTATGAATGAGATTTGTTCCTTTAATCCTAGTCCTTCAATTGCTACATTCACTCAGCTTCTCTTTCTGACTTTGTATTATAGAAAATAAAGCCTTGCAGGCAGTAATTTTAACTTAGAAGTTAAAGTCAATCATATTTTCCAAGGGAGGGGAATTCTCTTCCTCTCCAGCAAGATCCAAATATTACAGGGTCTGTCTTTCCATGTGACCTAGAGAAGAAGGGATGTACTGCATAACCCACCAGTATTACAGTATATAGGGTAATAAGTGTTGCTACTGAACACACAACACACTGTATTCAAATGACCCCTTATGTTATTGTTTTAGGACATTCTTTACATGAATCACTTTTAAAAGAGGGATATGAAATAATACATCCAGAATTATTTAAATGATCCAAAGAATTAATGTTCAAGATACAATTATTTCAGTGTTTATTACTGTAGCTAAACATGTTAGAGAGTATCCTGAGCCTATTGATATTTGGCTTGCCTTGCAAATCTGCTGTTATTCGCTCATGCATGTCTCATTAGATTCAACAGATCTAGGCCTTCATATTCAGAGCTGAACAATATTTTAAAATTTCTACAGAAGCATAATACAGAATCCTAAAATGATGTACAGTTCTCTATCCAGGAGACACTTCACCTGTTTCAGGTGAAGTCATCTCCATGGTAGTGCACAGCAGCTGTTTAACAATATGCAGTACTAAAACACAGTGTAAGGCAGAAAGTGAGGTAGATTTACTGATGTTAGAATTTACTTAGGGAGAGTGTATTTAACCAAAACACGAATTTAGTCAGTTAACTGAGATAAGTGTTCTAACCCTTGGAAAAGTGCTAAAGGATGAGGAGTAACCACAAGCAGTCAGCACCTTAGTTTTACATTTCATTTGGAAAGACTAATAATACAATAATATTGAAAAGAAGCTTTCTTTTTCAACATTTGTTTTTACTTGGAGTCATTTTGATACCTAGCACCTCTGAGCATCACTGATGGAAAGTTTATTGGTGCTGGCTAGAATGCCACACTTTTTTTTTGTTTGTTTTTGCGCTATTATGTCAACAGCTATAAGGTCTGTCAAAATGGCCTTTTAGGCTAGATCAGCGAGAAGTCCTGTGGCACCTTATAGGCTGTCACAGGACTTCTCATTCTTGCAGATTCAGACTAACATGGCTACCTCTCTGATTCTTGTCACCATTTTATGCTAGATGCGTCTGGTTATTAATCACACTTAAGTGCATGGTAAGTTGTGGTCCATCATTAACTATTCTTAATGCTTAACAGATACATCGTCTTCCCTGTTTTATTTTTGTTTGGTTTTAGGTTCTGAGGTTAATTTGGCACATCATATCCAATTAACTACAACAACACTGCTTCCAGGTCGAACTTCAGGTCTACTATAACCACTGCATTGAAGTCAGTGAAATTATGCTCCTTCATTTCAGTTTGGCTCACAAGATTTTATAAATTACATTTTTTGGACACAGTAGTTTTTTATACTATTAATTTTTCCTTATGTTTATTAAATTAGACAAAAGATACCACATGTGCCTGATTACTGCCTGTTCAAGAATAGGGTGGGGGACACAAAACAATTTATTCTGCAACGTTTGATGATTTTTAAATCAAATGAATTGTTTAGTGATCAATCAGTTTGGGTTAATCAACTGAGTAAAACTGAAAAGCAGCCCTGTAGGTAAGCTGGATTTGAAGGGCTTTATAGTAATCAGAACAGGAGATTTACGGATGCCTGAATATCCATGTAAATAATTACAAAGACGATGAACATCTAATTTGGGAGCAAAGTTTGGCATCAGACAAATGCTATTATGAACAAAGGGGACAGGGTCCTAAGCCAGCTTTAAATGAAACACATTTAATTAAGGCACCTCTTCTTCACTGGCTGTTCTTGAGCGTTAAAATTCCACCATTCCTGAAAGGGATTTGAACCTTTATAAAAAACTTACTGAAGTCAATGGGATTTGTTCCACTGATTTCACTGGGTTTTAGATAAGATCCTTTGTATTCTGTAAGGAAACTTTGATACACTGAGTTTCTGTAACAATTACCCTTTCTCCCTGCCAGACTACTAGCATTTTAAGGCTAGAGGACTATATTTTTTCTGAGTGTTTATTTAACAAGTTACATTATTTTAAGAAGAAAAACTACACTCTCACTCTATTCCAGGCAGATCTTGAGAGTTCTAGAGTAATTTAAGATCTCTTTCAATGCAAAAGGTGGCATAATGAGAACAGTTTTAAAGTACTGCAGAGACTGCTTGTTATAATGTACCTGCACACATCTGACTAGTCTATTTACTCACCATGAGTAGGGTGATTTACATGGATTCCTTGCTCATTAAGGGTACGTCTACACTTGCTCCCTAGTTCAAACTAGGGATGCAAATTGCTAATGAAGCGGGGATTTAAATATCCCACTCTTCATTAGCATGATCTCGCCAGCGCATTACTCGGTTACTCGGAAATGTCGAGTTATTTAAAAAAGTACTAGAACATTGGCGCAATATTTTAGGTGGTGTATTTTAATGCATGTTAAAAAGTTAATCCCTTTGCTGCAGTGAAACATGGCACAGTCCCTTTGGTGCTTCACAGTGATTAACTAATGGGCACAATAGCAGCTAATGTGTACTCACACAGAAAAAGTTAAAATATGAATACTGTAGTTAACTGAAATATCGTCAAACATCCATCTAAAGAAAGGCTTATGTCAATGAATGGAATGACATATCCAGAGTGGAAAATCAATACAAAAATGTTTTTGAAATCAAAGATTTTCATCATGATTCAGAGCAATAATCACCTCTGAACTGCCATCTCCTCATTGAATGTTTTGTTGGGCAAGTTATTCCTACTTTAATGAGGCAATAAAGTAGGGATTCAGAATGTGGAAGGATGGATTATTTAATCACTGTGTAGCTCTATCATGAGTCTTTTAAATTCATAATCACTCAGTCCCTTGTGTATTACAGGTATAAACATGTATCAAGTGACATAATCAACAGAAAATATCAGCAAGACATTTAAATTGATAAACCATTCACTCAAAATACAGCATGCAATGGGAATTTAGAATAGAAGAGATGACTAAACCTTTGTGAAAGAAAACCATTTATTAGGAAGCTCTAGGTTCACCAATGCAGCAGGCTCACCAATGAAACTAATCACCAATTAAACTGATAAATCACATTTCCTAAAAGATGAAATGGATGCATGGATAAGACTACACGACAGCTTGGCTCATGAATGTGCCTTAGTAGCTAATGTCTTTAATTAAAACTACCTCAGGGAAAAAGTCAAAAAGGTGTATGTGTTTCCTGCCAAAAGCATTAGGGAAGAAGAAATTACCTCTGACTATGACTATAGACTGGATAAGACAGACTTTAGACAGGTAAAGTATGCATTAAAGTCTTACCTTGTTTTTAGGATATTCAGAAACTGCAAAATTTCTGAAAATTGTATCAGTCTAAGGGCTCTTAAAAATCTTAAACCTGCATAAAAAGAGAATCAGACATAACTCCAGTGCATAGTAACCCATATTATTATAACTTCTGACTTACAATAGTAATAATCAATGAAGTCAACAGTATGTAGCATAAAGAATGTCAAATACCTTTGAAGTGTTCTTCCATATTTAATAGTCCCAAGATCTTGACCAGTTTTTCCTCAGTTAAATTTAGATCTATTTCTCTACCCTACCAGAAATGTGTACTGCAAGTACAAAGCTATGAAATGGGACCTCAAAACGATGGAGAAAAAAACCTTACTTAGCTTCAAATAGCAGTCTTGGTGCCCATACTCCTTACATTTGGAATGGCTAGCTAATGAAAATATAGATATACAACTCCCGAAAGCTCACAACTACCCCAGTGCTCAGCAAAAACTAAGAGATTAGGCGCAAGAATCTGATAACCTGTTTTTTTGAAAAAGCTAGACTGTGGATAGGCCTGATTAAATTGGTAATTCTTAATGACGTAAATACTTTTATTGTTATACTGCTCCTTATCCCTATCTGAAACTCCAAAACTTCAGACAAGATTATGTAGTTACCATGTACTGTGGCTTTAAAAAAGTAAAATTACTGCATTTGCTATCAAGCAAGGTGATAATTACAAGAAAAGACTTAACTTTGGTTCTTAGAAAAGTAATCATGTTTATAAAGAAATAGCATTGACTTGTCGAAATCAGGTTGCTTGGATAGCAATTCTCAGACAGCTGCAGGGTCAGACAGAGAGAGAGAGAAAATACCATAAAAGATTAAGGGCTTAAATTACTGAGAGACTTATATTGGTAGTAAACAATTTTGCTGTAGATCTTTGGCATATGATTCAAGGTACAATGTGTATTTTATATATACAGCTTATAAAGTTAGCCAGAGGCTTTGGGCATTTTTATTTTTTTTACTGCATAGCTGGGCCAAGAGTTACATAAAAATTGTTTAATATGGTAGTTTGACCTCTAGGGTTGGGCCTGGGGCAATGTCAGTCCATGTATCCTCCTTACTGACATTTTAAATTTAGTAACTACTAATATTTCTCAGTTAGCATCTCAACAGCATTTTCTGTTTTCAAAATGCTAAGGATGTGATGTCTCAGAAACCTCATCACATGTATAACGTGATTCACGCCAGTGGACTCCAGGGGGACTACTCACAAAAGAGAAATTATACACGTGCTCAAGTGTTTGCAGAGTTAATTTTCCAACACTCCAGCGAGATAATCACATATTAATTATTATCATTATTTCCAAGTGGTATACAGCCGCTACCACAAGGTCTGGGATCTCATGTGTAAAAGGGATAATACTTCACTGGCTACTTTACATGGATATTGTGAGAATTAATCAAGATTTGTATGGTCACCTGAGATCTAGATTCAAACTGCTCAGAATTACTAAATTTTCCATGTGATCCCATTTATCGAGTCAGTAGTTTAGGATCAGGTAACAAGACAGACTAATATACAGCATCCTGCTTGGAAAGAAAAGTCTGCTTCCTGAAAATAAAATCATCAAAACCTGCCAAGAAGCTTGGGAAAGGTTACAGTTAGCCCCAAAACCTCTATTTCCAAGGCCTCACCATGATCTGCGCCTATTTGAAATGGTCACACACAGGAGGCACAACCCACCAAGAAGCAAAGGGTTACAGAAAATTCTTCACTGTCTCGGGGAAAATCATTAACAGGGAGGGTCTACAATTGCTGTTGCCTACATCATTTTTCAGATATTCCTTCCGGCAATGGTATTTGAAAGAGAAAGTGAATGGGTTAGAAGTGAGCTTAAACACAGGACTGCTCAGTAGGACAATGCCTTCCTTTTTTCATGAGGATGTCTTTCTTGTACAGTTCTTGGCTTACTGACAAGGTGAGTCGTTTGAAATGAAGGTCAAGCATCAAACCCCAGAAACTATATATATAGTACTTGCCTTAAATGATAGCCAAAGATGGTAATTAGGCCTGGGTGGGATGCGGGGGCAAAATAACACTATCAATGTAGCATCTGATATTTTCTTATCTGTGGACCTGAACCTAAAACTCTAAAATAAGCTCTCTCAAGGTTTTGAAATTTCTGTTTAGCTTTGTCAGCCAATGTTTCTTTTTCATGCATTGCTGCACTTCCAAACAGAAGCCCGGGAAGGAAGTACTATCATAAAAAAGCAGACTCTCCAACATTTATTTCTACTCTGACTGGAAGCACGTGGGAAATGTTATCAGAATCTGCTCTGATGACACTTCCAGCTAATGGTTTCTGGAATGAATAGGTATGGCATTAAGGAAAAGCACGGGAACACTCAGGTGCCTCTGTACAAAACCCAAAGCTTTATACCTGTATTACAACTAGTGCTCTCAATGTAGGCTGTTTATTTCCTCTGATTTTTACAAAAATTAATTGCATGTATTTTAGGAGAAAAACACAGATGCATTATAAATGTTCAAAAATGTTTAGGAGTTATACAAAAATTTGCCCTTCTCTGAAACCTCATAGACTTTAAGGTTAGAAGGGACCGTTATGATCAACCTGCACATCTGATGAGAGTTTGGCATCACCATTCAAACTCAGATGGGACATCATCATTTTCCTGGGATAAAATTCTAAGCACAAAGCATATTTAAATGAGAACAATTTAGGGAAGCTACAAACATCCTCCAAAGTGGAGCCAGACAATGGGGTTACAGTGAAACACTCCTGTTGGACCCAGATGCCTCTTCTTGGATGGTTTATGCTGATGTTTAAGCTATAATGTATGTGTTAGGAAGAGCTAATATGCTTAGAGATGTTCACAATAAAGCTCCTATACAAAAAGTAAAAACACAGTGTATAAATGGTGGAAACAGACTTTGTAGGAACTTATACAGGTTATGGTCTGGCACCCTCCAGACTTCACCGGTCCCGGATGAGGGATTTTGCCAGTCCAGGGGAGGTCATTTCAGTTCCCCTCACCCCCCTAAGCTACCGCCAGCCCTGCTGCAACCACCGACCTCCCAGCTGGCTCCCCACACTTGCTGGTCCCCACTGCCCTGACAGCCTCCCCCCCGCCACCTCCGCATGCACCAGGCTATTGCTGCAGCACCCAGCAGCCCCACCACCTCTGTGCACTCCCAGCTTTTGCTGCCATGCCGGGCTCTCACTGCGGTGCCTGGCTCCTGCTGCCGTGCTAGTCAGTCCCACAGCCTGTGTGCACCCGGCTCCCGCAGCCCCACTATTGTGTGTGGGACTCCCACTGCCCTGCCAGGAAGTAAGGATGTTAAATAGCGAGTAATTTACTAGTCCACTAGTCGAGAGGCACTTCTGCATTCCTCCTTCCTCCCGCTGGGGCTCTTGTACATCTCAAAGGAGGAATGCAGAACTCCATGTGCAGCCAAGGGCCAGCGGGAAGTCCCGCTGACTCTGGGCTCCATGCTGCATGCCAGCTTTGAAATGTACAAGAGTCCCCAGTGGGGCAAGAGCCTTGGGCCCTGCACTTTGGGGGCCCCGTGCTGCTGAGTATACACCATCTACCGCTTGGGCCTGGGACCCCACTCCTAGCATCCTGCCTTGGGCCCTGCAAACCCTTTGGCTGGGCTTTTCCCTGGCTCCTAAGCATTGCAGTCAATTTCACCCCTTGACAGAAGAATTAACTAGTTAAACTGAGAGCAAAGGAAAAGGGGAGTTCTCATTCTTAAATGACTGCTGTGGAAAGGGATGCATGTGTTTAAATGTGTTTTGGGAGCTAAAGCATTTGAACATTAACTGCTCTATCCTCTGCAGCCCAATTACATGTGTTTGGAAAATCGAAGTAATTCAGAGGCTTCAATCCTTTCTTCAAACAGAATTCAAAGAACAGCTGCTGAAAGTGAACTTTAAGAGGCAGACTCAGATTAAATGAGTTTGCCCTGAGTAGATGATTGTCAGTATCATCTCGAGCTTAGCAAGGAGATGAAGAACGAATCGAGTACACCCCAAAGAGAGAGCCCAGAGACCACTTCATTCTGGTGCTGTATTTAATGACATGCCAAAAGCGAGCTCACAATCAAAGATGCTTCTGTGAGCAGATGACACAGTAACCCTTTACTCACACTGATCGGTCTGCCATAGTACCAAGACTGTTGTCAGAAACAAAATGAGCTGAATTATTCTGTGGCTTGATAAAAATCAGGTTGCTATCCATCCAAGCACAGCAAACCCTGCTCTGCTTACATTAGCTTTAATTTGTTGGTAAGACTAATTCAGTAACAACAATGGGTTCATACAAAAGGTCTGTAAAAGTGACACTTTTCAGAGGTGAGGAGCAGCATAAAGCTAGCAACACGATGCTCCCTATTTATTGTGTTTCACTGATCGTTTGTCAAATTTTATCAGTTGATAGTTACAATGATGATTGGTCTGTCAGCCCTCCCAATGCACCAGGGATCTGAAATTCAAGCAGTGTTCTTTATGGCTTGTACATCAACGGTAATCAAGATTCTGTGATAGGAAGCTATTGCTAATCCTTCTAAAGATTTAACAGACAGAAATGAATCTTGCTCATGCTCCCACAGCCATGTCAGCTCTGCATATAACAACATTTTTGTAGCTCTAGCTATGAGTACTATGTCTGGGATGTAATTCTGTCGGTGTAGGGAGACATGATCTTATTACTTCATAATATGGAACAACTGCTGAATCGCCTTGTCTGTATGATCAATAATCTCTCTTTGTTTAGGTAACATCACTTTGTAGTTCAGTAAACTCTATTTTGATTTCAGATTGATTCTGTATGTCAGATATTTCATTTGGATCCCTGCTCCTGCCTGGTTAAATTAATGACACAAATCACTGAAAAGAGTGTTCCAAATACATTTCTTTGAATTCATTCTCCTTTATCCCAGTGATCCACTTTATGTTGTAGTCATCTTTATGTGATATGTCTTGAGTAGGCACCCAGGGTATGTACTGAAATATCATTTGTGATTAATCTTTCACACTTTTTCTACCCCTTTTTAAATATAAAGAAACTACTTCTCTTATCTAAGCAGACATAATGCATAAAGCATATGGTCCTATAGTGTCAACTGGCTCCAAAAAGTGACTCTGTTAAACAGGAATTTTCTTACTCAACACATCTGGTCTCTATATTGTAACTAAATTAAGTCTATATGATGTTCATGACTCCCAACCCGGCTGAACCAAAAGAAGGGAGAGAATGAACCAGATTCTATTCCTTCTTATACTTCATTAGGAGAATTCTTTACATTAGAAAAGTCGCACTGGTTAACTACATTGAATTTAAATCCATCTAGTTAAAACTATGCAAACTCCTAATATTGACACTTTTAAACCGGTGTCCACATCATTGCTTTGCTCAAATTGACTGACACAAGTTAAATTGATTTGAACAAGAATTAAACCACTTTAAGTATATCTACGTTTGCACAGGCTTAGCTAGATCAATGGATAATGCTCACTTAGGGGAGCCAACAGGATCACTGGGAAGTATGGGGGGGTGGCTCTATGCCCCCAGAAGGGGTGGGGCCTCAGGTGGAAGGGCAGGGCTGGGGCAACCAGCCCTCGACACTGCCAGATAGCTTGATCTCCCCCATCTGCCTGCCTTCAGAGCTAACCAGGAGTGTGCTGCATGGGGCTCTGGAGACCGCCACTCACTGCTTCAGCAGCAATTTGAAAGGACTCTGACCCCCAGAGGACCAATTGGGATTGGTCCTGGTTTGGGCAGGGGGCTGGACTCGATGACCTCCTGAAGTCTCTTCCAGCCCTAGGATTCTATTCACCACCTCTGCTATAATATCCATGGTGGCTGGGAGTCCCAGGCTGTTTAGAATTGCCAGGCCCTAGCTCAACAATCTCCTTTGCTCCCCCCCCGCTCTTTAATGTTTTTAGAAAGATTGTTCAGGAACTAGACTGATTTTTTAATAAATACAAAAAAAGGATGAATTAAACAAACATTCTCACCAATGAGAGATGCAGGTCTCCTGCCCTGCCTTTTCAAAAGTGAGAAAAAAGAAAAAGAAAAAAAAAAGAAAAAAAAGGAAAAAGGAAAGAGGAAAAAAGTAAGGATCCGTCTTTCCATGGTGGGCCTGATCCATATTTTTAAACTTTCCATGGGCCTCCTGCAGCACCATCACGGACCACACATTGGGAACCTCTGCAGTAGACCATTAATTTCTGCATATATGCTCCAGGGCTGGAAGGCAGTTACATTAAAATAGAGGATGCATGACTGATGTACAAAGCTGTTTCAGTAGCAAAGAAAAAGGCATTTCCCCAGAATGTACACTGCAAAACAAACAGCATACATTTAAGTCTTAGTCTGCATACATTGCTAAAAGATGCAGTGAACATAACATTCTCCGCTTGTCATTCAAGCACTGATGCAATCTGCTCTACAAAATTAATGATTTCAAACGGATTAGTAAACAGCATCAATCAGGCTTACTCAAAGGTTACAAATCCCAACGAAGGGAACTCCTTTCAAGCATCAATGTAATTTGCAAAAGAGAACACAGGGAAATCCCCACAGATAAACTATTCACTGGCATAAGATACTATAGTCAGGGGATTTTTAAAAGGCACAAATGTTACCTGTGTGACTAACTCCCCTTCCCTTTTCCATGATTAGCAGGTAAGATTCCTTTTTACCAATGGGATTTTGCTTGGACTGTTGGCTCATTCATGAAATAATTTTCCATCGAGACACTGATGGTCCCTTTCTCATTCATGTGTTTGGTGTAGTGCACATTATTATTCTCCAAATATTCTGGGACACACTATTTACTTCAGTCTGCAGCATAAGGGGCTTTGCGTAACACTTCCTTTCCCTGCTTCCCACAATCACAGGAGTTTCACAACTGAGGAGTTCCTTCCGTATAATCTAAGCTTCCTCCAGAAGTTTTAGTGTTTGTGGTTTTTCAGATGTAGGGTTATTAGCATGCTCATAACTTATGCCATTTTATTTCTGACACGAGACAAATACTAAATATCCATTTATGCTCCTACTCCTCAAAAGAAGTACTGTAGAATAAGATGAATATAATTTTTGGTGAAAATCAAATACATTAATTAATAATCAAATACATTAATTAATGGTCAGTCCTATCCCGTACATGACCAAAACTAAATATTTTATTCAACACTCAAAGCACAAGAACTCCTTTCTGGGAAACCAGATATAAACTGATCTGATAATTACACAACAGAGTGGCCATGAAACCAGAGACTAGTTTCCCTGTGGGCAAAGAGCTTTTCCAGGATGCAAAGCCCCTAGATAGATTTTCCTAACCCTAAGTCGCCCAACCTGCTCTGCAGAACTGCATAGGATCACCCCCACCCCATGAGGATGGAGTTAAAAAGGTACCCAAGAACTCTGACATGGAGAAAAAGGCACAATGAAGTGTAGGTCTGTACGCCCATGGTCAGCACATATATGGGAACAAAGAGATAATTCACAACAATAAAAGCAATAACATGATGTACTCAGAAAGTTTTGCTTATATGGCTCTGCTTGTCAGTGTTATATAAGGGTATAACAGATCAGAGCTTACACAGCACGGAAATCTACTGCCTATGACCCATAGCAGAAAAATTGGATTAAGGGCATAAGATGATCCTAAACCTTCAAAGCTTTGTCATTTGTGTTTTTCAGGCAGTGCTACAAAAATGTCCCTTTATTAAAGGTCTTTGCTGCACACATCTGAACTATTCTTTACCTGGCCTCATACCCGTTAAAACAATAAAGGCAAGTGTAGTAATAACCGGAATGACTGCCTCGTATCGCCCTTACTGTAGAATGCAGCCTGAACCTGAATCCGGCACTCTCTGGTCCAGCAACATACGTGGTCCTGGGATGCAGAGTGGTGGCCAGCTAGGATTCTGGCAGCAAGGGGCTAGGAGCATTGCTGGGCCTGTGGCAGGGGGGCCAGAAGCCAGGATTCTGCTCAGGGCTGGGAGCTCAGCATGGCAGGTGGTCCAGGAGCCAGTGGCTGGAAGCCCAGTCAGGGCAGGGACTGGAACTGGGATGGCACAGTCAGCAGTTGGGAGAGGAGCCTGGGAGAAGGGGATGGCAGCCATGAAGTTAATGGCTCCCTGCAAGAGGCCAGAGGCTGGCAGGAGGGGGCTAGCAGTAGCCGCCACCACCACTCCCCCGGTTCTAGCAAACTCCCTAGTACGGCACCCTTGGGACCTGACCAGGGCAGTCCGACCTGTACTATATCCTGCATCTAAACAGTTGTGAAATGCATTAAAATTCCTTTCTAGAAGAACATTTAACCCCTTTACAAGCAGCATTTTACATCTCCTGTGAAGATTATGCATATTGCATAGTGGCCCTTTAAGGAATGGTACTTCTGCTTGAAGCTGACTAAAATCTATATCCGTGCAAACGCACTAAATGAACTTGAAAAATTAACTCTAAAAAGCTTCCCCTTGGGGAAGGATTCTATTAGCACCATAGGCAGGATCACAACAAAGAAAAAGCATCCAGATGACAAGTTTGGAAGGAGAAAGTTTAAGGTTATAGCTGGACCTTACCCCAATAGGCGCCGACCCTATAACAAGACACCAAGGAGTGTCGAAAAGTGTGTTGCTCCTCCTTTTCAGGGACACTATGTCCAGCTTTGACCCGGTATCCATTTTGGAACAGTTCTCCTAGAGACTTTTTACGCCGCCTGGTTGTTCGGTAAGTCTCAGTCCGAGTGCCCCCGGTGGGGTTGTGGTAGACTAAAATCTTGCTTGGTATCATGCCTATGGAGCATCAGGGTCAGTAAAGGCTGAGTGTAGACAAAACTGTATTCCACCCTCTGTTTACAGCATTCTCTGATAGCAAAGACAAACGTGTCTTTACCCTTCCTTTTCCTAATTCAGTACCAAATGGGAAGGAGACTGATGAGCAAAAATGGTCTCTCTAATACCACTTCTCTCTGGAAGCAGACTAGTTTTGTTGGGCAGGAGAGGCCGCAAGATTCTCCTGGACACATGGCCATCAAAAAGCAACTCAACAGATCACCGGCATCGCTGCTGACGGGAAACAAGCAAAATGAATCCCTACCCTACCCAAATTCAACGCCCTAAAAACGCACAGGGAACATCACCAAGTTCAAAGCCAAATCAGAATGGCAGGAAGGCAGACAGGCAGTACAGATGCTCATCCAATCTGTGATGTACCAGAGCTTAAAAGCCACCTTCTATCCGGATATTACCACATAAGCTTCTTTCAGACACACCAAGGAAGAATACATGGAGAACCCCCACACCCAACCCAAAATCCACAAGGCTGATGCTTCCCAGCTGGAGGGAATAGTTTACTCTAATAGAAGAAGGGAGAGATTTGGACCACATGCACGAGAGGCATAGATTGTTGTTCCAATTGTTCCTTTGACTGCATTACATGCCTTCTCTTCTGGTTAAATCGTGTATACAGAAGGCAAGGGTCACGTAATCAGCCAACTCGTACAGGATTTCTTTCCAATGAAATGAAATGAAAAAAAAAACAGAATAAAACAAAAACAACCGACCTTCAACTAATCCTGGGTTAATGACATCTATAGGACTGAATTTAAAAAATGGCTTTAGCTATAAAGCAAATGTACTGGAAGCAGGCAGCATTAGCTCTCTCAGGCAGACTTGTTGTGGATGGTCACAAAAGGGGATTTTCATTCAACTTGGCTCCCATCTAATGTGCTTATCTTAATATTTTAAAGAGGCATTTTTAATAGGCGATTTTTCTACATGGAATCCAACCATTTTCCAGAAAAGGAAGAGATTTTGAAAGCCACAGCAGCTTTGAGGAATATACAAATGACTGATGAAGTACTGTGTGCTTTCTTGAGCTATCTTTTCACTTTGAATGTGACATGTAGAATCACTTGGTCTTTGTTCAGAAGAATCTGTGTATGTAGCACTTCAAATTATTTGCATACAGAAAATGCCATAAATACTCATGTGTCAAAGGGTGATTGTATTGCTTAATCTATGCAACACTATGCATTTACAATGCACCATAGGGCATACAAGGGCAAAACTCCACCAACACCAGTGGGAAATAAACTCTTTATATATATTTAAATACTTGGGCAATTAGAATGATTCTATTCAGAGCTAGAAGGATTTTACAAAAGGCAATCCTTAACAGTGTTACTCACTGCATCTAGCAAAGTCACGTTGCCAGAACTTTATATCATCTAGAGTATGCCGTTTGTTTTCTGCTTGGATTTTAATCAGCGTGGGGAATCAAATTAGCCTGATATGAAACATACACATATTATTACTGAACTTTACATTGCATTTAGATCATAACATTTTGGCAGTAAAGCCCATGTATCTTACGAGCCACATAAAGCTCGGAGCACAATCTGTGCATGTATAATAAATAGCAGTACATAAGTCTTATTTAAATTGGAGCATCTACAGTTTGACCTTCATCATTTGACAGCATTCCTTTAATTTTCTCGGCTTTATGGTACAAGATGGGAGGCACTGATCTATATACTCAGATCTATATTGATCAACTTTCCAGCATGGTTTTAGTAACCACTATGTTGATGGGCTCCCGGCCTTGCAGTTTACAGGTGAAATTGAGGTCCTGAGTGTTTGGGGTCCAAAATCAAAATAGCCTCTTTCCCTCTAACACAAACAGCACCATTTTTCAGCTCGCTTGGTATTTGCCTAAGATCAGCGCTGGTCAAAAAAGCAGCTGTCTGAAGCTTAACTCAGCACACAGCAGCAACACTTTGCGGACGACGAAAAGAAAGACTCTGGAACACTAGAAGTCACTGTTATCCAAACCATCACTGAAGGGGAAAGCACTGGTATGACTGGATACACAGATAGAGATAACCACGAAGAATCCTTTCCGCCACCTCTGACTATTCAAAAGACTGCCCCTCATCCTACCGAACATATCGCCGGCCATATCAGTCCTGGCTTTTGTGATCACCCGGCTAAGTTATTGCAACTCATCATGCCTGAGTATGAAAATATCAGCATAAAACCTCTTCCGTTAACCTGGAATGCACCAGCCCTCTTCTCAACAACAGTATCTAATGGCAGCCTGTTACCCAAGTGTCTCACTCACTACAATAGCTTCCAAAAAGATACCAAGTCAAAATCAAGGTCAGACGTTAATCTGCAAGGCCCTCCATGGAAACAGGTCAAAATACCTGAGAGCACTTTCCTCTTTGCAAGGATGACTTCCCTTGGAAGCTATGTGGAGCTGTGAACACCTTGAGGAAGAGAACAAGAGGGCTTTCCTCTGCAGAAAGGCCTAGTCTTGGCTCTGGGACTGCAGGAATAAGAGACTATGGTGCACTTCCTATCCTCTCTTGGCCAGGGTGAGGGGCAAGCCATGGGTGGAACTTTGGCACTGCTATCCAGAACGCTGGCCACAGTCTTGTATAGGTCAACAGCAAATTATTCTTTCTCCTGGAGCAAGAGGGAAACGGAGAAGGGATTGTGCATCGGTGGAGTGACTGATTCCCAGTGCTGGAGCAGGCAGCTTGTGGCCTAACGACTAGCTCAAAGCAGTACTTAAAGGTAAGATCAAGCCCAGTGGTGCGCAACCTTTTTTCAACCGTGACCTCCATATACTCATGTTGCGACCCCCAGGATAATTTGAACAGTGTGGCATGGCACTTAGATCTTGGCGGCTGTGGGCTGGGCCCGGCCACAGTTAGCCCTGCAGCGTGGCACGGCACTTAGATCCGTGTGGCTGTGGGCTGGGCCCGGCTGTTGGTGGTCCCCTAGGAAGACATCCGTGACCCCCTTGGGGGTCGCGACCCACAGGTTGCGCGCCACTGATCTAACCCACACATAAAAAACAACAAAATCCAGCAAGCACATTGCTACGCAGGGGGAATCACATTGGTACATGATTTCCAATTATTTTTTTTACTGATTGACAGAGTCGATTTTATGGACTGATTTTGTACTAAGGCAGCATGAAGTACTATGTAGGGAACTCTTTCTCCTTTAAAATTGTTAACAGATTGCATTCTTACTCATGCTATCTCCTGATGGTATGACTGAATAGGCAGCCTAACTGGTATTTATCCCTCTAATTTTCATTTGCCCTCATTCAAACACCATAAAAATATGCACAGAAAAAAAATCCTATACATTCAAAAACATTCTCCAGCCCCCTGTATATTTTTTTCCTTGGGTCTTTCTTCACAAGGCTTATGTTGCAAACTTCTCTGAGTGGTGAGAATCTTGTTAAGTCCTTACAAAAAGACAAACATCCCACTACACGGTGAAAAATGTGACACCAACATGGAAAATACGAACTCAGCTTCTTATGAAAGCAGCGCTGTGAACTTATTTCTTGCCACACAGTCATGAGCAAGAAGTCTTACCTAGCATCACACTCAGGAGACCTCATCCGACATGGTATTAATACCAAAAATTAGGCACGTCACACAGCCTTTTGCTACTTTGTGAAGTATCCCTGAACATACAACAGGTTACAGATATACTGTAACAAGCTGTGATTGGGCCTTATCTCATAGGTAAACAGGGCAGGGAACTGTTTGGGTGCAAGATTTGTAAGTGGCACACTTTCCCTGAGTCAGAACCGAAGCATTATCATCCCACTGGGTAGAAGCAAGTACCATTTTTCAGATGAGGTGGAGAAAGCTGACAGGAAGGGGAAAAGTTGAGAAAAGCACCTCACTAAAAGAGAAACGTAGCAGAGGAAAAGAGGCTGTATCGATTCCTAGTAATTTTCTATTCATTTCACACTTCTGTGGTCCTTTCTTGATGCTATCATTGGGATTATACAAAATCCCCATTTAATGCTTTGCTTCTGGAGCCAGGAGGGCTGACAGACTTGCCGGTGCCCTGGCCGAGGTATGGCAGGGGTGGGTCCAGCTTTGCACTCCCAGCATTAGGGGGTCCGGCTCCACACTGATGGGAGGGTGGGGCTATGGGCAGAAGGAGCGCGGTTGTGGCCGCCAGTCTTCAGTGCCGCCCAGAACATGCCGTGTCCCACTCCCACCAGACAGTCCTCAGAGCCACCCGGAGAGCACTGTGCGGCACTCCAGTGGCAATTTAAAGGGCTTGGGCTCCAGTCCTTTAGCAACAGTGGTAGCCAGGAGACCTGGGCCCTTTTGAATCACTGAGCTCAGGGGCAATTGAGCCCTATGCCCCTCCCAACAGCGGGACTGTCCAGAGCACTAAACATAAAACGCCGTTTCTTAATGTTCCTGTTACAATCAAGCTGGCACTTGGAAGGAGACGTTACATTTCAGTAAGCTAACCTTGTGAGGAGGCGGGGGATGAGGGCTGCTTTTTAAAAAATATATGCACTCATTACAACGCAATACGATGTAGTTTAACTTCACAGAGAAATCACACGTCAGCATGTTTTGTAATTTTCTATGGCATTCATCAGGAACAAATTACCCTAATACAGGACTATACTATTCCGAAAGGTTATAACCATGGGGCAGGACAGAATGACAAGGAGAAAGGCAAAAGAAGGACAAAGACCAGTCTCAAAACCTGAATCATGCTGCAGGGTGCTGTGTGAAAGAAGATCCGCAGTGGCGTTTTCTTTGCTCCTATGACTCACAGGGCATAGGCCACAAGTGCCAAGAAAAAGACGGATATGCTATAAAATAAGAAGCGAAAAGGAGTCAAAATAATTCAATTGTGTTCAATTTGTAAGAGGTTATATATACACTGGCCAGGAACTTCAGTTCAGTAATGCCTATAAAATAGATGTTTCAAAGAGATTCAAGATGGCTGATATAGATTTGTATAGCGTGGGTGATAAAAAAAACCCAACCTGCTGTAAGACGGCACATGGGGTGGCTAGCCGAGATCAATAAGAATGTATAGTATCCTGACCAAACACATGCTAGACACTTTAGAAAGGATTTGTCACTGAAAAGGAGTCCACGGTCATTCACCATTGGGAACGATCCATGTTTCATAGTGTAAAATCTTAACATCACATGTGAAGTGTCAGATCAAGGACAGGACCAGGCCATATTCTCCAAAGAAGGCAACAAAACATGCTGCTTTTCCACCAGGTACTGTGACTTAAATGTTTTACAAAAAGAGGACCAAGAGACCATAAGCTCTTCCTAGCCTTCCACATGCCAGTGTGTGCACCATGCACACACAAACACACCCCTCTCGCTTTAATTGGATTTTGTTACAAACTTAAATTTATTCTGATAAGGTGTAGGGTTTGGAGGGACCCAATCCAACCATTAAATTCCCTGATGTAGAATAATTCCAGCAAAGGGAGCATTAGTGCAAGGTTTCATAGCTCCACCTGGTTTTGGAGGAACTATCCCCCTCTTCCTGAAACTCCCTCAGAGACGTTGTGAGTTTTGTGATGTGGACATATATACCAATTAGATATAAGACTAGCCTCTCAGCTTATTTTCAGCTGAACCACCAAATAGTTAATTGATGGCAATGACCTCCACTCACGACCAGGCCGGATGTGAACCTGTGCCTTAGGAGAAAAAAAATGTTGCTTTTACTCTCAAATCACCATCATGGCAAATCCAAAGGGACAGAGACTTTTTGCATATCAACTGCCACCTAAATGGATCACTAGCTAGGGCCTTAAGATGGTTCACACTTATTCACAGATGCTCCATCCTAAATTTGTGTGTATTTGAAAAATGGAAGCAGCCGTTTCCTATTGACTTGCCTGCTAGCACTCCAAGAGCATCTTCCAGGTACTCCAGGTGCTGTTACCCCCCTGCTATTCCCAGGACAAATTTCCAAAAGCCAAGAGGAGTGGAAGAGAATCCAGAAGAGCCTCGCAGGCTTACTTTCACCTTTTGAGGAGTGGTGGCCTGCAGTATATCTGGAGTGAGGCTTTCGTAAGCAGGGAGGAAGGAGAGACTGAGTATTAACCGCTGGAATAGTGTCATTCCATTCACAAGCTATCCACATTTGACTTAATATTTTCTCATGCAGGGAGAGTCAACCAAACAATCCTCGTTTGTCACTCTTCTTCGCGGAAATGTGACGGTCAAGATACCATTCCAAGACAATATAATGCCTGTCAATCACCCTTGTCAATCCTGTGATGTTGGAACCATTTTTAGGGTGGGGATGCTGAACTGTGCTCACCCGCTCCCTGCCTGTTCACACCTCTCACTGCTCCAGACTGGAGTCACACTTACAGTTGCCTACACTCCTGGACTGGACATCATTGCCACAAATGGCGTCTGATATTTCTGGTCAGGGAGAGTTCACAACCTGCCCATAGCTGGAGGCGGCTACAGAGTCCATGGCCTGGAGCAGAGTCCAAGACCGGTGGCTGGACCTTGAGCGGCAGTGGAGCCTCCAGGGCCAATGGCCTGGACCCTGGGGATGGTGGAACTGGGAATAAATAGCAGGACCCTGGAGGGGCCTCCCAGAGGCTGGCAGTAGAGCTGGAAGAGCCAGTGTCGAGTTCACAGGGGGTCAGGATATGGGTGCAGGGAAGCCAGATGCAAAACTCCTTCACATCCCTACTTCCTGTCCCTGTCTGCCAATCCATGGCTTAAGAATCATCATTAGCATAAACTTCTTGTTAATATTATTTACCTTCAGCAATGTTATGTATTTTCCCAACACACCACAAGAATTCCCAATTCTGATAGCTGCTACGGGAGCAGGATTCTCACTATGAAAGGGTTACAAACACTAGATTTCAAAAGACGAAGAATTAACAGGGAGGTTGTATAAAGAGGCAGCAAGACAATCCATTGAAATATAAGGATTTTACACTAATCCTATTGTGACTATTTCTCATCATGTCACATGGCAGCCCACACATTAAATCCCTGAGAAGCCTGACTTACCCCAGAGAACAGGATATTATATAAAACAATCCCAGCCTCAGAAATAGGCAAAACTGATCTAGAATGATCATATCCACTCCGAATGTAGTATTGTGTGTCAATGACTGGCTCAGCCACCTGGAATTAGGACTAACTCGTAGAGATAAAAAGGCCTTTCCCACAGCAATGTGGCAAGTGTGTACATGTAGCTAAGCAGATGATGACATTGCATCTTCAAGCACATGCCAAAATGTCCCACCACTAGGACTGTGTGTTGGCTTGACTCGGTGATAGGTGGGAGACATGACCGGGGGCAGAGGAGGGGTTGGCACCACATCAAAAAATGAAGAACTGGAACATCTCCGAAGCATCACACAGATACATTTATGCACACAGATGAGGGATACACACATGATGGAATACATTCCAAAAAGTCTCCAGGAGCGGATCAGAAAAACACCAGCAGCATTTGGGAAGACAAGGAGATGCTTTACCTCCATGATGTTATCTATGCCAAGCAACAGCATCACGGAGGTCAATCCAGATTTCAGATGTAGCCACCAAAAGTTCTGAATATCTCTTTGATTTAAAATACAGCACAACAAATACAGTGTTCCTCACCCTATTTGCCTGTGAGAAGTGTCCCTATATTCTTGAGTACGCAGATCATAATTTATGGAGGTACCACTTTCATGAATGCAGCAACCCTGGAGATGGCCAAAGAGCAGCGAAGGAGTGGTGCTGAAATACTATTGCCACCAGGATCATTACCTCTTAGGGGGCAAATATTGCACAAACTGCCCTCCAGTAGTTGGAGCGTCAAACCCCTATCCAAATATTTCTACTTGCAAATTGTCTCATCTTCTAGTAGTTGGTCCACGACGACCATCCTGAGATAGCTGAGAGCAATGAAGTATCAAAGAGCAGCTGCCAGAGGAGGCAAATTGAATTAGAAACATAAAAGTAATGCCAAATCTGGAGTTTTTGCTTATTTAGCAACACACATTCTTAAAACAACTTCTTCTTAGCAGGGTCAATCCATTTTTACCAGCCTGCATTGACTGCTACATTCTGATTGGCAACTGATGGAGCAGCTGAGATAGTCAAGAAGGCTACCCTAGCAATAATTCTGGCCTGACCTGTAGTAGAAACTACAAAGATTTCATAAGGAAGCTTATTTGTGGGCAATTTCCTGTCCAGTTGTGCAGACAAGACAGGTGTGGAAAGTTTGAACTGGAGTTCACCATGCATGCCAAGCCTTTTATTGTTCACCCCTGTGTAACCAGCACATCAAGGAATCTTACAGAATGGAAAACGTTTCTTTAATTATGTATACATTTTCACATCAAATCTGCTAAGGAATGGCACTGATCAAAAGAAAGCACCAAACACATACCTGAAATGAATGATTTCTGAAACTTCACTGCAGAGGATTTAACAGAGCTCCATATTAAAAAGCTTCTTGCACTAGAAGAGGCTTGGAAAGACAGGAAAGCAGTGGAAAGGTCCAAGAACACGGAGATGTAATGAGCAAGCAAACACTGCCCTCTAAGCATCATTAGCTTTAGTGTTCGTGGCTTCCTGGCAACCTGTCAGGTGCAGTACAAACGGTTCCAGAAAGGCCATTAACTTCAGTGAAGCCTCTGTACAGCAGAGAACTGCCCTCTCATTTGTGGATTTGACATCCGTATTTTCTCCACTGCTTTTGTTTTATTATTTAAAAACTTCAGACAATATTAAACCAGATGCTGAACTGAAGGTGATGCCAGAGCCAATGAATGCTGCATGTCCCTAGGCCAGCTTGGAATCAGAAGCAAATCTGCATATTGGGAGTAAACCCAAACGTTATAAGAGAGAACTTTAGGTCCTAGGTGGCTTGATGGAAAATTCACACGCTGAGTCTGAGAGGTGCTCAGCATGTGTAAGTCACAGAAAAGTTGTGCCACTGAATGGATTCCTGTATTCATGCCCTACACACACGGAACCGTCTTTGTTCAGACTGTGCATTGTGAGATATCATTTGAAATGAGTAACTCACTGGTAAAAACAACAAGGTAAAATGGATCCCTTATTAGGCAGGAGTGATTAAGCACATGTATCTTCAAGTAATGAGGGTTTATCCCAATTATATATAAGTGGTCCTTGAGATAGCAAGAAGGAGACAAGGTAAATCAGTAAAGAACAGAAAGGAATCCCCCCAAAATGGAGCAGCATAGGATTCACTTAATCACTATTGCAAAAAGCTGAATTGTAGCTGGACCCTCGTGTCACAGAAGTCGATGGGCAACAGATCCGCCTAAACCAACCCGTAGTGCAATTCCTTTCCAATCCCCCCTCTGCACCACCTCCAAACCTAGACGCGTAGCGTTACTACCTGACAGGCTCCAGAAAACCTATATCGCACCCCACTCAAGTTCTGTAAGTCACACCATTCCCGCTGCTTCTGGCATGCTCTGCAGCTGCATAGGAAGGGTCACATTTTTGCTGAGACCAATATCTGAGCTGACAGGAGTAAGAGAAATTGTCCTTGCTCACCCAACCCTAATGGGACTGTTGGCTCACCAGTGCATAGCTGAACGCTGGAGCTAATGAAATGCATCGGTGAAGAATCCTGTTCTCAGTCTAAACTAGTCACGTGAGTCAGTGAGTTCTGAAACTCATATTCCCCTGGAGTCAGACACAATAACTATCAAGTAACCCAAATGTACTCTCCCCACATTCATGCTCTTTTGACTATGTCTTCCCTCAGCTGGGCCCCTCTCTGTATCTAGTACCAGCAAGGAGGGTTATTTTTCAAAAACTCATATACTTTTACAGCCCTTCTGTAATGACTTTTTTTACACCATTTGGCTTGATACAGGGTAGTCAAACACTGGAATAAATTGCCCAGGGAGGTCGTGGAATCTCCATCTGTGGAGATATTTAAGAGTAGGTTAGATAAATGTCCATCAGGGATGGTCTAGACCGGTCCTGCCATGGGGGCAGGGGACTGGAATCAATGACCTCTCAAGGTCCCTTCCAGTCCTAGTATTCTATGATACATACAATATACAGTTCGGCAGAATATATGTAATGTAAGTGAGGCACAGGGACATAATTACATCAAAAGATTGCTGGTGCCATCATAAATCATTTGAGCAAAGCAACAATGACCTCTGATGCATCCCAAAAAGCCCCTATGTATCATGTTACCCTTGCTGTTCAATGTTGCCTTGTCTATTTTATTTCTTATTTTCAAATAAAATCTGGTCAGAATGTTTACAGAAATATATACACTGTCCCATTCTTATGGTCAGGGAACTCATGCTCTTGATGGCATCCAAAAATATCTTGAGACCACAAATTTGTGGACCTGTGACAGTGTTTTGCTTTTTGACTTCTGCCAGAGTCATAGATTTGAGCTATATTTTAAGAAAAAAAATTGAAAAATAGAAGCTTTTTGTTAAAAGAATAACCAAAAGAATTCACATGGGTTGTTCAGTTGTTTTGTAACAATATGCATCTATTGCCTTCACTTTAATGGCTTATATTATTATGTAATATTTAAAAAAAAATACATTAAATACTCCCTAATCTTGTCTTATATTTATTTCTATAATAATCTCCCAAGGCTAGGGATAAAAATGGCTCTCAGAAATAATAATGAATCTCTTTTTCTATATGAAACAACTCTGTACACAGAGCACCAACAGTTGGGTTAAGTCGTCAAGATCCATCGAGGTTAGAATTGAACTTTACACTGAGGCCCTCCCCAAGACACTTTAAATCACTAATTCCAGCAGACACAGAAAGCTTTGCCATTCCCATGTACCACTTCACAAACCCCTCAAGGATAGTACACTTAGAACAGCATGCAAGGAACATCCTTATCTAAGGACAGAAAGTCTAGTAATACCCTCATGAGGAGGAGAGCTGGCTGAATTATTCATTGTGAATGAATTATGTAAATGTAGTCCCTATCCTCTTTGTGAATCAAATCTGATTTCGATGAATGTAACTCCTAAGCGTGCACTGGCTATTTTAGACAATTTTCAACCCCGGGTTGTTGTGAGCTCTTCATTGTGACAATTTGTGATGCATGTTTAGTCACCTAAGTCACATTGCTTTCTTTCCACTCAATGACTGAGTGACAGGATACATTTAAGCAAGAAAATGATGAATGATGCACAAAAAATCATTGCATACTCTTACTCACACATGTGTGCCCATGTGAAAGTGGGGGTTGCCATAAAGTACATGCACTTTCCTTAGATTCACTTGGAAAACAAAAACCAATATATCTGCACAGCTGCTCAGGGATAGCTTTTAAAAAAGGCACATAGATGTGGTCAAACTGATAAGGTACATAACTAACTCTATTCTTCCCTCAGTCCCTCTTAAGCCAATTTTCTAATAATTTTCTTAGGCTGGGGAGTAAGAAAAAACAGATTGGCCAATACAAGAAACATTTTTGATCAATTTCTGAATAAATAAGAACATTTTCCAGGGTGAGGCTGGTTACATTAAATGGCATGCTTGTATAGGCTCCTGCCTTTGAAACTTTAGTGGCAAGGCCCAGTCATGATGGCTAACCCAGTGCCTCTTCCTGGTACTTCACAATGAGAAATCCAGATGCCGTGGTATCTGCTGTATTAATTTCAATATACAGGTTGAACCTCTCTAGTCCAGAACTCTATGGTCCAGAAACCTCCATCGTCTGGAATGATTTTGGTTAGCCAGATGTCCCCTTATCATGGGTGTGGCCAACTTTCCCACAGTCCCATAAAGTTTGTTTATAGCCACTAGACCTAGTGCTCAATGTTCTGTGCTATTATTTAGCTCTAATTTACCCCTAAATGTCCTCTAACACCCCAGTAAGCAGTGAAAGTGTGGGTAATGCTGCTAGACAATATTGACCTCCCGTGAGCTGCAAAATTCTCTGGTTCGGAACCTGTCAGGCCCCAACGCTGCCAAACTAAAGAGGTTCAACCTGTACTATACAGGCCTAACTGTTAACATAACCCAGTTATTATCCAATGTCAAACCATGTAAAATACTGTTTGGAATTTGGTGTACAGAGGCAACTGCCTGCTTTGTACCATGCAACACACATCATCACAAATCCTTTGAACTTTCCATTAAAGATAAAGCAAAGATGAAAAAAGTTAAAGCATTTGAATTGTAAAGTCTTTGTTATTTTAAAATCCCTGGTTCACGTTAGTTGCGGAGAATTTTTAGAAGGAAAAGCCCAACAACTTGACAGTCTCTCAGATGGTAATAACCGTCCTTTTGGGGAAAGGAGAAGTAGTTAATTGATGATGAGTAGTCCTGTAGAACTTTAGAGAATTATATAAATAGTATCATGCACTTTTGTGGGCAAAACCCACTTTCTCAGATGAGTGGAGAAAAAAGGGGGAATCTCCAAATTTATAACAGAGAAGGAAGGGAGGGTGGAGAAAAAAAACCCTGTCAATTGTAGTGCCAATATGAATGAGGCTATTGAGTGGGCTCCAAGTGTCCCATACTTGGCATTTGATGTCATTTGGGTGTTGAATGTAACGGCCCATCCAGTTCATGTCTTTGTAAGCAAAGAGCAGTGAGCAAGAGTACCATGGAAACCTGAAAGCTCAATATTGGGCTGCAAAGGGAGTGATGACAAAAGTAAGGTGGAGAGCCTTTTTAGAGGCACAGGAGGGAGAGTTTGGGGATGTTAGGAAATAATTTCTGTATTGCAGAGAGCTGGAAGGAGCCTGCCAGGTAGGGTCTCTGAGCTAGGATGAAAAGGAGCGATTGTAGAAATGACTCACGAGGAAGAGAGGGTCGTGAGAGTGCTGTTAGTGCCCATGAGATGGGAGAGAAGGTGTAAAGGCATCTGTTCAGGGGACAAGGCAACAGGAAATGGTTGCATCTAGGAACTTATGTTCAGAAAGGGCTAAACCGAAGAAAGGCAGAACGGTCATTGAGGGGAACAACTGGGTTCCTATAAGCATCTGAGCTTAGCTAAATAGAAGCTCACAACCCTCTGAGGTTTACTTGGCAAATCTCCTGTTGGTACAGGCTTACTAAGCCACCTACTGAGAATACCAGGATCTAACTGAAGCTCTTCTTTAAGAAGTGCCTAGCTCTCTGTGCATGGCTTGGTAGCCTTTTAAATCTCACCAGGGATTGCTTTATGATTAATTCATTCTCACAAAAGCTCAAAAATTACTTCTTTAAAATGACTCGGCTGCATGCTACATCCCTTCTTAATGCCACATAAACCAAACCCCTACCACACACACTGCACTCATGAGAATTCGATAGGTGACTGCTGCTGAATGAATGAGAGATTCATTTACGTCAGCAAGCGTTTGTTCCAGGGCTTTAGAGGCGAGGAAGAGGATCTCCAGGCTGTGAAGTTACACACTGGGAAATATGTAAAAAGCCAATCACGCTGAGTCCAAATGGCAGCTGAAAGTTACTTCCATGTGTAAAGATCACTGAAGCATACCTGGTCAAACTTTAAGGCCTAAGTCCTTCTAACTTTTGGTTAAAACAGATCATTATTTACTGTGCCCACAAGGTTAAAAAAACAGACATTGCTGCATCATTGTAAACATCAGCTTATAATTAACACAATGACAACTTATCACCCATAGCATCAGCTTGGCACTATTCCTAGTCCTGCTCACATTCACCAGAAGCTGGATGTAACAAACTCAGGTAGCATAGAGCCATGGAACTAGGACAGATTATGGACCTCACCCCATCTCACCCTACTATCATTCGATCCATAATTACCCTTTTAAAAATGCTTCGTTAGGGTCATCATCCCATGTACTGTACTGGCTTTGGGAGGATGAATGAGTGATTTTGCAGTTATCTGGCTGATCCAGAGGGTAAATAATGGACCTGCTCCTATGAGTAGCAGGTCACTAAAACTACTATACCTGTTATCCCAGGAGCTGTAGAAGTTCTGGGACCAGAATTCTAGCCCTCAAAACCACTTTTAATAGCATCTGACATATGTATTGTCTCTTCACTCCACACTGAAAAGAGCCCATGTGTCCACGGCACAGAAGGGAAACAATATCAAAAAATAGCAATGCAGGCTTTTAGAACTTGCTGTTACTGGTGAAAATCAATGCTTCCATTTTGTTTCTTTATGGCAAACAATTACCTGATATCATGAACGTCTAGGAGGAATTCCACATTTTGGCAAACTGAGATTAAATATAGGTGGGAAGCTATAAATATCGGCAGGTACTTTTAATCAATTTTGAATTATCTAGGCTTCTTTCCTTCTAACTTTTCTGAAAGAAAGCTCTCTCTCCTGCTAAGATGTTATGGCAAGAGCAAGGATAAAGCCATCATTCTTGTGTCTAAGTAAAAACACTCCTTTTACAAGTCTGAGTAAAGATTATTGTGGCAAAATTTTGCATCCAATATACCCTTAAAACAGATGGAAAAATCTAAGAAAGCATGTAGACTGTACAAAATGTTTGATGTTCAGACCAGCTAAGCAAACCAGCCTTCACTGTAATATTTTTTGCCATCAATACTGTACTAATTATTGAAAAATTCTCTGCAGTGAGTTTTAAAGCCTACAAATACAGCTCTACCTGGAGCACAACGGCAAAATGTTGCAAAAGACCTGCATTGCTACTGCACTGGCAGACGACATAGCAGAACAACTGCATAAGTAGATGCCACATTCCTTTGTAGCTACAGTTCAGCAACATGTAGCAGCTCTTCATGCAGGTGTGTGAAAGGCTAAATATTGGTCAGTTCAGGTAGCAATAATGCATGAGCTATATTTTGGCACGCATCGAGGGTAAGAAGAGCCAAAATCCTACATAAAGAGACAATAGCAGACTCCCAATAAGTTGGATAAATGAACATACTGCTTGTAGATTCTATTTCCTAGTCTCATGATGTTCAAGTGCATTTTTCTTGGTCAAAGGCTATTTATTTTGGCTTTGCTCTATTTTACAAGGTTTGACCCAAGGTCCTTGTGAACCTGTGTATTGGTATTAATCAGCTACACTGTGCTTTGTAGTTGTGAGACTGCAATGAAAGACTTGAGAAGAGACAAAAGACACTTTACACTTGTATCCTTTCTATCTAAGGATCAGGCCTCAGCTGATACTACAGATATTAGATGTCAGATTCTGACATCACTTATTTTTACGCAATATAAAAGAAGTCCTTTTGATTTCTGTGGAAGTACTCCTGAGTAAAGTACTACTCAGGGTGCATCTACACAGGAGGACTTAACTCAAAATAAGCTATGCAAATTGAGCTATGTCAAATGCATAGCTTATTTCAAAATTGGGAGCGTCTACACAGCACTTATTTTGAAATAGACCACTCTTCTTCCGACTTCCCTTACTCCTCGTACAATAAGGGTTACAGGAGTCAAAGGAAAAAGTCCTCCAGCTTGACAGTATTTCAATATTATTTTGAAATAATTCCCTGCTATGTAGATGCAGATTAAGTTATTTTGAAATAATGTTACAGTGTAGATGTACCCTCAGTGTGAGTGGATGTACAGAATCTGGTCCTGTTAATTGTATAGCAGGTTAGCATTATTAAAAAATGCAGAAACTCAGGCAAATACAATTGAATTCCTTGCAAAAATTCCCACAAGGACTCAATTTTAGTTCTAGAAAAAGAGCACCTACCAGTCCCTTCTTCCAGTCTCCCACTGTAGCCATTAGCCTATGTAACCAAGAAACAGAGACTTGAGAACAAAGAGGAGAAGGAAGTTATGAGACAATGACAATAGGGAACAAAATGTTTTGGTCTTATTGTTTTTGGTCTTATTGTTTTGGTCTCTACTTTTGTAAAGAATTTTAAAGTGTTCCTTAAGAGCATTGTGACAAATTGTAACACTTGTCTTTTGGGCTTACACTTTGGTAATAAGATGCTAATTTATTTCCCAGGAGACATGGAGGAAATAATACTTACAAGGCTAATAAAGAGCAACCTCATGATTTAAATCCTTCAGTTGCATTTCATATGCCTGCTCATTTATTGCATAACAGATTTTGGCACTAAGTAAGTTAATTATTAGTGCTTCGGTTCCAGTTTATATCTGGACAATTATTATAGTCAAACACATATTTCACTTAATTTTATGTTTGATGCCAAAAATCAGTTCAAACTTCAATAATGTCACATCCTCCATATGAAAACCACACGTTATGTAAAGATAATCCAGACACAAAAAGACTTTGTGATACATCTTGCCTATATCATTACCTCAAGTCTCCTCTTTCCAATCACTTGCTGGCATCACAATATATTATTTTAAAATAATTTGCATATTCAGATATTTAATTACCATTTCAATTTTTAAAATTCATTTAGTGCCTTTTTTGATTTTTTTTCTTATTGTACATGTAAGAATTTGGGCACTAGCACCCTTTTCTGTAGAGCATTTGTTCTTTAAGACAAGCTAAAGTTGTAAAGAACTCAAAGCATCTGTATTTTTAATTCCATACATTTTTAATTTGGAGCTGTGTTTGTCTAGTCTACTCAAATATTTCCTAATTCTGTTCTTTTTCTCTTTCTATTGGAAAAAAAATGAGGAAAACTGAAAAGTATAATTGGCAATATAATATGAAGGCATTAAACTTCTTTCAATGCCACATTATTTAAAAATAGCATTCCATGGAGGGTGTTCACAAAGACTTTTATTGACAGGCTCAGTAGCTATCTGAAACTCTCTCAGGAACACTAACAGCTGTTGTGAAATATGAAAGAGAGGAATAGCACATATATATAATGTATTGTCTTCTAAGGCTAATCCAGGGGACTTCTATTAAGGAAATTAAATCTGAGAGTCTAAAAATCTTGGCAGTATGCTTTTTAGAATATAACCAAATAAACTGGATAAGTTAACTTACAAGATTTCTCTAGAATTAATTATTACAAATGTGGAATCTATTTTGAAATCCTAAATCAATGGTTTCAGAAGTGTTTTCAATTCCCCTTTTGGTCACTAGATGGCAGAAATGCACAATAGTTAACCAACAGAAACAAAAAATGAGCGCAAATTTATAAGAGAGTTTTTGTCATGTTAGGCTACAGAAACAGGAGGCTGGAGGAAACTGATCATTCCCCCACAGATCTAAAATAAATATTTTGGAGCTGAAAGTTCTTCACGTGTATTGCTGACATCACTTCAAGCTCTAGTTCAATTATGACAGCCACTGTATTTTGCCACTAATATTTAAGGTGCTGTCAACAATCCTATCTAAAATTGCATTTTCTGAAATTTATAGAAATGTGCTGAGGAAGGAAATATGAAAGATGGGGCTCCCATTGCTTGGCAAAGTTTACACAGAAACAAACACATGTAGCTGAGTGATTTTTTTTTAAATAATAGCTTGTCAAAATGCAATTTCACAGCAGTTCATGTGATTTGTGAATAGTTTTGTTAAAAAATGTTTTTTGTTAGTAAAGTCTAAGTGTTTTATTTTGACATTTTCAAATGTGTTTCAAAACATTTCATTTAGAAATGTGGCTAGTTAAAAAAAAAAAAACACATTCCAGATGATGGTACTATCAAACCTGAACCATTCCCCCACTTACTCCAAAAACCCTAAATATATCTAAAGTCAAATAAAATCTTTACTTTGACCCAAAACAATTATTCTAACTGCTTTTTTTCTCTCTACAACTAACAAAACAAGTTCGTATTTGTTTTAATTTAATTAAAATATTGCAAACAAGTCAGTCCCCAGTCTAGAGTAACATTTGGTAATTGAGAAAACAAAACAGTTACACCATTTTTTTAAAGTGCCTGTGTATATACAAGGTAATCTTTCTTTCAAACCTACTGCATCAATCATCTGAAAAGCAATTCCTCAAGAAGTGATTTTATTTAAAAGTCATCAAGACCCTATCCATACCGCAAACAGTATATTGTGCTCACACCTGTTGAAGGTCAGTCAGCAGACAGCCATTTTGAGCTAAATGATTCAATGTATATGCAACCTGATGTAGAGAGCAGTGCAAAGAACCCCTCCCCCCATGCCCACAATCTCCCCGGGACTTTTCTGATACAGGCTACTACCTGGGGTATTCTATGAGCTGGTCCATGGACACAGCAACTTGTTCACTGGCAGAACTGCTAGCAGGAACTTGTTATTGTAGTCAGTGCTGGCACAGGCAAAAGACATGAGGCTTCTTGCATGCTTCTGCTGCATCACCTGTGTCAAGTCTCATCTGAATCTGGCCCTTTCTCTTACATTGTCCTATTCATGCTTGCTTTGAATGCACTGTTGATATCTTTCTTCCGCAGTCACAGAAGCAATTTTTTTCCAGAAAAAAAAAAGTTTCACAAATCATCTCACTTTTGTAATAACACAGTCACAAATGATTTATCCAAGGCCTCCCATGGTTTACAAATGGTTCAGTGATGCAATCAAGGAGTAAAGGCAAAACCATATGTTTTTTGCGACCATTTAAATGTCACAAAGAGCAAATACTCAAAGCAATAGTTCACAGCCAACAATCTGTGAGCAAGCCACAAGCTGAAGCTGGTTTGCATGAATACGCCTCAATTGCAATTAATGGACACATTAGTAACAACTGAAGTCTGTTTGTGGATAATTAATGAATAGAAAAAGTGATCAATCTGGTACTTAAATCATTCCTTGAAAATTGCTTGCTCAGTTTCAGAGACAGATTTTCTCACACAACATGGCAGCAAAAATGCAATTTTGGGCTGCATGTGCAAATGCATCACTTCGTGAAGTAAGAAACACAATCCATCCATATGGCTTTGCTGTCCAGCATCACTTGCTAGTGAAAACTGGCAAAACTCCACTTGAGACATTTTCTTCACTAAAGTTTTAATCTGCAACAACAGAAAATATGGCTGACTATATTGAATGCTGGGTGAATTCAGTCCACAGAAGCTAACTCAGCTACCCTCTGAAGCTTTAGATTTATTAAAGTGGCAAGGAGTCCTGTGGCACCTTATAGACTAACTGAAGCATTGGAGCATAACCTTTGTGGGCAAAGACCCACTTTGTCAGATGCATCTGACGAAGTGGGTCTTTGCCCACAAAAGCTTATGCTCCAACGCTTCAGTTAGTCTATAAGGTGCCACAGGACTCCTCGCCACTTTTGCAGATTCAGACTAACACGGCTACCCCTCTGATAGATTTATTAAGAAAGACTTAAAAACCAAAGAGAAGCTACTGCTAATGGAGCCAATAACAACAATCTATGAATTTCTAAAGGGTGTCTAAACACCAAAGAAGGAAAGCCAATTTAATAGATGGGCCAAAGAGGTAACATAGGTTGCTAGAAGTAAATGTAATGAAGTTAGGGAAGGGAAAATTTAGGTTGCATGTCAAGAAAACCAGAATATATTAAAGTTGTGAAATCATCTCCAGCTTTTGGAATTTTTACTACCTGACTGGGCATTGTAGAAAACACTCCCATACTGGGAGGCAGAGGGATGGATGATTTAAAGAGTCTTCCCATCTCTAATAGCTATGATCCTAAAATACCAGAGAAGAAATCAAAGCTTAGGCTGTGATGGCAGTCCTAATGGCATCTCATGACAGCTGCTCGTCAGACTTGGGTGCTGCCACAGCTAGTGGCAAGGGGCAGTTTGTTTTATCTGCTTACTCCACCTCTATCAGTATTAGCCTGTCTAGGCAATTAATTCTGAGGCTAAGTTTCAACCAGAATCAATACCTTGCTTTTTTCCTCACATAGCATCTATAGTTGTCAGATTGAGAGGCAATTTCAGGCATTTAATGTGGCTAAAGTAACAGTGTTAAAACACCGTGTGGTATATTTGTAAACTACTGCTGAATGTATTTCTGGAAGATACTTATTTTTACAGTGTTATTTAAATCAGTATATTGCAACCCATCTGAAAGCAATGAGGATTTCACGGTTGAAAATGCAGCTGTGTCGGCTAAAACACAACTCATGTCTGTTACAAAAGGAGAGAAAATTATAACATAAGACTCATCCCTCTAGACTGATGTCACTGTTTTCACAGAACAATTTCATTTTTAACCTAGCTTCACTGGAACTGGACATAAAACCTGTACACACTGCAATGCACTGTAGTCATTTGGCTGA
Source organism: Pelodiscus sinensis (assembly GCF_049634645.1). Taxonomy (NCBI): domain Eukaryota; kingdom Metazoa; phylum Chordata; order Testudines; family Trionychidae; genus Pelodiscus; species Pelodiscus sinensis. The sequence goes on from NC_134718.1 coordinate 9,939,479, forward strand.
CAATCTGTGAAATTATTTTTTTTAAAACACGAAACTCTGCTCTTTTTGTTGGCAATGTTTTCTTGGGAAGATTCTCCTCTCCACAGATGTGTGTGCTTGGACTGGAGAATTGTCCTTTTATTGCTATTATCAATTTTGCGTATAGTGTTATGCTAGAGATATAGAGGATTTTATGAAGCATGACATTGCCAGCACAGGCATGACTGCTTCTAAAAGAACAGTGGATGGAGGAAATGGCCAGGTAGTCTGCTTTTCTAAGATGAAACCTGGAAGTAAGTAAACTTCCCTCAAGAGAAAACAAGGATATTTGTGACCCTGTCATAGAATCCACCCCTAGGGAAAAATGGTACAACGTGACTAACTGAAGAAATAAACCCAGCTCCATAACACTGTTCAAACTGTCTCCAGATACGCTAACATTTTTCTCTCTTCTGTGTTTCACCTTACTTTTGAAAGGAAAGTTAGAGTAACAATTAGGAAATGAAATGTCGATCAACAAGCATGAAAAAAAGACGGGAAGAAAATTTGAGGTAAAGGGAATGAGAAGGAATCCATGATGATGTGGTGCGGAAAAAGGTTTTATTGACACTCATTTAGAATAGCAGTGCTCACAAATGCAAATTCTTCCCAAGTGAGTGTTGATAAATCTTCTGTACACTACCCACACCAATAAGTATTTTCCACAGCCAATGGCACATTTATAATAAATATTTTAGAAATGTTTCCCAGATACGTTTTTTTTAAGTAAATCCTTTCTTGATGATGCTTCTCTCATCCTTTCTGAATGACTAGAGGGGAGGAAAGAAAATTAACTGGCTTTCCACTGTAACTGAGCAATAAACTAATGTATTAAGATCATGCAAGTCCTTTTTTACTCTTGATAACTATGGAAATGCATGATGAAAGTGGCTATATCTCGGTTCTTGAAATGAATATTTGCTTCTCTGGAAACTGTGTTTAATCTTGGGTAAAGAGGGGTTTGGTTTCTTTTGTTTTGCTGTAACTGAATTATAATGTCCATCTATTTCCCTTGGCCTCATTTACAGAGGCTTAAGATATCTAACTGATTTAACCAGTTGGGACAGTTCTAAGTTATATTAAGGCAATGGCACCATAAATTGGCAGGAAGTCACATCTGCTCCCTCGAGTATCTTTGCCTTAGGTGAACTCACCTCAGCTTGCTCATTCAAATCCCAAAGGAAGCCATGGATCAGTTCAAGAAACCCCAGAATGAAGTGCATTCTTGATACTATCCCATCCTACCCTTAATACCTAGGGCTTGGGAATTCTCCTGTGCTCAGGGAATCCTTACATTGCCTGCTTAGGTCAGCTTCATAGCCCTTTATACTACTGCAAAGGGCTATGGGAATAGGCCAAGGTCTGGTGTTTTGTTGAGGGAAAACGGAAAAATATTTATACCATCCTTGGACTCTTCAGGCAGAACCAACAATCTAAAGGGTGGACTCAGAGGTTCATCATTAACACATATTGCTGGATTTGTACATAATTCGTTTGTCACAGCATGTAGGAGCAACACTGAAGGAGCTGAGGTTATGGCTCTAAATTGTAGATCTGGCAGGAAGCTTTAATGATTCATGGTTCATTCTTTCACAGAGGACCCTTCTGCTCTGAAGGGGGAAAAAAACCACAAGGAGAGTGGGAGACAGCTTAGAGCATTGCCCGTTGTACACAAAGCCTAGGCTGATTTCACAGACAAGTTCAGTCACTCAACAGGGAATGAGAGCCTTCAGAAGAGGTAGCCACGCAACAGACAAAAGCGAGACTGCAAATGGCAACCAAGGGGAGAATGCTCTTGCCTGGATCGGGGATGACTCTTCCTACCCAATGGGAAGGAGTCACGTTCAGTCTTGAGCTTCCTTTTCCAGTAAAATGGCATCTACAGTGGCAGAACTAATTTATAAAATCTGTAGAAAGTGTATATGCTCTCTAATATTATTATTAATTATTTAAGTTGTGGTACCACACTGAGTACATCACGCTGTCCTTGTCCCCCAAAACATATAGAGAAAACAATCATCCCTATGTAGTGAGTGGCATTGGTTTAACATTCAAGTAGCATCCCCCGTCATTGCCTGGGTAACCCCCGGGAAGCTAATGACCCAACCTAGCAGACTGAATTTTTATGAATTCAATAAATCCTGGTACTTTGCCAGACGTCATCCCTGACATTGTGCCATGCCGGAATTTCTAGGCATTGGTCCGGTTTGAAGAGTTCTCCAACTCCATGTTGGCATCCAAGCACAATGTAATCAGCTAAATCACTCATCACAGTGCTGACATTGTCTAATGACAAGAGAACACATATAAATCAAGAAGCAAAGAGATATGCCATCAATTAATCTGATCTGCTGTCACGTTGCACATGCTAAATATGTTTGAGGATCGCAAGTTCACTTCAGACACCTCTGATACTGCCTCCCCTCCCCCCCAGTGTCATCAACCAACTACGGTGGCCTCATTTAAGTGTCTGGGTTCCAGGCTGCAAATGTCTACAAACCACTAAGTGTAAACTGGGAACAGCCAGTCTTATCCTCTCCACCTCACCCAGCTGTGTGTGTGGATGAATCCAACAGGAACCATGCTCACTTAGAGCCAAATGCAGACAGCGGACAACTGGTTGTTTTGTGCCCACTCCACCATCTTATTCTTATTGCTGACCCAAACCCATGGGTAATCAATCCTGTGGTACATTAGAGACTAACAAAAATATAGATAGTATCATGAGCTTTTGTGGGCAAAACCCACTCCCTGGGATGATGAGCTGGAGAGGAACAACAGAAACCAACTATTTTATAACAGAAAAATATTATCTGTCAATTGTAGGACTGGTGCTAATGAGACTAATTAAGAGGGCTTTGAGTGTCCCATACTTAGCTTTTGATGAAAAAATGAGCTGTTAAGGGCAGGGGACACTGGCTTTCTAATGCAACATCCAGTTAATGTCTTTGTTTAAGCCCAGGGAAACAGTGTCAAATTTGCAGAAGAATACCAATTCTGCCCACTCACTCTCTCTGTAATTGGCTGGTGAAATTCCTTTGTAGAAGTATGGCTACTTTTATATCCATGTTATAAAACACTTGGTTTCTGTTATTCCTCTCCAGTTCATCATCTGAAGAAGTGGGTTTTGCCTCAGAAAGCTCATGATGCTATGTACATTTTTGTTAGTCTCTAAGGTGTCACAGGACTACTCATTGTTTTTAAAGTTACAGACTAACACAGCTACCCCTCTGAGACTCCAAAACCAGGGTAAAGTGGAAAATGGGTTGGGGTGGTCCCTTGTAACCATGACTGCACTAACTATAGCAAGAGCTTTGACTGAATAAGAATTCCAATATTTGAATTAAAGGGGACGTCTGTGTTTTGTATTAAGGATAGAGGAACTTCCAAATACTAGGCTGGCACATGGTTTGTTTTCCATTAATATTTCTCTGTCGCCATCTCTGCTTCTCTGCCCTCCTCCCCTGTGCATTCTCCCTTGGTATTTCTTTTTAACACTGTCTGCTCAGCTTCATTTTGTGCTTTCTGTTTTCACACAGCACCTCGTTATTTTCACCACACCAGCAGTGGGAAACCTGCGCTTCTATGTGCAGCTTGAAAGACGTTTTGTTTACCATTGGTCATGCACAGAGTTGCCAGATTCTGCTGGTTTCCGTCCATGTCGGTTTTTGCATACCAGTATTACTAGCATGACATGCAGGTAAAGCAAGGGCATGTGAAGTGAGGTGTGCGCTAATCGAAAACAACATTGGCTATAAAATCCAGGTGCTCTTGCTGCATCCAATCAAAGTGCTCTTACAGTTCGACCAGCACACCCTACACATTCTTAGTACACAAGCACAGTAAGCAAAACTACCCTGTCCTGGCAGACCGCCTTGGTTGTGACAGTCTAGCAGACCATTGAGATGACGGAGGGCCACTCATGCAACCCATTCACTAGCCTAGGGAATCAATCATTGTTCCACCCCCATGGTCTTTCCTAAGCAAAAGGTCACACCAATACTATCAGAGTCTTTCCAATTGTTCATACGAGTTGGCCCCAATCAGTTCAAGTTTTTGTTACACAGGTTCATGATGATTCATGGCAATGTACGTCTATAAATGAATGCTTTGGATTGTCTGCCCAGGTTGTGAGCAGGAACAATTAAATTAAACTTACCTTTTAAAAAGTAACTTAATCTCAGACACTTCTCCTTGCAAGCTGGTGTTCACTGCCACGCAAATGTCACCAGGTATCTATTGCAACTCTGCCGTACTGGGAATTGCATTCACGTATCAAGAGTATAATGGACCTGGTAAGTGTCCCATGCAATATAACCCACCTGTCTGCTGAAATGAACATCCTGCAAAGACAACATCTGTTCCATTCCTCCACTTACATGGGATGCAGAATGAAGAACTGCAAAACTCTGTCAAACTGGGCCTTGGTGTGTGTGTTTTGATATCAGCAATTAAAATGAAAAGCTATTTACTTACCGAGCCAACTTCTGTTTAAATACACTGACACAAACACCGGAGGGACTGTGAAGAAATCTACCACTGAGTTAACCTCCAGCCAAAACCATAGCTTGTCATTGGCTGCAATGAACTAGAAAAAGAAAAGGGGGAAATAAATCAATTTATAAACATGTTTATACATTTGTGTACAATATTCTCCTCTCTGAAGATTAAGTTCCCGTTTTACTTTAGAAATTTGTGGAGCAGCATTTGGTGTGCTCAGATGAATCACAAGACTGGTTTACTTGACAACATTACCTGGCAACACTAAAATTAACAGTGAGAGGGCCATATATCAAGAGAAAAATGAGGAACATTTATGCATTGAGTTCTCAGATTTGTTGAAAGGAGACAGCAGCAATACACCCCTCTTTTAGCATTTATCGAGATCATTCCAAGTAAACTCTTTTTTATAAAAAGCCATGGAGAGTGCAATCAGATTTCCTTCAGCACCTCCACTCAAGTATTTGATAGCAGTTACATACATGTGGTTGATACCCAATTTTTCCTGGCATTTTTATGATCTCAATGAGATCGTATGTGCTACGTGGGCTATTCTGAACATTAATGTTTCCTTTAGGAAATGTGCAACTACTGTCATGCAAAACTTGGAGTAAGTGTACACACCAAACTCAGATGCACATCAAAGGCATTCTTTCATTTAGTTAGAGAAATCAGGAATCTACCCCAGCTAGCACTTGACCGTTGGATGATTAGATATAAAAGCAGTACCTTCAACTGAAAGCAATGTCCATAAACCATATCATTGTTTCTCAAGTCTCTGACTACTTGTTGCCTCTTTAAAACTGTTCTACATAAAATAATACATGTTGTACACCAACCGCATTGCAACTCCAGAGAGATTATTAGAAAAGGGCATGGAGTGATAAGAATCCAATAAAAGTCCTATACCCAAACAAAAGGCCCCGAGTTTGTAACAACACATTTTTCCATGCTCATGAAGTCCCATTAAAATAATTAAAGAGACACCTGCTTGCTCAATTGACATCAAAGGTCTGGCATGAAAATATAACAAGGAGATAACCAAGTGTAGGCTGAAACTTGGTATCACCTTGCTCAGCAAGGGTGTCCCAAACTTGGGGAGATTTTAGGAAGATGTACATGGAGATATTTAGTCACAACAGAGTTGGTTTCTTGTGTGATTTTTAGCCTCCCATAACTCAGAATTCCCTTACTTTCAGAAATCAAGTCAAACTGAGACTTGATTCAAATTCAGTAAGCAAAAGACATTGGTTTTTTCTATAATGGTACTGAATACAAATACTGTGAAAGTAATTCATTTAAATAATTAATAACTCTCAAACAAATTCCATAACTGTAGCAGGATAAACTCCTGAGGTAATACTTATCATGCTCTAAGTGTTTGCATGCCATCATTAAGGTACTTCGCAATATGTCATGCATCCCAAAGCCATGATTAGCTCTTGAAAACCATAGTTCTCTCATGCCTTATTGCCTGACTATCTGGTAATTCATTTAATTTGCGTTTTGTCTTCATCAGAAGTTTGAGAGCTTCTGTTTCTCCTCTGCAGTAAACTTAGGATGCCAGCTGAGTAAGAATTTATACAGGATGCATGCATGTATTTGGACACAAATATCTTCTAGAGCTGTAGATAAAGTAATATTTATATGATTGTGAGTTGCATTTCATTATTCCAGGGGGAACAGATGAAGATAATATATATATATCCATCTGATTGATTATATATATATATATATATATATATATATATATATATATATATATATATACACACACACACACACACACACACACACACACACACCTCTGAAGAAGTGGGTTGTGCCCACAAAAGTTCATGATTCTATATCTATAGATATATCTATAGATACAGATTTGTTAGTCTCTAAGGTGCCACAGGACTACTCATTGTTTTTAAAGTTACAGACTAACATGTTACAGGCTATCTCTCTGAGAATTCTATTATGTATTTGTGATATAGAATATGGGAAGCAATACTGAAAATACAGAGATAATCTGTTTTTCAAAGGGCTAACTAGTGTACCTAGCTCAAGTCAAACTGACCAGATAAAATAACTCCCAATCAAGACCCTTTTTCCAAATCACAAGCCAAACTTTCTTACTGATTCCTAAAATATTGATAAAGTTTTTCTTAACTTCTTATGCTCACGATTACACTTCCAGCTCCTGAGAGGAAACAAAAGCAGAAGTACCAAGATACCACAGGAAATATGTGAACCCCCAAGAAGGATATAGAGGAAAGCCGATGAAAGAATCTTGAAAAGATTTCCAGGCCAATTTTACAGACTATCAAATCTTTTGAGGTTCTCCCCATAAGCATTAATAGCCAGCTAACAACAAGCAGTGTTACCCTCAAGGGCATAGCCCTTTCGCCTGAATTTAGCAAAAAAAACCAACATACATGACAGGGAAAATTGGCCCACATTTTTTTAAAATGACTAGTGATTTTAGGTACGTTGATTGCACAACCTGATTCACATTAAACAGATCTGGTTTTCAGAACACAGGGAGAAGTGATCAATGATGCATTTTCAAAATACCATTTTTTTCGAATAACTTAGCATTTCAGACAGCTGCTAGCTTGATACCATTTCAGACAGCTGCTAGCTTGATAGCTTGCAGACAGTATGGCTGTGTCTAGACTGCAGGCTTCTTTCGAAAGCATCTTTCGAAAGAGCCTCTTTCGAAAGATTGCGTCTAGACAGCAGGCGGATCTTTCGATAGAGGAAATCCGCTTTTTCGAAAGAGAGCACCCAGCGAGTCTGGATGCTCTCTTTCGAAGACGGCCTCTTTACATTGAGGAACGCCTTCCTTCAAAAGAGGAACTTTCGAAGGAAGGCGTTCTTCCTCGTGAAACGAGGTTTACCACCATCGAAAGAAAAGCCGCGTTCTTTCGATTTACTTTCGAAAGAACGCGGCTTGAGTCTGGACGCAGGGGAAGTTCTTTCGAAAAAAGGGTACTTTTTTCGAAAGAACCCCTGAGTGTGGACACGGCCTATAAATGCAACACAAGATGTAGCACTGAATTTCCCTTGCTATATCACCAACGCGTCTGCACTACTGAACTAGAGCAAAAACACGGAGGAGCTCAAAGACAGTTCAATCACTCTCCCAAGATTGCCAAGAAGGACAGGAGTTTAATGCCAGTTGTAGCAATTTTTGTGATGTAGACATCAGTCCATTCGGAACTGGACTGAGACCAAATTCCACACGGGTCTTTGAACAGTATTAGAGGATAGCAGATTGGCAACGGTCTAAAGTTATCTATTCCAATCCCCTTAGTAATCCAGTCCTATCATCACTCTTACTTAGCCTCTGAGCCCTCAGCCAAAATCCTTACTTATTGGTCTCAGAAACCACTTCATTTCCTGGCATCAATTGTGAATGAAGAATTAGGCAGCTGCCAAATAACCTCTGAGTACAATTCTTGCATCCCTCCCCAACCCATGTGGCATAATTCAAGGTACTTACACGCAAGCCGAAGTAGAGTAGGAAGAACACGTTGAAAGCCATGTCTATCTGTAATGTGAAATCTTTGTAGAAATTCTGGCAGGTTTCTATTGGGCTATTTGAGAGAAAAAGAAATTGAAGTAAACTGGCGGTATCAGATTGTGTGGAAAATTTCAAAAAATACCCCCTTTTCAATTTTGCCTTTGGTTTTGATAAAGGCCTGAATTTAGGAGCTACGATTGTTTACCCAGCCCCCTGCAAAATACAAGCAGGCATTTCCAAAAAGAACATTTAATTCATTCAATTAGTCACTCATTCATTCCTAATGCTCACATGTTCAGGTGAACTACCTGAAAAGAAACATGCAGACATTTTAAGGAAAGACAAGCAGGAGAATACCTTGGGATCCCCTAACTCC